>NC_045696.1:109086609-109386609 GCF_009834535.1 Camelus ferus
CGTAGGGACTATATCCTAATCTTACACTTGATGAGACAAGCTGAGAGGTTAAATTATTTGTCCAAGGCCATTCAGCTGAAAAAAGGCACAGCCAGGACTCCAAATTCCTTACTTGTTTCATTAGGTCTACCTGCTCTGCAGGGCATTAGAAGGTAACAGCAGCAGAAATGTCCATTAAAACCAATCCAATCCCAACAGCATCATCAGAAAATACATAAAGCACTCACTTATGAAACGAGTTGTTTATACTCGTACTCCCCCCAAGTATAACCTGCAGATGGCCTGGAGCTGGTCACAACAACAATGAACATGAGATAAGAACCTTGAAGTAGAATGTAAATCAACTCTGTCACAAATCACACTGTTTAGTGCAACTGACATTTTTGTACAGCAAAACTTTCTATGAAGTGAAAGATACAATGTACTGATTTACATTCTGGTACAAACCTTTTATCTCACCATGGATCTTTCAACTGAGTAGCACTGGTTTATAGCACAGGACTAACTGCTTCTAGGTCTGAAACGTTCAAACAAATAAATGTGACAAGAACTTAAAGCCCTATATTCTAGTTTTTCTATCATGTGCTGTTCAAAGTAGATTATAAACATGTTATTACCAGTAACGGTGAAGTTACAATTTCACAGACAAACTCTATGGAATAGGTTCCTATTACTAGTGTTTGGTAAAAGCACTTTACCTCTAGAAACTGAATCAACTTTGAGCAACCCAATCAATGAAGCAGCAAAACTACCAGACAGCTACATTTTTAAATATCTTTTACGTCCCCAGGCCAAACTTGTAATCTACAAATCCTTACCACAGAACCTATCTACCCAATCCCTTTCATTCTCTTTAAGGTGTTAAATACCTCGGAGACACTGCAGGTTCCTTCCAGACCACCACAAAACAGCAAATACTGCAACAAAGTGAGTCACATGAATTTTTCAGTTTCCTAGTGCATATAAATGTTATGTTTATACTGTACTGTAGTCTACTAAGTGTGCAAGAGCATTATGTCTAAAAAACAATGCACATATCTTAATTAAGAAGTACTTTATTGCTAAAAACAGAAAAAAGGCTAACCACCATGTGAATCTTCACTGAGTCATAATCCTTATGCTTGTGGAGGGTTTGAAATACTATAGGAATTACCAAAATTTGATAGAGACATGAAGTAAACGGGTGCCAAGAGACTTGTTTGATGCAAGGATGCCACAAACTTTCAATCTGTAAAAAACACAATACTGCAAAGTGCAGGAGAGTGAAGCATAATAGAACAAGGTATGCTCATAATGCAGTAATGCCCTTGACATTGTAACTAACCTACAGAAATAAGTTTAAACAGTCTCCGAGTGACTAAATATTCTCATGATCACACACACACAGGAATTTCCTTAGTGGGTTTCTAACAAAATAAATAACCTAGATATCTATATATATACAGATGACCCCTGAACAACATGGGTTTGAACTGCACAGGTCTACTTATACAGGGATATTTTTCAATAGATAAGCACTATATACAACAACATCCAAGGTTGGTTGAATCCCCGATTCAGAACTACAGATACAAGGGCCAACTGTAAAGTTACATGCGGATTTTCGACTGCACAGGGCATTGGATGCCACTAAAGAAAGCCTGGGTTACTCAAAGATCAACTGTCCAGTGTTTTGTTTTTTTCTAGGAAAGCACTATTGCTTCAATTTACTAAACAGAATTACTTTTGTTTTGCCCCAGGAGAAATAAAGAAGTAGTAACTAAAGTTGCTAGACAAGGAGAACTGACCCTACCTAAATCATCATTTAAAAAAAATCAAATTATCAGTCCATGTACTTTTTTTTTTATCACCTTTTATACATCTGCATGAGGTATAATTTTAAAATATATTCTCAAAAGTCTACCCAAATTTTAAAATAAATTGGTTTAGCAAGTGACATTCTCAGAACACTGAATCCAAAATGGCCAATATTGCTATGTACAGTTGAGCCTTGAACAACATGGTTTAACTGCATGGGTCCACCTACATGTGGATTTTTTTCAATAATAATACAGTACTACATGAATTCTCAAGTATGGAATCACAGATAAGGAGGGTTGACTGTAAAGTTAAATGTGGATTTTCAAGTGTGTTGGGGGTCAATGCCCCTAACCCCCACATTGTTCCAGGGTCAACTGCATTGCTTTGACCCAAAGTGTGAATGGCCAACCATTGAGAGATTCTCTTGAAAAGGAATAAATACTTTGTGAAGCCTAACTCTTTCCTTGTGAGGTGACATGGAACCTTTCTAAAATATCCTTGATAAGTGAGTGTCACCAACAGAATCATAATCTCAGTGGACCATTCACAGAAGCTAAATGACAGCACTAACAAGTGGTGATCCCACTGGTAGGAAAGCCCATCTAAGTGGGGCTTGGGACCAGTGTTTCCCTACGACTCTTCCAGTCCTTCTGAGATTGACATTGATGCCAGAAATTCAGAGGCAATTTCTGCACTTATAAATGCTTTTTGCCTCTCTTCTAATATTCAATGTTCTTATTACTGTACCAGCTAAATTAAGAGAAATGAAGTCAGTCTTTCTTTTCTTTTTTTTAAAATTTTTTTTGTGGAGGGAGGTGATTAGGTTTATTTATTTATTTGGTTTTTCAGTGGAGGCACTGGGGATTGAACCCAGGACTTCATGCATGCTAAGCAGGCACCTGACCGCTGAGCTATCCTCTCCCCGCTAAATGAAGAGAAATCAATGAGCAAGTATTATTAAGCTTTTTCCCCAAATCACCAATAACTATGAGTGGTGAGATCACAAATAATTTTTATTTTCCTTTTTTCTTTCTTTTCCCCTAATTTTCAACAATTTTTTAAAAAAGAGTTTCCTGAATTTTAGTTTAAATCTAACCAAAAGAGATAAATTATTGAATCTGGGTCTTAACTTTTTTTTTTTTTTATTAATAGACCTTATTTTTTTAGAGCAGTTTCAGGTTCACAGCAGAAATGAGCAGAAAATACAGAGTTTTCACATAGCCCTCCCCCCACACAACATACTTCCCTACCCTCAACATTACTCATCAGTGTGGCTTATTTGGTACAATAGATGAATCAACATGGGCACATTATTATCAACCAAAGTCCATAGTTTACATTAGGATTCAATCTAAATGTTGTACATTCTATGGGTTTTGACAAATGCATAATGACATGTAGCCACCACTATGGTATCATACAGAGTAACTCATTGCCCTAAAAATCCCTTGTGCTTCATCAATTCATTCCTCCCTCCCTCCCTCTCCCCAAATCCCTGGAAACCACAGTTTTTTTTATTGTTTCTGTAGCTATGCCTTTTCCAGAATGTCATTTGGTTGGAATCGTACAGTTTGTAGCCTTTTCAGACTGGCTTCTTTCATTTAGTAATATGTCTTTTAAGTTTCTTCCATGTCTTTCATGGCTTGATAGCTTATTTCTTTTTTTTTTTTAACTGCACATGCATTTTTAAATTTATATATATGTACTGTTCATTGTTTCTAAGAACATTTACAGCTTTAGCTTTTTAAACTTACATAGTGTTATCAAAGGAATAAAACCAACCACAAAATAAGAATTCAAAAAGATACATACACCCTGCTGTTAACAGCAACATTATTCATAATTTATATTTATAAATTTATAATCATTTATAATTGCCAACATATGGAAGCATCCTAAGTACACATCAATAGTTGAATAGATAATGAAGATGCAGCATATATATGTAATGGAATACAGCTCACCCATAAGAAGGATATTTTGCCATTTGCAGCCCTTCATTCACTTTTTTTTTTCACTTCAAAATCCAGAACTTTATAACCAGCATGAACATTTTCATTACATCAAAAACATCAAAATACCTAGAAATAAACTTAACCAAGGAGGTTACCTATCCTCTGAAAACTGAAATGACACACAAAATTGAAAAGATTTCTTGTGCTCTTGGATTGAAAGTATCAACACTATCAAAATGGCCACACTACCCAAAGCAATCCACAGATTCAATGCAACCCCTGTCAAAATAGTCACGACATTCCTCACAGAACTAGAACAAACAACTCCAAAATTTACAAGGAACCACAAAAGACCCTGAACTGCCAAAGCAATCTTTTGTACGCGTCTGTTTTTTTCCCTCTTTCTTCTTTTTGTTTTCTTTCCTTATGGTTTGATGACTAGAGAAGGTCTTTTAACATTTGTTGTAAAACTGGTTTGGTGGTGCTGAAATCTTTTAGCTTTTGTTTATCTGTGAAGCTTTTGATTTCTCCATCAGTCTGAACGAGAGCCTTGTTGGGCAGAGTATTCTTGGTTGTAAGTTTTCCCTTCATCACTTTAAATATTGTCATGCTGCTCCCTTCTGGCCTGTAGAGTTTCTGCTGAAAAATCAGCTGATAACCTTACAAGAGCTCCCTTGTATGTTATTTGTTGCTTTTCCCTTGCTAATTTTAATATTTTCTCCTTATCCTTAATTGTGGTCAATTTGATGACTATGTGCCTTGGCATGTTCCTCTTTGAGTTGATCCTGTATGGTACTCTCTGTGCTTCCTGGACTTGGGTGACTGTTTCCTTTCCCAAGTTGGGAAAGTTTTCAGTGATTATCTCTCCAAAAAGTTTCTCAGGTCCTTTCTCTCTCTCTTCTCTTTCTGGGACCCCTATAATGTGAATATCATTGTGCTTCATGTTGTCCCAGAGTTCTCTTAAACTATCCTCGTTTCTTTTCATTCTTTTTTCTCTTCTGCAGTAGTGATCTCCGCTGACCTGTCTTCTAGCTCACTGATCCGTTCTTCTGCATCATTTAGTCTATTCTTGGTTCCTTCTAGTGTGTTACTCATTTCAGTGATTTTATTCTTCAACTCTGGGTGTTCTTTATATTTTCTAACTCTTTGCTAAAAACATCAGTGTGTGCACCTATACTCCTCTTGAGTTCTCTGACCATCTTTGCCATCATTACTTTAAAACTCTTTCTCAGATAAATTGCCTATCTCCTCATCACTTACTTCTGGGATTTTATTTTGTGCCTTGGCCTGGGGGATATTCCTTTGCCACCTCATATCATCTATCTTTCTGTGTGTTTGTGGATTCCTTCCACAGGCTTTGGGATTGTTGTTTTCTTATTTCTAGTATCTGCCCCTGGTGGATGAGGCTGGACTAGAGGCTTACGCAGGTTTCCTGGCAGGAGGAGCTGGTGCTTGTCCACTGCTGGGTGAAGCTTGGTCCTGGACCTCTGGTGGGCAGGGCCGTGTCTAGAGGTCTTTGAGACCCAGGAAGTCTGCTGATGGTGGGGCTGTGTTCTCACCCTACATGTTGTTTGGCTTGAGGCTGTTGGGTGGGGCTAGGTCTTGGTGCTAATGATCCAATCAAGATGTCAGCCTCCAGGAAAGCTCATATAGATGAACACTTCTGGAATGACCACCACCAGCTTTTATGTACCCTGAGTGAGCTGCAGCTATCTCCCATGTCTCCAGGAGACCCTCCAAATCCAGCAGGCAGGCCTGGCCCAGGTTCCCATGAAATCACTGCTTCTGCCCTTGGACCTGGCACATGCGAGCTTCTGTGTACGTTTGCCAAGCAAATGGAGTCTCCATTTCCCCCAGCCCCGTGGGGCTCCCGGAACCAAGCCCCGCTGGCCTCCAAAACCAGGTGTCCTGGGGTCTCCTTCTCCTCCCAATGCTGGAACCCCAGTCTGGGGAGCTTGACGTGGGGCTCACTCCTGTGGGAGGGCCTCTGTGACTTAACTATTCTTCAGCTTGTGGGTCACCCACCCGGGGGTTATGAGGCCCAATTATATTGCAAGCACCCCCGTCCTAACATCCTGCTGTGATTCTCTACGTTTCCAGTCACAGAAGATCTATTTTTTTTTTGCTAAGTTCCAGTCTTTTTTTCTATGGTTGTTTAGCATTCAGTTGTGGTTTCGTTCTAGTTGTGAGGAAGAGGTGAGCTCCTAACACTCATCCATCTTGACCTGGATCCCTGGGGCTTAACTTTTTGTAGTAAGCATACAATGAGGCCAAAAACAATATTCACCAAATTCACTGATTGTTAACATGAGCATGTAATAGAATGAAGTTTTACAAAGATCATGTGACATACTTTATATTTTTATTTTCTAAATGACTTATGTATGTATTACATGTGACAGAGGTAACATGATCCTTGAAACAAATATTAATATTCTTATGCCATTTTCACCAATGAATTTTTCTTCTGAAAGAAACCATCAGAATTAAGATAGTGTAGAAACTATGTTGACACACAAATGCTTTCTCTGGGTTATAAACATGTATCACTGGTTCAAGATGGCAATGTAGGAAGATCCTGAACTCACCGCCTCCCACAGACTCACTGGATCTACAGCTAAACATGGAACAATTTCCTCTTTAAAAAAACCTAAAGGCTGGTTGAGGGATAACTATATATTGGGCAAATGAGAAGAAAAGCATATAAAATCCTATCGGGAAGACAGGGACACAATCTCACCATAAACCTCACCCCTGGTGTAGCAACTAACAACCAGAAGGGAACTCAAAACCCAGAGCTTCTCCCTGAGTAGCAAAGGGTTCAAATCCACATTGGGCAGCCTACCTTTTAAGACATGAACTTGAGACATGAGCCCCCAGTAAGCTAATATTTGAAAACCAGTGAGTCTTGTATCACAAGACCCACAGAACAAAAGAGATCTGAGAAACACCTTTTAAAGGGCTCATGTGCTCAGACTCACTCACCCCAGGGCCCAACTCGGAGGAAGCCAATCATGCCTAGATTTAAAGCAGACAGCCCACCTGCTCTTATTAAAACCTTAGCCTGAGGGGCAGGCATCTGCTTTAACACACACATCTAGAAGTCTGCTGGAACACTCTCTGGGAACAGACTGGCAGGCACCACCTTTGCCACAATCTGGAGCACCAGTATCTCCTGGAAGGGAGCCTTTACACACATCCGGTTTCCTGATTTCTGCAGCTGCTGCCCAGAATATGACTCTTGACTACTTGGCTCTGGAAGCCGAGGGAGCTTGTGGGTCCTGTGGGACTATAATAACGGGTGTCACCCGTCATGCCCCCGTCTGGTGCCCGGATTTTTGTGACTGCTGCTAGGGGATGCCTCTACATCAACTGGTTCTGGTGGTCAGTGGGACTTAACACTCATGGGTCCTACAGGACTGTAGCCCAAGGAACAAGAGTTCTTCAACAGCTATCACCCCCAGGGCACAGCAAGAGGCAACAGACCCAAGGGCTCAGTCTTTCTGTAAAGGGGGACTATTAACTGATCATGACTGCTGCCCAAAAGGCAAGCTTCTGACCAGGCACGCATCTGGCGGCTCGCTGTAATCCTTTCTAGAGACCTTGGAGGGCAGGTGCTACCTTCGCTCTCCCAGTGCTGCCTCCAGTGCACCTGTGTCTCCTAGAGGGTAGCTACATATGTGCTAGTGCCGAAGCCCAGGGGATGCCCCTTGACTGACTAGCTCTGGCGGCTGGAGGGGCTTGCATTCCTGGATCCCACAAGACTGTGGCAATCAGAGGGATATTCCTTGGCAGGCTACCAACCCCAGGGCACTGCACAGAAAGGAGAATGAGGCACATTCCCCGGAATTTCTGTGAAAGAGTCCTCTTCACTTATCCTGGACATTTGTCCTAAGGGCAGGCTTCAGCTCTGGGTCACATTTAGTGACCTAAGGAGCTGCTCTCAGGGAACGCAGGCTGTGGATGCCATCTTGGTACTCTTTCTCTGCCTTGCTCCAGCCTTCTGGTATCTCCCAGAAAGGAGCTTATACACTCATCTGGAGCCCACCCAGTGGACACGTCCAGAGCGCCCGGCTCTGAAAGCAAATGGGACTCACCCTGGCAGCCCCTCAGGACTGTATATATTTGCATACTTTAAAAAGCTGCTGCCTGAGGGTCTGGCTTCCAGTCAGCCTGAATCTAGGTGCTGAGATCCTCCACTTTGAAATGGTGACAAGTCTTGGCACATCCTCAGCTACTGGGAGCTATTAAAAATATAACAGGCTGGCTGGGCAAGCACAGAGGTTTTAGAGATAACCAGGAGCTGAGGCAGGGCTGAACAACAGGGCTCATCTCCTACACAAGCCACCCCTGCAAGGCTGGAAGAGGTGGTGGTTTCATCTACTGGACTGAAACCAACAGAGAGTTAAGCAGAATGAAGACAAAGGAATATTTTCCAAATGAAAGAACAAGATCAACCTCAGAAAAAACCTTAATGAAATGGAAATAAGTAATTACCTGATAAAGAGTTCAAAGTCATGGTCATAAAGGTACTCAATGAACTGGGAAAAAGAATGAACACAGTGAGAACTTCAATAAAAAGATGAGAAATATAAGAAAGTACTGACTAGAAGTCACAGAGCTGAAGATACAATAATTGAACTGAAGAACACACTGGAGAGGTTCGACAGCAGACTAGATGAAGCAGAAGAAAGGATCACTCAACTCAGAAACAAGGCAGTGGGAGTCACTCAAACAGAGCAGCAAAAAGAAAAAAGAATTTAAAAATGTGACGACAGTTTAAGAGACTTATGAGACAACATCAAACAGATTAATACTCACTTTATAGGGCTCCCAGAAGGAGAAGAAAGAAGAGGGCAGAAAACTTATTTGAAACAATAATGGCTGAAAGCTTCTCTAACTTGGAGGGGAAAACAGATATCCAGATCCAGGAAGCCCTGAGAGTTCCAAATAAGATGATACCAAAGAGACCCACACCAAGACACGTTATAATTAAAATGTCAAAGTTAAACACAAGGATAGAAGTTTAAAAGCGGCAAGAGAGAAAAATCCAGTTCTGTACAAGGGAACCTCCACAGAACTAGCAGCAGATTTTTCAGCAGAATCTTTGCAGGCCAGAATGCATGATATATCCAAAGTGCTGAAAGAAGAAAACTTCCAACCAAGAATACTCCATTCAGCAAAGTTTTCATTCAGAATTGAAAAAGAAATAAGAGTTTTTCAGACAAGCAAAAGTTAAAGGAGTTCATCACCACTAAACAGGCCTTATAAGAAATTTTAAAGGGACTTCTGTAAGCTGAAAAGAAAGATCGCTAATTAGTAACAAGAACACATATGAAAGTGTAAATCTCACTGGAGAAGTAAAAAATCAAAAAATACCTTGAGAAAAACAAAAATGGAAATGTAAAATACCAAAATTTATGGAATACAACAAAAGCAGTTCTGAGGCAAGTTCATAGTGATAAATACCTACCTCAAGAAACAAGAAAATCCTCAAACAATCTAACTTTATACAGCAAGGAAATAGAAAAAGAAGAAACAAAGCCCAAAGCTTGTACGAGAAAGGAAATAAAAACTAGAGCAGAAATAAATAAAGCCTAAAATGACAACAGAAAAGATCAATGAAACTAAGAGCTAATGATAAGTCAAACTGACAAAACTTTAGCTTAGACTCACCAAGAAAAAAAGAGAAAAAACCCAAATCAGAAATGAAAGAGGAGACGTTACAACTAACACCACAGAAATACAGATTAGAGAGACTACTATGAACAATTACATGACAACAAATTGGACAACCTAGAAGAAATAGATAAACTCCTATCAACATACAAGCTACTAAGACTGAATAATGATGAAACAGAAAATCTGAATGGACCAATTACTAACAAGTAGATTGAATCAGTAATCAAAAACCTCTCAATAAACAAAAGTCCAGGACAGGACCAAATGGCTTCACTGATGAACCTTACTAAGCATTCAAAGAAGAATTAATATTAATCCCTCTCAAATTCTTCCAAAAACTAGAAGAGGGGGGAACTTATCCAAACACATTTTATGAGGCCAGTACTACCCTATACCAAAACCAGACGAGAGCCATAGAGAAGAGAGAGCGAGAGAGAGAGAGAGCGAGAGAGAGAGAGAGAGAGCGAGAGAGAGAAAGAAAGAAAGAAACGAAGCACTCAAGACAGCAAGAAAATGAAGAAAGAAAGAAAGCAAGAGAGAAACGAGCAGTAAAGAGAGAAAGAAAGAGAGAAGAAAAGAAAGAAAGAAAGAGAGAAAGAGTTACAGACTAATAACCCTGATGAACACAGATGCAAAAATTCTCAACAAATATTGGGAAAACTGGACAGCCACATGCAAGAGAATAAAGCTGGACCACTATCTTACACCATACACAAAAAATAACTCAAAATGGTTTAAAGACTTGAACATAAGACCTGAAACCATAAAACTCTAGAAGAAAACATAAGCAGTAAGCTCCTTGACATAGGTCTTCGTGCTGGTTTTTTGAATCTGACACCAAAAACCAGAATCAGTAAAAGCAAAACTACACAAGTGGCACCACGTCAAAGTAAAAAGCTTCTGCACAGCAAAAAGGCAACCTACTGAATGGGAGAAAATAATTGAAAATCATGTATCTGACCAGCGACTGAGATCCAAAATATACAAAGAACTCATACAATTTAATAGCAAAAAAGCAAACTATCCAATTAAAAAATGGGAAGAAGATACAAACAGATATTTTTCCAAAGATGACACACAGATGGCCAACAGGAACATGAAAAGATGGTCAACATCACTAATCATCATGGAAATGCACATCAGAACCACAATGAGATAGCAAATCACACCCTGCACGATGGCTATTATCAAAAAGGTAACAAATAACAAGTATTGGCAAGGATGTGGCCAAAAGGAGCCCTTGTGCACTGTTGGTAAGAATGTGAATTGGTGCAACCATTACGGAAAATAGTACAGAGATTCTGCAAAAAATTAAAAACAGGACTACCATACAATTCAGCAATTCTACTTCTGTGTATTTTTCTGAAGAAAACAAAAAATTCTAATTCAAAAAGATACATACACCCCCATGTTCACTGCAGCATTACTTATAATGACCAAGATGTGGAAATAACCCATCTATTGATGGACGAATGGATAAAGAAACTGTGGTACATAGAGAATATTATTCAGCCATAAATAAAAAATGTTGCCATTTGCTGCAGCATGGATGGACCTTGAGGGCATCACACTAAGTGAAATATTTCAGACAGAGAAAAACAAATACCGTATGATCCCTCTTACACGTGGAATCTAAAAAACAACAAACTCATAGATACAGAGAACAGATTGGTGGTTGCAAGAGGCAAGGCTTAGGTAAGGGGTGGGAGAAATGGGTGAATGGTGTTTTGTTTAAATAAATTGATTTAAAAATTTTTTTAATGTTTCCCTCAACAAATATTTAAGAAACATATTTATTATAAAAGGCAAAGTGAAAATATCAAAAAGAGCAGTGAATCATCTGCTTTACCTCTTTGTGTTTCATATCCAACTGGCTCCTGAGAGCCTTAAGTTCCTGTTCACGGATGTCCAAGCAAGTTTCAAGAGCATGTGTCTGTCCTTCCCACTCAGATTTTTTATGAGCTACCATTATGTCAATCTGTTTCATGAGCTCCTGTAGTTCTGCTTCACAGGATGTCAAAAATCCCCTATAAATAAGAACAAACCCTTAAGAACGTATGTCCAAGTGGCTTTTCATCCTTCACATGTAAAAATGCAGATGCAGACCTACCCGAGGTGGAACAATGACAACAAATAAATTATCAGAAGCAAAGAACAGAGTCTCTGAGCTTGTCCTTTTAATGCGCATAAACGGTGATTATTTATTCCACAGGACAGTCTGTCTTCCTCTAATAGCCAACCTAAAGCATAAGTTATTTGGTCAAACACAAGGTTGACGTTTGAAGTCTGGCTTGTGAGTGAGACTTCCACAACCAACAACAGCCCTTCTGTATCATTTTAGGTAAGCTTTCAGCAAGAATCCAGGCAAGCCTATGTCACTCTCACAGCTAGCCAAATTTTTATCTTTGGAAACAAGCTGGCTATCAGGAGAATGACTATACAATTTTAAGAGCTGTTTCAAGAAATTCATCCTTGAGCCAAGTGTATTTCAACTATTTCTTTCCGCCTTATTATTAGAAACTTAGTGCAACCTACCTTATTACTGTAACTTACTGATATCCTTCAATGTTTCAGGAGATGCCTGACATTGCAAAGGTAAAAACAGAAGTGGACACAGATGTGCTGCACTCAAAGAGGTTTCCAGGAATGACCACAGAGAGAGAACTACTAAGGCTTAAGTACTTTTTTTAAAAAGCATGTGTTCTTAGAGTCACAAAATCTGCACAGGCTTTGCTTTTTAAGAGTAGAAAATTTAAAGTGGGATGAAGGCAAGCGTTCAGCTTCGCACTGCTGAAACGAGGCAAACACCCCAGAGAGATGCTGTACACAACATGACACGGATCAGCCGAGCTTTTGCTCCCACTTCTGCTTCTACACCCAAAGCACAACAAGGTCAGAGGCATAACTCAGATATGCTTTTTAAACTCAGTGAGAAGCTTAGGGTCAAAAGCCAACTTACCCATCACGTCCCCGATTTTGTATTCCTTCCAACAAAGCCTCCATCGCCAAATCCCCTTTGTTTTGGCAACTGGGAAAGCAAAACAGTCAGTCAGGAGAAAATTCATTTTTTTATGTTCTAACTTTTCAACTTACAAACTTAAGAATGTGAATGAATGCATACAAAAAATAATGAGAAAACGCAGCACTTCTTAGGATGACTGTAGAAACAGTCAAGGAGCATCTCTTCAAGAAATACTAGAACCAAACACATTTCAGACTAAAAGAAAATAACTTAATATGATCTGAATTGCTGTCGACAGTCCCCCCGCACAACTGAAATCAAATGCCACACTGTGGCATCCCTACGTCCTCATGTAAGGGTGGGCCCGGGGCGGGATGGGGTGCTAGAAGCAGAGGGACACCGACACTTACAAAATGAGAGGAAGAAATTAGGGGGTCACACTGGTCAGAGTAAAAGTGTAGTTTTTTTTTTTTAAACAGATATTGTAAAACAATTAAATGCCCTGAGCTTGAGCTCTTTGGTCCATCACGGGAGAGCCTATTCACCCTCTGGATGACAGGCCCATGAAGCTCCTAGAACACCCTCCCTCCCCTGAGAGGCAGCTGTGTGGGCCCTCCCTCTGCACGTCATTGCTCCTGGTCCTTAACAAGTTCTTGCAGAGGAGTTACACCACACTGCAAATGTTTTCTGCACATCCTTTTCCCTTACTATTCAACCCTCTAGGTCAGAAAACCAGTTTTGTTCATTCCCGCAGCTCCAGAGCTTAGTGCAGCATTTCTACCTGGTCTGAGCTGGAGGCTTTTGGCTGAACTTACCTCAATTCCCCTCCCTTTCTACCTCCCCAACTACGCAAACTGGAGAACCAGAGAGAGGAGTCTAGCATAGAAAGAGGGGACGGGAGATGGAACAGATTCTCATAGAAAGGGAGAGACACACCACAAAGAACGGAAGGTGAGAAGGAGAGAGGAAGGACCACCCTTAAATTCGGAAGTGCCAATGAGTAGTACCTGCTATAGGTTTCTCACCTCTTACCACAAATCTTCAAATTTCATCAACATCAGACTACTTTTCACTCCTGAGAAACAGCTTTTTTCCTTAAACCTTCATAAGCTCAACCGTGAATTAGTCTTTAGATAATTCCCAAAGACTGGGTGCAGGTTCCACCCCTTTGTCCTAATGCCTTGTGTTCAAATTATACTGCTCTGAGACGAGGACTCCTCCATACAACAAAGAATTCAGTGTCGTACTAACCACTAGATATATACAGATGAAACAGCCCCTTTCAAGGAATTAATAGCCCAGTATGGGAAAGAAAAAATTAACCAAAATGTTCCCCTAGTGTGATAAATGTAGTGACAGAGGCATACATAGGGTGTCCTGGAGACACAGGAGAACAAAAAGACTGGGAAATACAATCACAGCATAGTATTTGCATCTATTTCTAAAGTTACTAACAGGAGTATTAAGTATTCACGCACAAATATGGCAGAGGAAATTTTTTTCCAGTTGATTTATTCTTCATATTACACCAACATTAGATAAAACGAAAACCTAAAGAAAAAGCTTTTCAGGTTCTACTCCACTTTCTTTCAAAGGATGATACGGTCAATTACAGCCCAGCACAGATTCTGTGTTTTGATCCACTCTAGGGAACTGAGCAGCAGTACACAGTTCCCACAGCACCATGTAGGTGGGGACCCAGGATAGAGTCATGCTCTGCAACTACCTAGCTGTGTATTCTTGGGCTTTAGTTTTTACCTCTATAAAGTGAGGGGCATGACCTGTATCATCTCCAAGGTTTCTTCCAGCTTTTTATTGGGATTCTAACAGCCAATTACACGTCTACTGTATCACACCCCTGAAAACCCTACAAGGGTATTTATTAAACATGTAGGAAAGTGCTATTCCTAAGGACAGTGCTACCAGTTATTCACAACTACCATTACTAAAATTATACTTCTTTAGGTCATGTCATTCTCAAATAATACATTTAGTAATATATATTAGTAATACAGATTTAGTAACATACAATACATTAGTATATTTTCTGGATGACACTGTTTAGTGATTAGCAATATTTATAATAGAAGTTAACAGTCACTGAATGCTCAACTGTTCTGTCTTGTTTATACTGTCTAATTCAATCTTCATAACATTCATAAAAGATAGGTAATGCTACTCTGAGGAAACTGAGACTCGGAAGGTTAAATAACCACTATAGTCCTAGGATTCAAACCTAGGCAGTGTGACCAAGTTCCAGCCAATGTGCAATCGTTACATATTTTACAGTATTCCAGATCTTAAAATACATCAGCATAGCTTCTTTTGATTTAATAATGCCTTCTTAGCATAAACAAAACCAAACCAAATTGAAGTCTGGACACAGGAAAAAATATAAACTGAAGGATGGCATCACCACCAGACGGCCACTAGATGGAAGCAGCACAGTAGTGAAAACGGTCCACATGGGGGAAAACTGCCATTTCAGAAATCAAAATCATGGTCTGAGACTAAGACAAGGACATCTGTTCTTTAAAAAAAAGTAGGGATCCAGGCCGGGGGAGGGGGATGTTAATATATTAACATTCTCTGTGGAAAATAATCTTACTAATATAAAATATTTTTACGATTAATTTTTTTTAACAATACTTTCACCACCTGCTTGAGCAGCTGACAAAGCATCAGTTCTCATCCCTCAGGTAAACAGCAAGGACTCCGATCTTCTGTGGACTTCTCTCATCTGCGTATCTCCTGCTATATCTCTGACTCTTTTCCTAACCAACCTGACCCTCATTCAGCTCCATTCACTGTGTCACTTTGCGTTCTTTTTTGGCTATGGCATGTGATTATTATGTAAAGTTTATTCTCTGTCCATAATATTAAGTACAAATTTAAGTAATTACTGTTTGATAATCTGCTACTCTTTGCCACTAACATAAATGTTAATGTAGTTAAGTGGAAACTATGTAGCCCTATGACTGGTACAGGACAATCTTAGTCATTTCTGCAGTCAGACCAAGACATCAATAAACAGAAGTTATTAATTATAACTCTCCTTTGGAATGAAGCCTGTTTTAAATCAGTGAAATGTGGAATGGGATGGTTAAAGGAAATAAAGGCTTTTTCACCAAGTCTGGGAAGCAGGGAAAACATACTTTAAACCTTAGAGAAGAGACTCCAAAGAGGGTATCAGATAATGGGCAAATCTTTGAAATTCATTAACATATTGGAATTGAAATTGGAGGATAACTATGCTCTGTCCCCTACCTGCCTTGATATTACAGTGATTACAGAAATCTATGGCTGTGTCAGATATACTGTGACTAAACTGTGGCTGCTCCAATAAATAATCAATGTCACTTACCACTGCCCAGGAGTTTTCCCCTTAAGTTTAAGTAGGAACCTATCAGATAAAATATCAAAGAAATTTTCCAAAATAAAAATGAAATTTTAAAACACTGTCCAAACTATGACTTAAAATCCAGAAAGAATAAGGGAGAAGACTGAGAAACCTGAGTAGATAAAAATACACTTTTACATGGGAAGAATGCTGTAAACAAAGTTGAAAGATAAATGACAACATTATCTGGACGTTTTGTCATGAGAGCTTAATTATCCAGATATATAAAGAGCTTCTAAAAATTGAGGGGAAAAAAAAGAAATCTATAAAAAAAATGAGCAGAAGATATATGAACAAAGAGTTCAGAGAAAAAGAAATGCAGATGACCTTAAACATATGAAAAGATGCTCAGCCTTGCTCACAATAAGAGAAATACAAATTTTAAGTACACTGAGTTACCCCTTCTTCTATATCTGGTTAACGAAAATTTAAAAGTCTGACAATACCCTCTGCTGACAAGGCTACGGGGAAACAGGCATTCACATACTTTGTAGGCGGGAACGCAAAATGGTACAACTACAGCAGAAATTTTCGCCATAGTTAGCTACTAATACATATGCATTTACCCTGTGATCCAATGATGCCACTTCTAGGACTCTATCCCAAACATATGTTGGCAAGAATACAAAATCATACATGCAGAAAGATGTACACTGCAGGGCTATTTGCAATAGCAGGAAGCAACACAATTGCCCATCAACAGGGGACTAGCTGAATATTCATCCACCAATGGAATAATACTATGACACTGTGAAAAGGGGAAACAATTTCTACATACTTCTATGATGGGATCTACAGAGTATGTAATACTAGATGAAAAAAGTAAGATATGAAACAGTACATGCAAATAATACCTTTTACCTAAAAAAGGAGAAAACTATAGATATACCATATAAATATCAATTACATTCCATGTATAATAGAAATATTAAAATATATTAAATATATATAACTATACACACATATATAATATATAATGCATATATATACTGCATTTGTTTTTATGGAAGTATAAACTCAAAACTGGTAAATATGATCCTTTAAGGAAGGGAAATAGAGTAGAGAAACCAGGAATGAAAGCTAAACTTGTCTAAATGTACCTTAACCTACTGGCCAACAGCGGGACAATGTGAGTATCCCCCACCCCAAAAAAACCCAAAAACCCTGCACTAGGTTGAAATAGGTTAAATATATTCAAGTCTATACATTCATGATGATTAAAAAAAAAAGGCAAAACCCTCTACAAACTGTATTAAAACTGAGGTAAAAAGTTCTTCATAAACAATTTCCAGCTAATAAATACAGAAGAATGATAGAAAATCACCATATTGCAACCCCTAATGCAATAATGGTTATAAGCAATCTAAATCCATGGAAGTATCTCACCATTGAGAGACTCATGGGGAATTTCATGATAGATGGATTGGCTGACAACACCTGAACCCGCTATGCTGCTCAATCTTAACATCACAGAAAAAGAGGAAAGTCAGACACTACGTGCCTCTCTGAAGTCTTTTCCACCACCTATGAAATCTCACCCCACCCTCACCCTGCAAAGAGTCAAGGCTGAATCTGATCAAGCTTCTAGATCAGAGATCAACAGAACTTTCTGCAGTTATGGAAATATTTATACATACACCATTCAAAGAATCGTCATTAGGCAGGCACCTGTGACCACTGGACACTTGAAATGTGGCCAATTCGATGAAGGAACTGAAAATTTTAGTTTCATTTTAATTCATTTAAATAGCCACAGCTGGCTAATGCCTACTATTTTGGAGAGTAAAATTCTAGATCTTACTACTGGTTTAAAGGAAATAAAGGGAATACATGCACACATTAAAGATAAATCTAGAATGTTAAGAGAAAAAGGGAGGCTATGAAACTGCTATATCAAAAAAGACTGAGAAGGTGTATCAACCCAATGCAACACATTGATCTCTATGGCATTTTGACGCAAACAAGTTAATTCTATGGGATAGCTGGGAAAATCTGAACTCAGACTGAATATTGACATTATGGGATTTTTATTAATTTTCATAGGTGTGATGATAGTACTGTGGTTTTGTAAAACTCAAAACACAAACAGTTCTTGAAGAAAAAAATTAAGGTAACATAAAAACCAAAAATTCAATTTCTGAAACTATGTCAATGTTGGCTTTAATTGAATTTCAGATCACGTTGGCATACATTTATAAGCAAGAAGCTCTGATAAAGTGGACTACTCATGCTGTCATCATCTGCCACCACTAGTACATAAGTGAGGACAGGAAGGACCAAGCAAAGGTATTCTATCTTTTAATGCGACACAAGTGGCATCAGTACAATTAGCATAGACAATCACTACAAATAACTTTTAAAACCTGAAGTTTTAAAACATTCAGTGTGACTGAATGTTTATAAATATTTAACCCACTTTTAACTTCACTATTTCTTACTATATCTGATGACTGATAATGATACAGTCAAATGGCAAGATGCTCGAGATAAAAATCAACCTAAATACAATACTACATTCCAAATAAGAAAATACATACACTTTACTATATCATTAAGCTACAGCTATGATCAGTATAATCTAAATATTTGAAGGTATCTCAACTTAATGATTCTTACGGTGATTTCCTCTTCACGTATAGAAAATAAAATCAAATGCAAACATGCGGGGACTGTATAACCACAGGGCACTAACGCTACAATACTGCTTTATTGAAGAAAGAAAAAAATTTTTTTTCCAAGACTGGCTTAAGGAATCTTCTGCAAGGCTCACGGAAAATACTTTGTGCAAATAAGTCTACTATAACTATAAATGAAGACTAGTCACTAACAGCAGGCTCATCCTTACTCTTGGATGTTGTAAGGGACATAAGAAAAACATTATAAGCCTAGATTTACTGCCTTCAAATATCTTCCAGATTAAAGTGTTCTAAAGCCGTCCCCTTTAAACCATCACTCTTATCATTTATTTCCCATCCCTGATCTGTATGGAGCAATTCGTGAGTTCTGGGTTCCCCAACTTCAGTCCTTCATGATTTCTGCCCTACTTCCGTGCCTCCTGTACTAACGTTAACGTTTTTAACCAACTCGTGTTTTAAAACTCGCTAAACTTCCCACCCATAAACGAACCGCTACCACCTGCCGTCAATGACCTAAGTCGCAACAATGCTAGGAAGCTAACCAGATGAGGCAGCCCAGGCGCGAGGGCTGTGCCGGGGGTCCCTCCCCTGAAGTGGAAGACTGGCCCGCGGCTGACTCCGCTCGGGGAAGATGAGCAGCTCGCCCACCCCGCCGCCCTCCCGCCGGCCCGGCCTCCAGGGAAGGGCTGACCACCTGGCTGGCCCGGACGGCGCGCCGAGGGAGGTCAGATCGGGCTGCGCGGGTCCGCAGGACATCCGCGGCAAGGCCGAGGGGCGGGGCGCCGGGGCGGAGCCGAGGCGGCGGGGGCGGGCCTGGAGGCCAGCGGGCGGCAGAGGAAGCCCGCCCCGGGCCATAAGGCTGCTCGGCCCGTGGCCCCAACACAGCCAGGACTGCCTCCGGGCCGGGACACGGCCGCCCCTCGCCCGTCCGACGTTCGCACATGCGGTTACAGGGCTGCCGCGAGCGCGCCCCGGCGGCTTCCCGCCGTTACCTCCGGCCGGGGGCGCGCACGCGCGTCACCGCCAACCTGACGTTCCGCCTCCGTCGTTGGCACGTTCGTTCCACCCCTGCCCCTTCACTTTTAATTGAAGCGTCCTCCCTGACTCCCCCCTCCGCGCCCGCAAATGGGCTCACCCACATCCGGGGATCGGGGAGAAGGCGTGCGGGTCACGTGACGCTGAGGGTGTGGCCCGGAGAACGCGGGAGCCGTGCTGGGCCGGGTGCTGGTAAGGTTTTCCCGCACCTCTAGGCTAAGTCTTGGAGGGGCGCGCGTTCGGGCTTCTGCCGCTCCTCTTTGCCGAGGCCGTCGTTTTCACCTCATCCTCGTAACCACTTCTCTTATCGCACGTCGGGCGGAATGGAGAGGGACTTGCTCGGCGGTCCTGCGCATCCCCCGCTTCCGCATTTGGTATATCCCGCCTCTGGGCGGAAGCAGCAGCCGTGGGGCGGCCTCCTACGTCTGTACGGATGGTGGTGGCCTGCGAGGGCCATTTCTAGAGAGGGAAAAGGCGTTCCAGCTTTGTTCAAGTAACTGCATTAGTTAACGGAACTCAAAAGCTGAGGTGAATAAAACTGCCCCCGCCCCGGGGAACATACTCACCGCGTGTGTGGGAAGACCACGTGACGGGCAGTGTAAGAAGCTCCCGATTGGGAGCGTTCACTGCGCCGGGGGAACAGTGGCACCCGCTTAGAGGAGGGGACCGCACTCTCCCTGGCGCTTAGAGAAGGCCTCTTGCTGGAAGCGACGTGGGAGCGCAGTTACTTAGACTGGTTAGCTGGGGGAAAAGGAGGAAGACAGAGCATTCCAGGCATTGGGACAGTCACATGTGTAAGAAAAGTTTTGTTCAGGAAAGTGGTTAATGGTTCATTCTGGCGAGTGTGGCAAGTGCTTGGAACAGCGGCCGTGTCCTGGATTGTCTCGATGCTTTCCGCTTTTAAAGCCTTTTAAGAGTGAAGGCACTTTAGCGCCTAACTCTGGAAATGGGTTGTTGAGCCTATGAGCTGACGCCCAACTTTGAGTTTGGAAGGAAAAGTAGGTGTTAGTGAAGGGGCAAGGAGACCCTTAACTGCCAAGGCTGGAAAGTATAACAGGGTTAGAGGTGTTTAGAAGAGAAACAGGTGAAAAAAGATTGAGGGCAAATTGGGGAAAGATGTGCAGAGTCATTGATACAAAATTTACACCTGGCAGTTGGAAACAATAATACCTGAGCAATCATTTACAAAGCCAGCTTGTTGAGTGGAGGTAAGGATAAGAAGGAACGGTTCAAGGGCAGAATGTGTGCTGAAGCTGGAGTGATCTGAGAAAACTTTACAAAAAGCTGGAATCTGTGTGTGACTGGGAAAGTCAGCTGGGAGGGACTGTGATCTTACAAATAAACAGTAAGCTGACAGATGAGATGAGTCTTCTGCAGAGTGATATTACGCCAAGAGACACATCCAGGCTAAAAAAGCCTGGAGAAGCCAAGTGCTTGATTGCATCATCTCCTCATTCATCTTAATGTTTAAGAAGTAATCTCTTTGGCTTACAGATCTGGCAAGATCAGAGCTGCTGCAGGAGCATGGACAGTGAGGTACAGAGAGATGGAAGGATCTTGGATTTGATTGACGATGCTTGGCGAGAAGACAAGCTGCCTTATGAGGATGTTGCAATACCACTGGTAGGCTATGATTTGTGCTAGGGTGGTGGGTTAAAGGTATGATCTGAAAGACCCTAGTAGAGGTAAGACAATGGACAAATAAACTAGTAAGGCAAAGAAATCAAAACTGGGGAGTCTTCTAATTCTAGAAGCCTCTGGAGAGCATTTAGTTCAACTTTTTATTTGAGGAGAAATGTGGTTCAGAGAGCTGGTGGACCAGCTCAGTTAGGGATCCTGCCAGAACTGAACCCCAGAGCTTCCGAGCCATGTTCTGTCCATCACACCAAAGCTAGTAAGCCACATAGTGAGAGTTTAATGCATATGGTGAGGAGGAACAAGAAGCAGTGGCCTATAAACTTCATTTCTCCTCTGCCTGTCGTTTGTCAGTTGACATTTTTAGAAACTCACGTTTTGGAACACACAACTATCCTAGGTTCCCTGGAAAATAATTCGGAAGACAACCGACTTTTCTTCATTTGTACTGAGACCAACAGGCTCTTTTCTTTCCTGATCTGGATAATTCTCCTGTTACTGGTCTGTTAACCCTCTTGTAATAAGTGATCTAAATATTTTGCTTGAATAAATGCTTATTGAAAATCGTATTTATGTCATGCAGGCCTAGCAAGAACAGGGACAATTTTTCTTGAGAGCATGCCAACTGCCATGAAAAGAGCTGTCAATAAAATAGAGCTTGCAGGCAGACTGCTGCTACATTTACTTACAGAGAAATGACATTCAGCTCACTTCCACTTTCAGTTAAGAATAAGAGATAGTATATTCAATGACTAATATGCATATCAAAGAATAAGTCACAGCTTATTCTTAGAAAAATAGTCAAAAGAGAGAGCATAATAATTATAGCTCCACTTATTGAATATCTGTCTCGTGCAATGGATCAAGGTTGAAATCTGACATACAGTATCTCTAATCCTTAAAACAACCTCCAAGGGAGGGGGGTGATGTTATCCCCCTTGGATAGGAAGGAACTAGAATCAAAGAGGAGAACTTGCCCAAAGGCTGGTAGCTGATAAGCTGGACCTCACATCTAGCTCTGTAAGGCTCCAGTTCCTGTTCTGTGGAATTCTGTTGGTTCTTTCATTCCACGAGCAGTTCTTTGAAGCCTACTTTGTCCAGTAAGACTGGATAAACACAAGATACAGTTTCTGCCCCTCGAGGTCTAGAGAGGCAGCGTATATCAATAAATATTTGTAGTAGTAAGTAGTCTAAGTCAGGTCGTGAGCAGCTACATAGTATGAGAAGTGGCTGCCTGGTGGGCATCAGGAAGCGTTTCAGGAAGAAAATAATGTTTAATCTGCTCATAAGGGAGGACCAGAGGTTTAGTGGGCGTAGGTAAGGGCCCTCCAGCAGAGGAGATAGACATGCAAAGGCTCAGAGTTTTGAAAGGCTGTGGGAGACGGTGAGGCATTCGGTATGGATGGAGAGTACTTATGTAAGGTAGGAAGAAAAGTTGGTCTTGGACCCAATTGTGAGAGGAGCATTGATGCCCTGCTTAACCCTTATCCTGAGGACATCCTTTAATGAGTGGTCTTCAAAATCGAAATCTGCCATGCTCAAATACATTAGAAAATCAGTTTAGCAGCATTGTTACAGAATGTGCCAAGGAAAGACAGGACAGAAGGAGGTGACAGGGCAGTGTCTAGACAAGGGAGGAGGACCTAAACAAAGGCAAGGGAGTGGAGGGGAATTGCTGAATTCTGGACATGCGAATAGCAGGATTTGGGGACCGTCTGTGTGGAAGGGGTTGAGAGAGGGAAATTTCCATTTGACTTCCAGGCTGTTGCCTGGTCCTGTTGCTAATCCCTGTCTTTCCCCAGGGCTTGTGATTCTAAGGCAACGTGTATGTCAGTTAGCTTTTGCTGCTGCCTAACAAATAACCCCCAAATTATAGTTGCTTGAAACAACAGCTATTTATGTCATGATTTTGTAGCTCATTGAGAGAGTCTTCTGATCTTCACCAGCTCGGATGATTCCTGCTGGACTTGCTGGTGTTTTGCAGTCAGCCAGCAGGCTGGGTGATTCAGGACACTTTGACATGTCTGGCAGTTAGCAAGCTGTGAGCGGGGGTGATGAACTGACTGGGCCATAGTCTCATTATCCAGCAGATTAGCCCAGACTTCACATAGTCATCTTAGGGTTCCAAGGGCAGCATCAGAGGAAACTGCAAGGCTTCATGGAGTCTAGGCTGTGAACTGGCCCATGGCATCGCAGCTGCTTCCTGGGAGCCACAGCAAGTCACATGGCCAGTCCAATCCAAGGGTGAAGAAATGAACTGTCTTTTCAGAGGAGCAGCTGCAAAGAATTGTGGCCATTTTTGCAGTGCACCATAGGAGATGGTTGTGTTTGCCATACTTTATGACACTTTGTTTTCTAAGCACATATGCAATTTTATATGTTGGCATTCATTGCAGGAGACAGTAGTGACCAAATGAAAGACATTCTATTTTAGAACCAGATAAAATTAAGTAAGTTCTGAATTAAATAATTGATTAACCAAGGACTCGTTTATGCTTTGTCAGCTCTAAGTAATTATTGAAACCAAACTCTCTTCAAATGCATTCTTACTTTCGAGTAAATTTGTACAAGTATGTTTGAATCTGAGTATTACATTTGTAGATCAAGATGTATGTGATTCAGGTATACTTGTACATATTGTGTAAGTAAATAATTTCATATATATTAAACATCATACATTTGAAGGAAAAAAATTATTATATTCATATTCTGCAAATTGGAGTCCAGTGGGGAATCCTAAGTCTGGATATTGGGTAATAGTTTGCTACGCTAAAAAAAAAAAAAAGTAAATCCAAATAACTGAAAAGAAATATATTGGTATCAGTGAATTCTAGTACAAAGCAGAGTTTCAGTGATAATAAAGTTAAATTTAAAACATAAGTAAGCTGGAAGCTCCAGTGGCACAATCGGTTAGGGCGCAGTACTTACAAAATGTAAGGAAACTATGGAAAGATCTCACCACACATACAAAAAAATGGTAACTATGTGAGGATGGATGTGTTAATTAACCTTAATTCAGTGATCATTTCTCAGTGTATACCTATACATCGTTGTGTAGTACAGCCTTAAACCTACACAGTGTTATATGTAAGTTAAATCTCAATAAAGCTGGAAGTATACATGTATAAGGAAACTAGCCCAGATTCTGCACTGGGTATGGCCCGCGGCGGACCGTTTTAAGAAAACCGCTGATAGGATGTGTTGTTTTGTGTTGCCCGGCTCCACCACTAGGGGGAAGTCTCATCTATTATGTTACATTTTCAGGGCTCCCCATTTAACCTCCATTATAGTATAGGCAGGTTGGATACAGGATGGTTTTTAATACATTTCTTGTGCTTAAGTAATGTGCCGGCCAATGTGGTATTCTATAAAGCAGCTTCCCGAGAAAAGATTTGGGACTGGCTCTTTTCAGTATTCTAGCCACCAGTAAGGATAGCAAATATTCTTTGCACTGAATAACCCCACACAGTGCTGAGCACCCGACTTCAGGCCCCTCACTTAGTCCTCACAGCAGTCCTGTGAGGTGATGGCCACTTTTCCCTCCCACTGCCCAAGAAGAAACGAAGGCTCCGAGGGTCTGAGTACCTTGCCCGCATAGCCCAGCACATGGGGAGTCACGGGCTTGGATCCCGGTGGCTTCCAGAACCCCGTGTCCTTAGCCACACTGCCTCCTACACAAGCACCAGAGTCATACCGCCATCACTCCTGACGAGGTGGATCAGGGCACGTCTGAGCGATACCTTGGATAGCTCCTCACGTTTTTTAATTCTGGCTCTTTCCTTAGGATACGATTCTGTTCATTTTGCTGCCTGTTTCTAGGAACTCACAGGTTTTAATTCTAAGTGCTCTTGAGTTTTAAGGGGTTTGTTACTGCCGAGTATGCTGTCGTTCTAAATGTCCATTGTACCTTTTCAGAATGAGCTTCCGGAACCTGAACAGGACAACGGCGGCACCACAGAATCTGTCAAAGAGCAAGAGATGAAGTGGACTGACCTGGCTTTACAGTACCTCCACGAGAACGTGCCGCCCATGGGAAACTGACGCCTGGCCGCCGTTCCTGGGCGGGTGGTTTTAAGTACACAGATACAGAATGTTTTCCTTCAGTCTCCTAATTCACATCTTCTAGTGGTAGATCAACACTCAAAAATGTACATCCACTTACTTAGTGGCAGCAAAGTGGGATGTGAAAATTCTCACCAGGGTGAGAATCTGATTGAGAGTCTCAGAAATGCAGGGGGTTTGGCCCTTTGAACCTAAAGTTCTTTATTTACTAGTTTGTGTTTGAACGTGAGTCATTAAACATTTGCCTTTAACTCTGTGTTTGCTTTACTGTCAGAGTTTAACACTTCCCAACTACTTATATGTGTCCTGTGACACAGGTGGTTGAAGATACAAGATGGAAAGGCGAGGAAAGAGGAAGCCAGCCCTGGGGAAAGTAGCCCACTTCTCACGTAGCCCCGCCCTGAGTGGGTTGTGTGGAGTCTGTGGTTATAGTGGGTTTGTTGATAGCCCATTCACTGGTTACTGGGACTCCTAAGACCCCCCATGGTATTTTTCAAACTTTGGATAAATTTACTGATTGAACAGTATCTGACAGTTAACCTCTGTTCTCCCTACAACTTCCTTTGGTGCCATTGGAAAGGCGAGATGGACCACTAGTTTCATCCAGTAACAGGATTCCCTACTTTCTCAAAGCCCTTTCAGGTAATAACTGAAACACCATGGAGTCAGTATTTAGTTAGACGTTTGTATAAGAACTTGTATTTTAATAAACACCTTGGTGGACATTTATCTCCTGGAATTGCTTGCCCCTGTGAAGTGGTGTCTTTCTTGTGGGAGAGTCAGGTAATTGAATCTGTGGGAAGAGGCCCTGGCTTTTATATCTGTATTCCCACTGGAAAATGAAACATCAAATAACTGAAATCTCTCTTTTCATAGTTTTTTCACTGGGTCATTTTGTTTATGTAGCTTTTAGGAGGAAGACGTATACCACAAAGCAAATGAGCTGATTTTAGGGTTTCTGTCGGAAACTTGGTTGTGACAGCTCACCTGTAATCCAGACACACCCAGGCTGATCCTGTGCACCAGTGACTTGCCTAGAGGTCACTCATCTCAATAAAATCCCCAAGTCACCTGTCCTTCGATAACTGGAGAAAGACAACCCAGTAGAAAGCAGAATTAGGATTTTCAGAAGAAATATTTTATACCAAGGGAAAACAAAGCTTTCCAAAAACTTAAAGTACTTTGAATGCCACAGTTCTTCCCCATTCTAGTTAAGTGAGGGTTTTACTACAACTTTATTTGTGGTACGTAATACCTGAGACACTGAGAGCTAGTGGTTGTCCGTATGAATCCAGCCTGGCCTATGGGCCCAGCCTTTCCCAGGAATACTGGTCGACCAGTAAAACGTGAAAGCTGCCTAGGTTCCAGCTGAATGAGAGTGTGATACCTGTACGCAGACAGCTGTTCCCCTGCTTGGCTTGTGAGTCTCATCTGAGAACTGCCCCTCTGCCAAGTGATAAGGTGCCAGAACCATAGCCCATTGTATGAGGAATTAGGTGACCAACCCTGGGCCAGTCAGATTGTCGACGGCAGGCTTTGAATCTGCCCATCTCGGACTGGCTGGAAGATGACAGCGGCCATCATAGGGCGGCTTTTCAACCATATGTTCTGAAACACCCAAGGAGGAAAGTGCAGAGGGAGGCTGAGAGGCTGTGTCCCTGCGGCTTTGCAGTTGGCTGGTTGCTGCAACTTTCCAGTTCAAAGCATGAGGACTGCTCTCTTCTGGGGGGCGCATCACTCGGTGCTGGGAATACAGCTGTGGACCACAAGCGCGGCTTCTGCCTTCATTTAGGGAAACAAGCATTAAACCAATAGGTATACAAATCTGTCAATTCAAATTGTAACACATGCGAGGAAGGAAAAATAAAAGACGTCACTTAGGTTCCTAAAAGCAAAGCCTGAGACAGTTTCTTGTGCAAGGAACTTACTGAGACTGTGCTCTCAGGAGAAACCTGGAGGGAAGCAGAATAGGGCAGGGGAAGACATTGAACAAGGATCTAGCTTCAGCTGAAGTCTGGCCTCTGCCTGATTATCCGGGAGCTACAGAGCGTGATGTCATCAAGAAACTTCCCACTTTGAGGCAAGATGCTCAGGGTGTGGCGATCAGTCATTGGCTCTGCCTTCCCGCCATCCCCCAGGGAGGGCATAACCTGGTATTGCCGGGGGACAGGGCTCTCCAGAGGACAGAGCGAGGTGAACTCTAGGCAGCCACACAGCCAGGGAACGGGTGCACAGGCAGACCGGACAAAGGGGGTCTGGGCCCAACGGTGACTACTGCAGGGTAGAGAGAGCATGACTCAGGGACCTGATTTAGATTGGATAATCACAGCTTTTATACCTTGTGATAAATAGCTTTCAGAGCGCATAATTTCAAATATTTTTTTTCTGGATGGTTCCCATTCTCCAAGGAAGTAGCCGGGTTCTTAGTGCTTCCTGTTCACTGCAGAGAGCAGATGTTCAAAACAACCGTACCCCTTGTTCAGGGAGCAGGGGAGGGAGGGACAGGAGGAACCTCTTAGGAGTGGTGGAAGTCTGCACCCTAGTCGCTGGTGGTCCCAGTGAGATGGTGAACTTCAAAGGAATGTGGTTTTGGGGTGTTCTTAAATGAAACCTGAAGTCAACCTGAGTCTCCCAGCCTAAAGACCCCCAAGCACTAGGACCTCCTCCTTCAAGGACCCCTCAGAGTTGGTGGTGAAGATGGCAGCTGGGAGGCAGATGGACTGAAGAGTAGAGGTCCTCGCCCATTTTCCAGCTCATTTATGAGCATCCTAAATGCTTGTGAGACCCTGAAAGAGGAAAGGACACCCCAGCGACCACAGATTTAATTTCTGCTGTAGCACAGCAGAATGGAGCCAGAAAGATTTAATTTGCTCTGAAGAAAATAAAAAAGCGCGATATTACTTGTACCCTTCTGGTTGTCTGGGAGCCAACCCCCGATGGATGCGTAAGTGTAGCCGGGGAGTGACTTGGGGGGTGAGGATTGATGGCAGAGAGCAAATTGCATAAAGCCCAGAGGTGGGACTAGCATCACAAGTAAGGTGGGTGGGTAGGCAGGAGGGGGGCGGGGGGAGCCGCCTGATCATATCTTTTTTTTAATGAAAGTCACTCCGGGTTTGAGCAGGTAAGAATAGAAGTGGAAAGACAGAAGAGCATTGCCTTAGCTTAAGTGAGGAATGGTGATGGCCTGAACCAGCAAGATGGAGGTGGAAGTAGAGGGACTTGGGGTATCTCACAGGTAATTGCCCAGACATGCATGGTGAGAGGTGAATGTCATGAAGCCAGGACCCCGGATGGTGGCGGTTGTGTTTCAAAAGAGACTCAGGTGCTCAGTGTGAGCACTGCCCTGTGACCAAAGAGCGAATTCTCTGAGCCAGACGGGTGCTCCAGATGCAGCCTCTGTCCTCTAGAAATAGAATCTGGTCCAGGAGCTGCCTATCCTTTGAAGCACAACCTAAACCCTCTTCTTAATAATACAGTAACAATGACACAGTTAACTGCACGCCTCTTTGGGCTTTAGCCCAAAAGTCAAAAGGAGGGGATGTCCAGCTCTTGAGTCCACTTTTTAAGGTGAGTGTTATTGTCCTTATTGAGCAGGAGATGGCGACTTAAAATTGAATAACTTGTTCCAAGTTAAAGTCACTCAGATAGTAAATGGATTCCAACCTAGGCTGTCTGATCCTAAAACCCATGTCCTCCTCCTGGACCATGTGACATCCCCTGAAAAAACCTTCTGGGACCACTCCATGCTATAGTAGGAAGACAATCCTATTGGATTACTTAGAACTTCCAATTATTTACCTCCTTTTATAATTGAGATAAAGAACTGAAAAACTTTTTGTTAGGAACCTAGGAATCTTGAAGCATTAAAAACAAAACCCATATATAAACCTATAACCTATAACCAAACCCATATATAAATCATATAACTCACAATTTTACCACCATGAGTCATATTTTCACTGGCCTGTATACAAAGTTAAATCCCCAAGGTGTGTTTTCAGATTTTTGATGCTTTCACAGCTCGATGTCAATGTTACTTAGTACCCAGCAGGGGACGCTGGGTTCCTTTAAGAAAGTCTGAATTGCTGGCAGAACTTGAAGAAAACTCCAACTGAAGGTCCTGAATAAATGTGGTGTTTTGCTT
This sequence comes from Camelus ferus, assembly GCF_009834535.1. NCBI lineage: Eukaryota > Metazoa > Chordata > Mammalia > Artiodactyla > Camelidae > Camelus > Camelus ferus. The sequence goes on from NC_045696.1 coordinate 109,115,921, forward strand.
GGGACTGGTTCTGCATATCTGGAGTCCGTGTGCTGGGTCTGGGTTTGCGTGAATCCCTGGAATTCTGGCCGGTCACGCTTGGACTGGGCAGCTCACCTAGTGGGCGCCTCACCCCTGCTTTGTGGGGCGCCAAGAGGGCACATGGAAGGAAAGGGCTGTTCAGAACTTTGGTTACAGAAAGATAGTCAGAATCAGGATTTTTGCCCACCTGTGACCCCACCTCATAGTAGGGCCTGGGGACCCTACTGTGCTATTTCCCAGCTCTTTGTGTTAATTTCTTTGGAGAATTTAGGCAGCATCCTGGATTGACTCTTGAAAGACCATTTTCCAAAGCTTCCTTTCCTGATCTGGCCCTGCTTTACGCAGCCAAATTCAGTCCCATTTCCTTGCCACGCTGTACCCCATCCGTGGGCTCCTCTGGAAAGTAGTGCGGAGGTTGGGGACTGGCAGAGAAAGGCAGCTGGGTGGTCTCTTGAGGGGACATCACACTGTGGCCTTCCTGGCCCCAGATGATGGCCTCAGCCTCTGCACCTGAGCCAGCCAGGACTGGCTTCACGGGCACACAGCCTGTGCAATCTCATAGGCCCCGCACACAGCAGGCTCTGCTGCGGCTGTCTTGAAACTCTTAATCACATTTGAACAAGCAGCTCCTGTTTTCATTTCATACTGGGGCTCATAAATTAGTTAGCTGGTCCTTGGCTGTAGGGTTCCATGTTGGACGGTAACTAACTTGACCCAGCAAGTAGCCCTCACCTTGGGAGTGAGAACTCAAGATACTGTGAGCATCAGCCTTTGGGGTGACAGAAAAGCAGGCAGGTCCAAGAAAAGCAAGAAGAAAGATGGGACAGACGAAAATTCAGGCAGCCTGAACGGTATTCTGGTTCCTCCCAAAATCATGCAGTGTAATTGCCTAAATGGTTTCCTGAGCTCCTCCGTCATCCCAGCCACCCAAAGGTTAGCAGAGCTGCCCTTGGAGTAAGGGGTACGTAGACACACTGAAAGTGCAGCAAGAGATTCTGTGGATGGCTCAGAGAACTTGAAGAGAGGGGTCGTCCAGTCCTAGGCAGGCCCTGGCCTACACTTCACCTGGAGCTTGGCCAACTACTACATGGATCTGCATTCTGCCATGCTGGGAACAGCAGTGCAGGTGGCTCAGAATCAAGCTTCGACTGGAGTAAAGATAAGAGAAGCACAGCTACAGAGCTGGGAAGCATGGCCCACGTGTTCGTTCATGACAGGTTCTACCCAGGTTTTTGTTTAGTTTACCGTTCTGTGTTGAGTCCTATGAAAAAGCTGTTTTTATAGGTCAAAATAGTCAGAGAGTCACAATTTCCTCTGTTTTTGGCTAGTATTACCCTTTCCTAGAGCCAACTGTGTGCGAATATACCCAAAGACGCATCTGCATGCAATGCACACAGACTGGATTTGATGGGGGAGGCGAGGAGATGGCAAAGGGTGGAGAATTTGAAAACAGCCAAATGACTGGAAAGGAAGTGAGGGAGGTTGATGTGTAAACCCATCCCAGTTATCCCACGCCTCCCCTAGTGACTCAGCTCCCCTCTACCATGCTGCCACAACCCAAGGGCAAAAGGGGTTTTCCTCCGCCCGTGCCACAGTCTTGCCTCGGCTCTCCTGGCATCTCTGCCCATGCTGCCTCCCCACCTGTCCTGTTAGTCTCGAGCACTTCCCCCGCCCCCACCGCCATGCTCACAGATCAGTGCTCACTCTAAGAGCATGCGTATAACTGGGCAGGACATCTTGAGGAAGAGCGAGCATCCCTGCCTCTTTGCCAGTGGATATGCCCTTCTATCCGTCATCCAGTCACACCCCACGCAGCCTCCCCCAGCTCAGCCTGGACAGATGGGAATGGGCCTGCCTGGTGAGGCCCTTCTCTCCAGCCCCATCTTCTTGGGTTTTGTGTTCCCGGCCGCTCTCCTCCTAGCTCTCAAACTTTCAACTCTCAGGGCTCTGTGGATGTTGGAAGATACTCCTTCCTCTCCTCTCACAGCTGCTGCTCACCCAGGGCTGCCCTCTGGGAGATTCAGTGCTCACAAGTCCAAGTTCCTAGCCCAGGAGTACAAGAGCAATGAGCCCCGGGCCGGGCTGGAGGGTCCCAGATGGACTGGCCTCATGACCGAAGTGGAAGTGCTGTGGCTCTGGCCCCATCTCCTCCCACTGAGAACTACCTGAGAAACTTACCCAGTTTCTTTTTTCTTTTAAACAATCAAGGAATCAGTCTTTCTCTGTCTACGTTCCTATTTCTCTTTCTTGCTGTTTTTTCTCCCTTTCTCTTATTCAAGCATTTACTTAAATATTTGTCTTTCTACATTAGATTTCTCTTTCTTCTTTCACATTGCAAATTCCTGTAAAGTAGAACACGCATCATGTTTGCATCTTTATTTATTAAATTTTTACTTTTTGGGGGGGGGATATGGGAGTAGGTAATTAGGTTTATTTATTTACTTTCTTTTTAAAACTTTTTATTTAGTTATTCTTAATGGAGGTACTGGGCATCGAACCCAGGGCCTCATGTATGCTAAGCAAGCACTCTACCACTGAGATATACCTTCCCCTTGTGTCTTGTTTTATTTTACATAATAGTTACTTATGTGAAATTACATGTAAGTAAAACGTATATAGGCTGCTGCAAAGTATAGTGGCTAAAATACAGGCTTGGGAGGCAGAAAGACCTAGGCTCAAAACCCAGCATAGAGAGGAAAAAAAAAAAGAAAAACCCAGCATAGCCCAATAGCTGTCCATCCCAGACAAGTTACTTACCTTCCTGAACCTCAATTTCTATGTTGGAAACAGCTGACAATACTGCTCACATGACAGGCTCATTGGAGGATCAAATGAGACCATGCAAGTAAAGTGCTGATAACAGTTTCTGGCACATGGTAAGCACTTGGTGAATATTAGCTACTGTTTGTTTTCAATAAAATAAAATAAGCATTTCCCAAAAATTCTACACAGATACTCTGAAGTCAAGTCAAAGAATACTTTTATTATGTAAATAACCATTCCTAAATAATCCTCAGGGGTTATGTTACATAGTAGAAACAGCAGCACATTAGAAGGCAGAACATCTGGGTTCAAGTTCTAGCGCTATCATTTACCAGCTGTGTGACCAGGAGCCTGCCTGTCAACCTCTCTGAGCCTACAGTACAGAGTTGGGGAGTAAAATGAGTACAATGAATTCTGGACTGTTTTGTAGTTATAAAGAACTATATACACTTAAGTTAGACATCATAATTTACTTCATAAATTCACAGCTTATTCTTAAATTCCTATTTCATATAGCTCTTAACATGTGCTAATTTCAACATTATAAACATATATGTAGGCATATCTGTAAGCAAATGTACATAAACATGTTTTTGTAACTCTAGAAGGAAAGACAAAAAATGATTGGCAGTCATTGCCTCTTGTGACAAGATTAGACTATCCATGAAGGAAATGGTCACACCTTACTCTATCTCCTTCTGGAAAATGATCGTGTTGGGGTTATGGGTAATTAAAATAATAATGCAGATATTGTGAAACTCAGAATGGCATTGATTTAAAAAAAATTCCCAGGGCCTTTGAATAAAGATAGGGAATGTACCTTCAACCTTGGGTCAGCATCAATAACTTTCATCCTACTGACATTCAGCAGAGCACTAGCTTTGTGTAAAGCACTATGGGAGATGCAAAAGTAGATTAGATGTGGGATTTTACCTGAGATTACAACATGTTAGATCAGATAAGACACTCATGCAAAGAATCAGAAGCTAAGAAGAAAGTAGTCAGTGTGCCTGGCGCACTGTAAGTGCTCTAAATACTTACTGGATTGATGGATACAGGGATAGATGGATGGAGGCATGGATGGATGGATGGATGCACAGATGCATGGATGGATGGAGATATAAAGATAATGCCATGGAAGAGAGTAATCACAAGAGGAAGAAATCTAGAGATGAGGGAATTTAGAAAAGCTTTGTAGTAAAGATAGCCTTTGAAAGACTGGCTAGATGTGGCCATCTAGATATTAGAAGGGGAGCTGAGAAGTTCCCTTAGTAATGATATCCTGTCATTTCTGATTCAATCCCAGTTTTTCCTTCCCTCTCTCACTGCCTTCCACCTAAGACGCAGAGCTGCTCTTAGTTTGGAAACGTGGGAAATTTGAGTTGTTACAGTGACTGGGATTAGGGGGAGAGGAGGTGTCAGAGATTACTGCTGCATTTAGTGGTATGTGAACAGCCAGAGCTGTTATATACTGCAGTAGAGAATTGTCCTGTGGGGGCTACAGCTCAGTGGTAGAGTGCCTGCTTAGCACACACTAGGTCCTGGGTTCAATCCCTAGTATCTCCATTAACAACAACAACAAATGCAAGCATATTTACTAGAAAACAAACTTGTGGTTACCAGGGAAGGGGTGGGGGAGGGCAAGGGGTGGGAAGGGATAAACTGGGAGTTTGAGATCTGCAGATACTAATGACTACATATGAGATAGATAAACAAGTTTATACTGCATAGCACAGGGAATTATATTCAATATCTTGTTGTAACCTATAAGGAAAAAGAACATGAAAAGGAATATATGTATGTACATGTATGACTGAAACATTATGCTGTACACCAGAAATTGACACATTGTAAACTGACTATACTTCAATAAAAAAGAATTGTTCTATCTAAAAGATTGATGGTGACTACACTCAGAAACACCAGTAGGTGAGAGAAGCATCATAAACAGATTATTACAATGTCATAAAGAAAGTGCTGACATAGATATATGCACATGTTTTCTGCTTTTGTCAGCCAAGTCAAATATTTTGACCTCCCTTCTAGGCAATGGAGAAAGGAAGAAAGATTAGAAAGGCCCATGGTGGATGTTGAGCAGACAAAGGGCTAGTCAACAGAGATTAAACCTAGGTCTTCAAGAAAAGGGGATCCAATCAAGGGCTTTGATTAAGGGAAATAACCTTGTCCTATCTCTGCTTTAGGAAATGCCAAACCCCTATTTTAAAGAGAATGAAAATGTGAAGTGATAACAAGTTAATTTTTTGTAAGCTTTACCCTGGTTCTGCATCAGAAAAAGCTAAGCAGTCATTCTATATTTTTAAAACTTCTGCAACTTTAAAGTATAATAAAGTAAATTCATTCAACAAATTATGCTGGGACAATTGGTTTTCCATTTGGGAAATTAGATCCCTACCTCACACTACATATTTGAGATGGTTTAAAGAATTAGACATAAAAATTTTTTAAAGATGTTAGGAGAAAATGTAGTTAAATACTTCAGAAACCTTGAGATAGGAGAGGCCTTCTGAAAGCTACAACACTTAGGAACCAGAAAGCATAAAAATAGATAAATTCAAGATTTCTACATGATGAAGGACATAATGCTTAAAGAATAGAAGTTGGTCATAATATATATAACAAAGATTATTTTCCAGATAACCCGGAAAGCTTCTATAAGTTAATAAGAAAAAGTAACCCAAAGAGAAAAATAGGCAATATGTGTAATCAGACAAGTTAACAGGACAAAAAGATAAGAAACATCATGGCAGATTTTTCAGATTGATTCACGCAGCTCCATGCCTACCACTTTGTAGCTTGGATTGACACATACTAGAGACTGAAAAGCTACGTGTATAATTTCCAGGCTTTCTTAGAGTTGAGCTTCACATGTGACCTGGCTTCCCCTGGGCAGATGTACCCTCAAGAGATCTACTGTCTCTGCTGGCATGTAGAGTTGGGGGTGGGGGGGCGCGGTCCTTATTTTTCATGTTTGGCTTGGTTTGTTTTTTTCCCTTCATCAACATAGCAGAGATCTCACTGTCTAGATGCAGTTTCTAGCTTCACGGCTGCTGTAGACAGGGTCTGGGGCATTCATTATGCAGCTGACGCAGTGTGGGCCTGGAGACCAGGTGTGGCTGAGGTTTCCTGGTTTCCAGATTATCGAGTCAGCACTTGGGGCACAGCTTCCCCAACCTCCAGTTTCCTGGTCATGGCAGAAGGGGAGACTCCTTTGCTGGGTCCGTTCTGAGCTAGAGTTCTGGGAGTCAGTCCAAGAAGCCCAACCTAGAACCTGTTCTCCCACCTAATCTGATAAAATTGTAAGCAACTAATCCCTTATTTATTCACGTAGTTCCCCTACCCACTTTCTACCGATCTTTCTACATAAACTAACTAGAGTGGTTTCCATCATCTGTAGCTGAACTCTGGTACAATGATCAACATTACAAATAATCAAAGAAATGCAAATTAAACCAACAATGACATCATTTCTCATTCATCAGAATGCAAACATTTATAAAGATTGAAGACTGAGGGGTGGAAAGGGACAGACCGGGATTTCAAAATGCAGAATAGATAAACAAGATTATACTGTATAGCACAGGGAAACATATACAAGATCTTGTGGTAGCTCACAGCGAAAAAGAAATGTGACAATGAATGTATGTTCATGTATAACTGAAAAATTGTGCTCTACACTGGAATTTGACACAACATTGTAAAATGACTATTACTCAATAAAAGATGTTAAAAAAAAAAGATTGATTGATAAAATTCAATGTTGGTGAGGGTGAGGGCAAGTGGGCATCTCTGGGGGGATGTGTACATTGGAGCAGCCATTTTGAAAAGCAGTTTGATAGTATTTATCCAAATGTGAAATAGGCGTCACATCCAACCCAGCCTTTGACCTCTACACATCTGTCAAAGAGAAATACTAATATAAAAAATACTACATACCACTAAAACATCTCCCATGTATATTAATTGCCTCATTGTGAGTAATGGAAAAATAATAATAAGTATCTGAAATGTCCATCAAAAGGGAAAAGTTACGGAAATTACTGTATGACCATTCTTTGAAATACTCCACAGTAAAGAAGGAGGCAGAGCTCCAAGTACTAATATGGAAAGATCTCAGGCAGCTTTGCAAGTGAAGAACAAATTGCAAAAAAAGCGTGTATAGTATGATCCCATTTACGTTTAAAAATGCATATAACAAAAGTATATGTTCCTATGTAAACATACTTAAGTCTGCAAAAAATCAGACGAAAGTCAGGAAGGACGCAAACCAAGCTTCCCTGCAGGGTGAGGGGGATGGGCTGAGTAGGGACCAGTCCAGGGCTTTCATTTCTACTCTAATCTTCTGTCTTATTTGAGTGTTTGAATATTTTACAATAAGAATGTACTCATAAAATTTGTAATACCTAAATTAAAAGGTTAGAAAACACTACAGCAGCAAGATTCAAACTTTCAGATGCCCAGATATTTCACATAAAGATTGATGGATTGATCTATCATCTATCCATCCATCCAGAAAGAGAGAGAAAGAAAGAGAGAAAGCAAATACGACGAAATGTAACAGTTGTTGAATCTAGGTGGAAGGCTATGGGTATTCATCATACTAATCTTTCAACGTTTCTGTATTTTTCAAATTTTTTTCATAATATAAAGTTGGAAATAAAAACACATCAAATACACATCCTTGGACACACACACACTTTTCCTGCGCAAGCAGATTTTTCCAGATGTGGGAGCAAAGCCTGTGGCTTGCTCAGCTGCAATTATAGCCAAAAAGCATTGGCAATCCTTCCCTCTGGCTTCTTAGAGCCAGTGTGTCTCACTCTTGTGGCCAGTGTCTTGAGTAGCCTGGAGAGGCCTCGGTGCACACTATCTGGGGTGATCAGCTGCCCCCTCCCCAGTCACTCTGCAGGCACAGTCTGGTCCTGGGCTTACTGGGGAGCAGGCACCTGGCAAGGTCTCCTGCAGAGGCAGAGAGCCCATGGCCAAGGGCACCTTTAACATCAAATATGCCTCACCCCAGGTGCCTATTTATGGTAGCCCCATGAAGGGCAGAGCTGGTCACTGGCAAGAAGAGGGTTCGGGGTGGGGGGGGCTCCTTCATGACCACAGGACCCTTCCTTCAGTCCTCCACCTGGTGTTTATTTTCGAGATAGCAATGTGAGGAGAATGGGAAAAAAAGGAATTGCCAAAAAAAAAAAAAAAAAAGGAACTGGAATTTTAATGAGAACCATCTGGAGTGTTTGCCAAGGGTGTAATGTTTGACTGAAGAAGTAATTCCTAAGCTTCAACAAGGAAGAGGGAAATGGAGGAAATTGGTATACGGTGCTTACCCCCCAAACTGAGGCCGAACAGAGCCACCTAGAACACGCACATCATACCGGACGCGGGGCGTGGGGTTGGGGGCGCGGCGCGCAGGGCTGCGGGGAGGAGGAGAGGGCCTTTCTCCGCTCTGGCGCTCCGCAGAGAGGAGGAATGTGTCTTCCCTGCCAAGGAGACTTTGAGGGATGGGTTGCGGTGGGCCTTGGGCCAGCGCCTGGAATCTGGGTAACCATGGAAACGGGCCCGCGGGTGACAACAAACAGGGGTTGGAATTTCAGCATTCGCAGCCAGGCCGCGGAGGAATGGGAAAGTTCAGGGAAGTTTTTTTTTTTTTTTTTTTTTTTTTTTTTTTTTTTTTGGTTGTTTTTAACCCGCGGATGGAGGAGGGAGGGCAAAGGAGGGAGTCGGAATAAATGCTCCCTGTCCAGCGCCCCACCGGAATCACAGGGAGCCAGACTCGCTCTGAGTCTCTATTTTCACTTGATTCTTTTCATTATTTATAGCCCTGTGCGTTCCACGGAGGATTCCACAAGGTCTGAAGCTGCTCCCGAGGGGTGTCGGTGCACAGCCGGTTCCCAGTCCTTGCCCCAGCAGGAGACGGGCTGCCGCAAAATCACAGACGCCGAGTGAGGGCAGCGCCCCTCGGCAGGCATCCTCTCAGTTCAGCCTCACAGCTGCCCGTGGCCAGGTCCCCACCTTACCCAGGCCACGGTACCTGTAATTTTTATTCTGGAACAAATAAATAATTACGGTAGTCCACATTTACGAAGAAAAGTAAACTCTTCTATGTGAATCAGCATGCAAACGCCAGCTCTCCCTGTGGCTGAAGAAGTGGGCCTTGACGGGTTTGAAAAGACCTATGTGATGGAAGGAAGAAATTTTTACGGAGTTAATAGACAGAAACATTAAAGAAACATGGATCCTAGAATTTTCTTCTCTAAGGCCTTTAGAAATAGAATGCCTGGCAGAATACCCGGACAGAAGCAGGGCCTGGGACTGAAGGAACCAGAGAGACACCCACAGCAGGCTCTGTGCTTTGGAGAAACCAAGGCAGAGTCAGGGGCTGGGACCCCGGGCTCCTGGTGCAAGGTTCTCTTCTTGAAGACATGTCCCAGGAGCTCAGAAACCAGCCCTTGGAGCTCAAAAATGAATTTGGGTGAAATGACATGCATTTGCAGGGTTAAAACAGGATCCTCTGTTACAAAGCAGAGGATCATTAACTCTGGGATCAGAAAAGGGGGGGAAGATGCTAAATGGATTGGAATTCTTTGCAGCTTCACAAATTCGAGATCAGTATGGTGTAAAGTCCTCTGTTTTCACCTTTATGACCACCAACAGTTAAGGAGCCTCTGTTCTGAAAAGAGAGACTCAACAGTTAAGAATTTAGCAAAGAAAATAGTTTTAAATCAGCAAAGTTACGTAACTTTATAACAGTTTTAAGAAATCATCTTGAAACTTCATTAGCAAAAAATGCCCCCTTGAAGAAGCCAGCAGGAAATAAAGGATTGCAAGGAATTTCTGGAAATAGGAGGGTGGTTTTTTTTGTTTGTTTTCAAAGTGGAAAAAAGAAGTTTTTAAGGAAAAAGGAAGCCCTGACCTACATAAAGATAGGGTTTCAGCGAAACTAATTTGAGATCCAGAGACAAAGTGTTACTCTCTCAACAGTGTGAGTGCTCAGGCTCTGCTGGCTTTGTGTGGGCTGAGGGAAACAGTGGCTACCTCTGAAAAATGGGCTCAAGAAACAGCTTTACATTAAAGACGAAATTTCATGCATAGTAAAGTTACAAATTTGCCTGAGACTGTCCCCTGCTATGTGGAAGTTTACATAGAAACTTACAAATTGTTTCAACACATAATCCAGGAATCCTTGCTATGTATCCTGAAGTCACTAATTTTCCTCTGAAGCTCTGCCTTATCACTTTTTACCCTGACACCCTTATTTCCCTTATTTAGTCATTAAAAATGGGAGGAAAGTGTCATTCATTCTCCAAGCAAATGTTTTCAACCACAAACTCTACGCCAATCCCCAAATAAAGTGCTGCTGTCATATCAGATTATTGCCTCTTGGGCTTAATACCAGAGCTGAGCTTTTAATATTAAAATGCAGAGTCTGCTGTGAATCTATGAGCCTCCCAATAAAACGTTGACAGTTTTCTACCTTTAAATGCTGTAAGCACTCTGCAAGCTTATAGAGCCACTGCCCATTCTTAATGAGAATCTTCTGTTTATGAATCACGAATTAAACCCCCATAAATGGCTTTATGTACATGCTCAAAATATGTGGAGCCACAAGAGGTCTGAGTGTGTTCATGTAGGTATGTGTCTGCTCGTGAGAAAGTGTGTGTGGGAGGGAGGGAAGGAGTAGACACTGCTCTAATTCTTAAAAGCTAGACGGGCAAAGAAAAACCATTTATCTACATCATTACAGAAGTGAACCCAGGCAATAGAAATAAAAGTAAACATAAGCCAATGGGACCTAATTAAACTTACAAGCTTCTGCACAGCAAAGGAAACCATAAGCCAAACAAAACCACAACCTACGGAATGGAAGAAAATATTTGCAAATGATGCAACTGACAAAGGTTTAATTTCCAGAATATATAAACAGCTCATACAACTTAATAACAAAAAAAAAAACAAACAACCCAATCCAAAAATGGGCAGAAGATCTAAACAAGCAATTCTCCAATGAAGACATACAAATGGCCAATAGACACAAGAAAAAATACTCAATATCCCTAATTATCAGAAAAAGACAAATCAAAACTACAGTAAGTTATCGCCTCACACCAGTCAGAATGGCCATTACTAAAAAGTCTCAAATGATAAATGCTGGAGACGGTGTGGAGAAAAGGGAACCCTTCTATACTGCTGGTAGAAATGTAGTTTGATGCAGCCATTATGGAAAACAGTATGGAGATTCCTCAAAAAACTAAAAATAGAGTTACCGTAGGATCCAGCAATCCCACTCCTGGATATATATCTGAAAGGAACTCTAATTCAAAAAGATATATGCACCCCAATGTTCATAGCAGCACTATATGCAATAGCCAAGACATGGAAACAACCTAAATGTCCATCGACAGATGACTGGGTAAAGATGTTGTGACCTATTTATACAATGGAATATTACTCAGTGATAAAAAAGAATAGAATAATGCAATATGGACCTAGAGATCGTCATTCTAAGTGAAGTAAGCCAGAAAGAGAAGGAAAAACACTGTAATATTACTCATATGTGGAATCTTAAAAAAGAAAAAAGATAAAAGAGGACACTAATGAACTCATCTACAAAACAGAAACAGACTCGCAGACATAGTAAACAATCTTATGGTTACTGGGGAAAGGGAGTAGGAAGGGATAAATTTGGGAGTTTGAGATTTGCAAATGTTAACCACTATATATAAAAATAGATTTTGAAAAACCAAGTTTCTTCTGTATAGCACAAGGAAGTATGTTCAATATCTTGTAATAACCTTTAATGAAAAGGAATATGAAAATGAATATATGTATATATACATGCATGACTGGGACATTGTGCTGTACACCAGAAATTTACAGATTGCAACTGACTATACTTCAGTAAAAAAAAAAAGAAGTGAGTGTATCAGACATAAAGATGGGTGAAGCCAGTGCATTTCCAAAGTGTCATTCCTTTAGCCCTTGAAAAGATTACTCCTTAATGGTAAACCATGGGTGTTTGTTTTCTCAGTGATAACTACACTGCTGCTATTAAATCTCAGTGATTTTTAAAAAGGGGTTTTACATAGGATTAAAAAAATCACTTTTTATCCTGTTATAAAAAAACCTTTTCTTTTATAAAAATCTTATTTGAAAAATCTTTATCACTCAGCTTTTCACGATCTTGGTGATAATTACACTGAAAGGGCCCCACTGCTGTTGGCATGGTGGCCTCCACACCATTCCATCACGATGTACCAGCCTGACTGAGTCAAAAGGGCCATAGACGAGATCATCTCAGCTCAGGATGCTCAAATAGCTGTCATGAGAAAGTGTTCTCCAGGCAGGATGTCTCCCTCTGACCAACTCCAGATCGTACTCATTGAATGAGCAGATGTCTAAGTACCTGATGTGCTCTGAGTGAGGCGTACCCTGCAGACCCTTTCCTGTTCTCTCCCTGGCCTTTATGGGAAGAAGCAACCAGAAACATTAGCACTATTACTTAGATGTTCTATGTTGTGTGAAATCGAAGAGCATCTCTTCAGTTTTTGTAAAAATGCCTTTGTGAAGCTGGATTTTTAAAGTGATAACTCTGATGAAAACTATGAACTGAAATATACTGAACTCCAGTTTGTATTGTGCTGTCAATTATAAGCCCAACAAACAAATCTGCATCAAGGTAATATTCTATATCCAACAAGGAAACCTGCAATATCTGTGTATCATTTAGGATGCTTTTGGGCGTAGTCATCTGAAGCTCAATTAATGGAAGCTAAAGCAAGGGGATTTATTATTTCAGAGTTCAGATCGAGGGATGGTTAATTCCACAGCTAAATGACATCATTCAGAACCCAGGTTCCTGTCCATTTTTAAGGTTCTTGTGTCCTCCTCAGCTGTCAGCTTGCTCTGCTCATGGTCACAAGATGGTGGCCATGACTTTGGGCAACACATCCTCACATCAGAAGCATAAAACAGTTTATCTTTTCCCTCTGGTTCAAGGATGGGCAGATGGCAGAATCAGAGCCAGTGAGAGCTTAGCTGGGAAGGTGGAACAGAGATGAGTATCCCACACACTGGATGGATATAGCCATGTGGGCTACTGGCAGCCTTATTGTAACTATGTGGTAAGCGCATATCTGAGAACGATCTGACTGTTCAGATGAGAGAAGAACCAAGCCAGGAGACAGGGAGGAACAGGATATGAATGTCATTCTGAAGTCACATATGCCCTTGACCTTCTTAGCTACATGAGCTAATAAATTCCTTGTTTGACAGGACATTTCAGGGTTGGTTTTCTGTCACTTGCAACACAGAGACCTCACTCATACACCTTACTTGTCTAACTTCTCCAACCCTAGACTGGTCCTCCAATTTTGTTTTGCTTTCTAAAAATGTTACTGGTTGGAACATCCTATAATATAGCTGGCCAGTACCCATTAAAACTGACAAGATCATGATAAACAAACAAACAAAAAAAGACTGAGAAATGGTCTGAGATTGGAGGAGACTGAGACATGGAAACTAAATGCAAAGTGAGATCCTGGGTTGGATCCTGGAACAGAAAAAAGATATTAGTGGGGGAAAAAAAAACTAGGAAAATCCAAATAAAATCTATAGCTTAGTCCATAATATTGAACCTACGTTAACTTCTTAGTTTTGACAAATGCGCTGTGGTTAGTAACAGGTTAACATTAGGGGACACTGGGTGAAAGGTATATAGGAACTCTCTGTAGTATGTCTGCAACTTCTCTATGAATCTAAGATTATTCCAAAATAAAAATTTAAAAAATATATATATTACTAGTCACCAATACTCCAAAGTCTAGTAAACACTGAACTAGTCTGACTTCTTCAAGTCAGACATAAGTATATTAAGTCCCAAAGAGGTTAAGGGACTTGCCCGTTGAACTTGGCAATTCATGTCAAAGCTGAGCCTAGAATCCAGGTCCTATCACCTGGACACACAAGTCACACTGCAGCCAGGGGACCCAGGAACCTTGCTCAAAGGAATTAGTTGCCATGGAAACAGCTCTCTTCTCTAAGCACATTAAATTCCTTGCTGCTCTCCACATTAGCTCTGGACTATTACATTTCAAAGTCCATTTTTCACATTGATAAATTACACCATTATAGCAGTCCAGGAACGAGCTATAACATCATGCAAAAGAAATTTGTACCAGAAATTTAAACTACCACATGGTCAATGGATTAACATTAACCATAAATAGAAGCCATCACATTCTGTGGTGCCTGCCAATCGCATTCATATGAATTAAGCATTTTCTGAAAAGCCATACATACCAAAAAATGTTAATGCAGAATAAACCCAAGCCACAGCATTTCCAAAGACAGATTTTTAAAGGGGCTGTGTCTCAAATAACTTAGGTGGGAGTGAACATGGAATTCTGGCAAAAACTATTAGATGGCACAAAAAGTGGTTCTAGCAATGACAGACACTGATACCAAAGACTCATTTGTCAAGTCTGGATGAAATGTGTTTTATATAATGTGGAGGAAAAAGCAGAATAAGCCCCAGGCCTCCTAGAGCGATCTTCTCTATCATGCTGAATCCCTCTGTGTAGAATTCAACAATACAGCCTCAGGAAGAGACATTTTAGTAAAAGGGAGATAACCCTGATCCATCTACTTTCTCCCAAACCATACCAATCCCATCCTCCAGGGTCCCCATCCTGTAAGGCTCCTGCCATCTATACCCTGATACCCAGAGCTGGGCATGGAGTTGCTCACAGATGTTAGTTCCCTCCTCCCCTTTTTGTCCCCACCCAGTAATTACTCTTCTTCTGTCTTGTGAACACTGACCCTTGGGCAGAGGCCAGGCATCCGCTGGAATGCTGATCACAGAAGGTCAGAACCCAGGGGAATCTCTGAGGAACACAGACAGAGGTATGCTAATGAGCACCCTTCCCTGTAATTGCTGGTGACTATTGGAATTATCTGATAGAAGTTACGACAGTATTTCCCCTTCGTTGGCGCAGAGATGATCTGAGAAGCACATCTTGATAGAAGAAAAAGCCATAATTTCCGATGTTGGCTACAGTGTCCCTCATTAGCTAATGGTTATATGACAGAAGATAAAAAATGATCTTGACAGACAGGAAGAATGGGCCCCAAAGGACAAAATGTAATTTAGGAAGAATGTAGGCAATGCCCTACAGATGGGGTCCAAAAAGTGCCTTGCCGAGGGCCAGGAGGGAGCATGTGGTGACAGCAATACCAGAGACCCAGGCCTGGGAGTGCAGGTCCCAGCAGAGCCTCTGACCAGCTGGCCCTGCTTGGACAAATTACTAGCTTCAGGGAATGCAGTTTTCTCATCTGGAGAATAAGAAACTCAGATGGGATGATCTTTCCCGTACTTCCCAGATTTGAAGCAATTTTTGGCCAACAACAGGAGGATGAGTCAGTGAATTATGGTGTGTCCCCGTGACAGAGTATCATGCAGCTGTTACAAGCCCTTTGCGGGGAGGGTATAGCTCAAGTGGTAGACCACATGCTTAGCATGCACGAGGTCCTGGGTTCAATCCCCTGTACCTCCTCCAAATAGAAATCAACGAATAAACCTAATTACCTCTGCCCAAAACAATTAAAATTAAAAAATTCAAATATGCATTAAAATTTTAAAAAACCAAAAAAAAAAAAAAAAAACCCAAAACAAAAAAATACCCAAGCCCTTTGTTTCCCAAAAATATGTAAGGTGAGAAAGTCTTGTGACATGATGTTAAGTTAAAATTAAAAGTAGAATGAAAAACTTTAATATACATTATGATTCTAATTTTGCAAAATGGAATAGATGCCTCGGAGGAAAAAAAGGACTAGAAGGAATCACAAAAAGTATAACAGCGTTTGCCATGGGTAGTTAATTTTTATTATTCAGAACACTTAGAATTATATTTATTATGACAAAGTTAGTAAATGCTTAATGAAAAATTCCAATAATACACAAGTATATACAGTAAAATGGAAAATTCCTCCTCTTTTTTCCTCCTACTGCTACTCCCCAGATGTAACCTATATTAACATTGTGAAAGAAATCAGACTTCACCAAGTTGAAGATGAACTTGCTAGAAGCATCCTTTGTTATGAGGCTAAAATGAGAAAACTAAAAACATAGATGATTTTTATTTAAGAAAATAAAACCTTTAAAACCACTGTAAGCCCTAGGAAGAGAACTTCAATGAGATAGTAGAATAAAAGTAAGAATGAGGCTAAGAACAAATATAATAATTTTAAGTCCAGGTACTAGTACTTTTATAAATGGTTTTAATAGAAGTCTAATCATCCATTTTATAATAACCAGTATTGAGTGTTTTTATTAAAGTATTTGAAGCATTTAAGAAAGTCTTATATAATGGATTTGTAATTTTAGAATTCAGAATATAATAAATGTTTAGAAGATTAAATAATTTTCTGTAAGTGGGAAAATGGGGAAATTTAATTTGTAAGTCAGGGAGTTTTGATTTATAATTGTGTGAATATGTAGAAAAATATGGAGCATTTAAAGTTAATGGAATGTTAATCATTTGATAAATTTGGAACATTGATGAGTGAATCATTAAACAAAGTGCAGGAGTAGTCATTCTTCTCCGTCTTCGAAAAACCTCAACCATTAAAGAACTGCCTGTGTGCATGCTTGGAGCTCCAGCTGCACTTTGTTGAGAACCCCAAAGCATGGGGGTGCGGGAAGTCAGCCTCCATCCCAACCTGCTGATCCTCTGCCTCGGCCAACGTGTGCCTGAATAGGAGACTCAGTCCCAGCTGACCACTGATCTCCAGCTGTGACCAGTGGTGTGACAACCTTCAGCTGCGAATGCCCCAACAGCCACAGAGATCTCCAGGGACATCAGGAGCATCAGCTGTGATGCCTGATTTCTGGCTCCCAGGACAGGTCTGAATTCTTCTCCACCATGAGGCAGGATGAAACAAGTAAACACAAGTTATGGGTTCAATCCCCAGTACCTCCATTAAAAAGAATTAATTAATTAATTTAAAACCTCAATTACCTCCTCCCCCCAAATTTTTTAAAATAAAACACATGTTAATAAGTTGGACACTTCTTGGTTTATCCTGGCGGGGTAGACCCCAGGAAGAGAGAAAAAGATGAGTTGAGATTGGAAGTTTGAGATCTTTCATTGGAATACTACAAAGAGAGATATGACCTCAGCTGTACCCCAAGCAAATGCAGTGGGACATTTTGGTTACTTTTAAATCTGTGGTTTAGTTGGAATGCTGTTGTTTTGCCCCAAAGCATCTATTCACTTTTTTCTCCAGGTAGCTGTACCCCAATTCTCTTCTGGGGGACCATTGCTCCTCCATACTCGGTGTATCTGTTCTTAGTGCCATGGTTTCCTACCCCTTCTCTACCTGCAGGAATGTGATCAGGACCAGCCAGTCAGAGCATCACTTGTCAACTCTGGAGCCTGGAGCTCCGAGGGCCATCCTATGGGGTGCTAGAATGAACCAAACACAAAGGAAGGCTAAGCCTGTCAGCTAGACAGGGAGAAACCAGCCCCTGGACCATGACAGTCCTGGACCACTTCCTGGACTTTCCAGTTACTTGAGCCAATAATTTCTCTTTGGCACTTAAATCTATTTGATTCGGATTTTCAGTCATCTGTTACCCACAGGGTCCTAACTGATACAAGCATAGCTGAGTGCTCGGAAGGATCAGGAAATTCCACCAGGGAGAGCAGCTGAGAAAGTGGCAATGTAATCCTGAGAAGAGGAGGCTCCAAGACTACATGGTAACTCTTCAAATGCCATGTCAATGGATGTTACTGGAAGATATATGTCCATTCAGCAAGTAGATGAGTTTTCTAATAACCAAGGCTGTCTAACAAAGGGATCAGCTCCTTCAGATGGAGGTGAGCTCCTTATCAAAGAAACAATGCAGTCAATGATGGTTGGCCTCTTGACAATGATGTTGGTGCTGAGATCCTTCACTGAGTGGGAATCATGAATCTCAAATGACTCTTCTGACTCTAGCAGTCAACAGAAAGTAGAAGAAGATACAATCACTAGGGGAAAATGAATGGAGGTGCTACAAAATTCTGCAGGGTCCTGGCTTGATCAGTGAGAAACCTTAGCATTAATTCTTTGAATCAGATTTGGTCTGTAGCCCGATGCTGCACAGTAAGAGAGTTAACGTGGAAGTCAGAGGCATCGCTGGAAGGCGTAGAGTGCTAACCACTTCCCTCTCATGAATTGTTGAAATGGGAATTCTGTAGTTGGTTTGGAATGCTGAGTTTGCAATGCCACTTCTTTTGACTTGGCCAAAATGAGAGTAAAATATGGAAGAGACCAGCCAGAAGCTTGGTGGGAATGAAGGATTCTCCATACACCTGCATATATGTGTGACTGTGGAAGGGCTCATAGTCAGCTGCCTGCACCATGGCACCTAGTGTTAGGTGCCTGGAGATGGAGATGGTCATGGAAGGGTTTACATCTTCCTTAATATAGTAGGTTGGCTGTTTTCACCACATAATCTACATCTCTGACCTCTTCCTCTCTCCCAAGTTCATGACACTTCAATCACTTGGACTTTCTTTCCAGTCCTCAAATATACCGCATTCATTCCCATGTTAGAGTCTTGGCCCTTGCTCTTCCATTTACCCAGAAAGCCCTGCTTCTATTCTAGGTCATTGTATGACTGGCTTTTGGGAGCGTTATTCAGTTATTGGCTCAAATGCCCCTCCTTGCTGAGTTCTTTCCTGCCCACCAACTCAAATTAACAACTCTGTCCTCAATATATGTCCCTGCCCAAAAAGCACCCATTTTTTTCATCACATTATCCATTTTATTGTTTTCCTAGAACTCATTACTATTAGAAATTGTCTTGCTCATTTATTTTCTGCTTGTTTTTGTCTTTCCTCTCCATGAAAACAGAAGATCTGTGAGAGCAGGGACCCCATCTCCTTTGTTGACTGCCACATCCTCAGCTCTCAGAACAATTCCTGGCACATGGTACACATGTCATGAATGTTTGTTGAATGAATACATGATTGAATGAAACTTCTCTCTCCCACCTTGATCTTGGAGAAATTTCCTCCCATGTAATATAAGGTTTTCTAGAAAACAGAGCAAGTGACTGACCAAGACTCAGATAGGAAGAGATTCTTTTGTTGAAAGAACTCGTCCCTGGTATGGCAGCTTGCCCTTTAACTGGCTTAGTGTCCTGAGGTGACCAAGGAGGAAGGGAACACAAGACTTTATCCAGAGCCCAGCTCCCTCCGTGAGCACATCGAAAATACTCCACCAGAGCAAGCTAACCTTGTGTTTGAAAGGAGCCACAGCTCAGCAACACCCAGCCCATGGGAAGCTTACCGCCTTTTCAGCCCATCAGTGCCCCTCTGGTCCTTGGTGAAGATAGTCATAGACAAGAGCCCTCTGCCCTCCTCTCTGTGAAAGCCCGGCATATTGAGCTCAATTCAACTCTTGAGTATGTGGAGGAAAAACAACTTTCCTCTCGATATAGACAAAGAATTGCTTGCTAGTGTGCCCAGGGCCTGAGATAATTGACAGAGGATGGCTTTTAAAGGATGAACGCACATCAACAAAGCCATCGTTGGATCCCCTTCCAAGGATTTTGCCCCATGGGCAATTTCTTTCAGGACTTCGGAAGGAAGAGACCTGTAATTACTTAAATGAAAGAAGATGGGAGGAGTCCTCCTTGGAATGTCATCTCACAGGCTTTCCTGAGTTAGGAGTAATCTCCTGGCACTCTATACATGTTGGCCAACAGAGCTGGCTTTAGCCTCTCAAGGAAGTCTGGGAACGGGGTAGGGGTGGGGAACAAGCTTTCTACAGGGAATTTTTTTGGAAAGACATCTTGAATACAGGATGGGGGCAGATACTCAGGAGGGAAGGACTGCTCAGTGATGGTGTGAGAGGGTAACTAGACACACCACGGGGACCATGCCTACTGGAAAGGTGGCTGTGGGAGGAGAATTTTTTGGCTAGACAACTAAACTGTTGGGAAGCCTTTTATTTCTTGATTTGCTCTTAGAGCTGCTGGATATATAAGAATATGGCCCACTCTGCATTCACTCACTCATTGATTCATCAGGCAACATTACTGAGTCACTGCTGTCAGAACACCACTTGGGGTCGTGAGGAATCAGCTCTGAACAGGACAGACAGGGCCCCTTTGCGCATAGGGCTTGCACTCTAGAGGTGAAGACAGATATTTAATAGATATTTGCACAAGTAATTAATAACAGATATGACTTTATATATAGGCAAGTGGGCCAAATGAAAAGAGCGTCTTTAAAAATAATAATCATAAAATATTTTTTTTAAAAAAAGAGGGTTTTGCAGCCAGTTTCTTCCCTGTGGCACTCTACATGTTAAAAAAAAAAAAAAAAAAAAAAGAAAACTCTGCAAGGATTTGGGGGTGGGGTGCAAAAGATAACCAGAGGCAGAGAGTGAGCAGCAGCCCTGGATCCCAGGAAAATGGAGCTCCAGGGAGGCACAGAAGCCAGGGGCCCACGGCTTTCCCCGTTTTTCTTCCTGTTCCAAACGTGCTCTCAGGGCAAGTGGCTCTGGGCAGGCCACTGTTCCCCAACCCAACCCTCAAACTGTCTTTCCCCTCTCTGCTTACACCTGGAAAGCCACCCATGGTATTTCTCACACAGACTTCAGGTCCTCCAGGAAGCAGACACCAGGATGAAGTGAGAGGGGCAAGAGATTTACTGGAGGAGATGGCGGTGAAGGGGGCGGGAGGAGCAGGAGGCAGGGAGAGGCTTCAGACTCCAGTGCCATTCTGGCCCTCGGGGAAAGGACAGAGAATTAAGTAGGAAGCGACTCAGAGCAGTGTAGCCCCAAGAAAACCTTGGCCAGCCCAGTCAGGAGCTCTGGAACGAGGATTGCCCATGGGAGGGGTCCTGCCCTGGACCGAGGTTGTCAGGCCCTAGTGCCCCAGCTGTACCTGGTCTCTCTGTTGCTGCGCAGGAGAGAGTGGCCTCGGTGGCTCAAACACAGCAACAGATCCTAAAGGCGCCGCAGAGGAGCCTATCAGCTCAAAAGTTTCCCTCTTGAAGGGAGATCTGTGTGGCACCCACCTGGGGCTGCCCCACGCTGGTCCCGGCTCTCCCACCCACGGTTCCGGTCTCCACGGCCATGGTGGACAGCCAAGGCAGGGTTTCCACAAGCAGAGCCTTTGGCCTCCAGGGAAGACAGCAGGGATGAGATGGGATAGGTGGGCATGAGGACACAGGCGGGCCTCTGGGGTTTGCGGAGACACCAGAAACATTGCCAAGGCTTGAGCGGTGCCAGCTATGATGGCTGAATGACAGCTCGGGGTGGAACAGGGCTGGGAAGGCCAGCCAGTGGCCAGGGAGACGGGAAGTAGCTGACCACCAGGAATGGCCACGTGGACAAGCCAGGGATGGGGAGGCAAGACGCATCTGTCACATGCAGGAGCAAGTTTAGCACCTCCTCCTTGGTCCCCTATATTCTCAGGGCAAATCTAGACACCCGCCTCTACAAACGCTCATCAACACCCAACGGTGTCCATCCTTCTGATCCTCAGTAGCTTAGTAACTGATATCAAAGAAAATACCTGAAAATCGTTTAGATAAAAAAAATTCAAGAATTAAGCCCAATCTACGTTAAATGAATTTTAAGCCATATTCCTCAAAATAGACAAAAACCATCATCTTAGCAGTACATTTAGTCTCATTTAATAGTTCTCTGAAAAACTCATCCTGAATGTCAATCCAATGTTAAGAGACCCTAGGACACACCAAAGATAATATTGTATTGTGAAATGAGGACAACACTGAACTAAAATCTCTGTAGCTAAGGTCCAAAGACTAAATAAAATGAAATAAAACAATACTGATCCATCAAGAGCTGCCCCGTACTTCTGAGCACTGCATGTATTACAAACACAAAACCTGGACGTCCACCCTCGTGATGAGCGCTGTTGAGAGCCCAGGAAAACCTGTTCCTGGGCCTTTTGTCCTGAATCCTCAAAACAAAGTGACTGGCTGTTGTGTGAAGGTGTGACATCAGAGGGGAGCAGTGTGCTTAGATGGTGAAGAGTGCTCAGATTGAGCAAATTAGCCCACCCCACCCTTCCTCTCACAGAGTATGAATGCAATAGATGTTTGCATCATAACAGAATATAATTTCCCAGCAGTGCTGGGCATCTGTTCCTTGCCTCAATTTGTGTTCCAATGTGTGTTTCTGGATGTTCTCCACGAATTAGTGCTGTATTCACAGCAGCTGTGTGTATACGGTGGCTAAGGGACAGTTTGCAGTATTAAGTCACTCATATTGCTCTTAAATTTGGTTGTCAGCGGAATCTGTAATGTTTAAGTACGTAAGCCTCCATTGGTGCTCTTGGCCTGGGCCCTACAAATGTGAGGGTCAGGCCTGGACGGTGGTACCCTGGTTACCAAGCAGAAGTCAACACAAGGATCTATGTAAACTGGGCCACAGCTCACGAAAACATCCCCGTGCTGGGTCATTAGCAATGATGATAATCGCAGCAGCAGCTCCGTAAACGCACCCGAAGGCACCAGGTCCTACACGTTCTGCTCTTGTAATCAGCTCTTTGCCCGGCTCTGCGTGGTGGGTCTGTGTACTGCGGGGTAAGTGCTGGGAGGAACATCCCTCGCGCCCCGGGTCTCAGCAGCTCTATTTGGAAAGGAAGGACCACTTCTTGTTCTACCTCAGCCCTCGCCCTCCCAGTCAAGGAATCTGGGCTCCCTAAAGGTCTGCTCCCCGTGGGCTCTGGAGACATGCTTCCAGACGGCCTCCTCACTCTCCTCGGCCCAGCACCGCCGCCCCTTCTGCCCAAGTCCGTGTAAGGGCATCTCTCTGCTGGTGGCTGGGCTGAGCTGCAGGGCCCAGCCTGGGGACCTGCCTCTTCCACTAGCTCCCTTACTTCATGAACAGAAACCCCTCCTCCACTGCTGCTCCACGCATCTCCTCAGAGAGCCCCCAGGCTCCTTCTGCAGAGTCCCTTGTTACTTGGGCTTCTCCCAGCTTCCAGACATCCTTCAAGGACAGGGTCCTCTTGTGGCATCTTCCATATGGCTGTCCCCCATCACCCCACCTAATCCCTGGGAATCTCCATGGCACAGGTTCAGCCAAGAGAGAACATGTCTTTCCCCTCCTGCACCACATGAAAGGCCTGCATGGTCTCTTTCAAAATAGGCGTTTAATCTGTCCCCGACATGACCCTTTCAAAGTATTCATTTTTCCCAGTTTTAAAGGAAAGAAAGAAAAGGCTAAGCTATGGTCCAATTCTACTGCATACTTTGCTACATATCTAACAATCCATCTGACATCTTCTCAGCTGCCAAAGATCTCCATTTCCGACCTGTTTCTCAGAGTTGGGGATGTTCCAGAGGGGAGGTCAGAGGCCACCCACCACATGCCACACATCTCTGAGAAGTTCTGGAGCCTGGTTCTGGAATCTTCCCAAAAGAAACACAAGGCTTCCCACATGTGTTCAAACTGTCAGGGCCAGAAGACCAGGGAAACCATGCAGTGTGGTTCCCTAATTTTACAGGTGGGGAAACTGAGGTGCCTAGGGGAGAGGCAACTGGCCAGGGTCACTCTGGGCTCAGTGGCAGGGCAGGAGCTCTGACCTGGGGTGCTTTTCATCACAGAAAGCCTGTGGACTTTGTTTCCAGGAGACAAGCCTACACTTCCTCAGTAAATAGGAAGGGACTTCCAGGGCCTTGTCATCACCCCGAAGGAAGATTGTAGCCAGGAAGTGTGGGCAGAAGACCTTGGACAGTTGCCAACCGAGCTGCCTAGCTCCAGACTTATTTGGGCCTGGAGCGAGGAAGGAAACATGAAAGTAGGAGGAGGGGAAGGGGCAGTGGGGACCTCCTCCCCACGCCCTCTCTGCAGCCTCTACTCTCTGCCCCCACCTCCCTCACCGTTCCTGGATCCACACTCCCCTCCTTCCCACTGCAACACATCCTGCCTGGCCTTCCCCACTGTCTCATCACCTGTGCCTCCTTCTGCGCTAAATAAGAGAAAAGGTGAGAAGATGCTCAGAAAAGTAAAGGAAGCGGGTGTTAAGGAGGTAAGTTACACATCTGATACAGTGAGAGCACTTGATATAGCTCCCCAAGAAGACAGACCTGCAGCGCCCAGGCTGGCTGCGGAGCACCTTGGTGCCGTGGTTCTCGACCTTGGAAACTCACTGCAACTACCTAAGGAGCTTTAAAGAATACAGATGCACACCCAAAGACTGATTTATTTTATTTTTTAGTACAGCCTGAGCATCAGGATTTGTAAAAGCTCTTTTGATGATTCTAATATGTACCCAAGGTTGAGATCTAGTTCTTAGAAGAAAAAGCCCCAGATCGCCTCATATTGGGTTCTCTGTTTCAAGAAGCAGCAAATAATGTTTAGGTAGAAAATACTCAAATCCTTTTCCTATCCTATTCTCAGCCTGCACGCCAGGAAATTACAATTGTTCTAGCCTAAACTACCAGATTTTCTGCTGAGATCCTTTTCCTGGCATCCTGGGCCTCTGCTACCACTGTCAAATCCCCACACCTCAGATTCTCCAAAGTGCTTTCCAGTTCCCAAAGCCCCTTGGTATGTGGCTCCATAAAAAATGTTTAGAGTCACCACCACTGTGAGTGTGATCTATTTAAAAAAAAAAAAAAATCTTTCTTTTCTAGGCAAGGTAGAGTAACTGGTACCAGGTTTGTCCTCCCACTGTAAAAAATGATAAAGTTGAAAATATGTAAAACTGCTGTTTCCAAATACTGGACAATGGGCAGTGCAAGGCAATAATCAAGGAGAATTAGGAAACAGTGAGCCCTGCAACTGCCTGGCTTTCTGCCAGGAGCCACTTTTCCAGAGAGTAGTACAGAATAGTATTACAGTCTTGCTAAGTTAAGCAGACAGAGATCAGAGTTCAGAGAGGCAGAAACGGCTGGAATTTATGGGGCTGAGCCCTAGAGAGGAAAGAACTATGCTAAGAAGGAGTTCCTGGAATCTACATAGTGATCTCCTTGAGTCTGTTACTGAAAACCGAGCTGTGAATGGCCAGGGTGAAACTCCAAGAGGCTATTCAAAGAAGTACTGGGGATCTGCACTGAACAATCCCAGGGCTTCCACAGGGTTATGCGATAGTATAGATCTAGCCAGAGGAGGAGATTTCACTGGACACCCAGGGCACTTAGTCAAGATTCTAGAAGGGTTACATCTAGTAGTAGGCTAAAATAGACCTCAAGTAAAGGCTACTGTAGGCCTGCCTTAACAAATTTAAAAGCAAACCTTCAAAAAATTGAGTTGATCCTAAATTTCTTAAGTGCATGCCGAAACAAAGTTGAATATTCTTTAAAGAGAAAAATATCAACCACTCAAAAAGGCAACTGTGACAATGCCTACCACCCCCCCCCAAAAATTACTAGACACACAAAGATGTAGGAAAATGTGACCCATAACTACAAAAAAAAAAAAAAAATCAGCAATAGAAACGTACCCAGAAACAACAGAGATTTTGGAATAAGCAAACAATTGTGTTAAAACAGTTATTATAAATATGCTAATATAAATAGACATAATGAGAAAAGAAATAGATTATAAAAAAGAGAACAAATAGAAATTCTAGGGATAAAAAATACAATATCTGAAGTGAAAAGTTTAGTGAATGGAATTACCATCAGATTACATAATGCAGAAGAAAAGGCAAGTGAATTTGAAGACATAATAATAGAAATTCTCCAAACTGACACATGGAGAGAAGAAAAAAACTGAAAAAACTAACAGAAAAAAATTAACAGAGCCTGTGAACCATGAAAACATGTCAAGTGGTTGAATATATGTATAAGCAGTTGAGGAGCAGAGAAATACTTGGAGAAATTATGTCCAAAATATTTCCAAATTTGATAAAAAATTTTAAATCCCAGATCTAATTAGCTAAAATAATCCTAAAAGGGCATACACAAATAAAACAACACGGAGGCATAGGGCTAAAAGCCTAGGATAAGGAGCAGACAGAGGGGTAAAAAAAGACACAAAGGAAGGAAACAGAAAAAGACTTAAAAGAAAAAAAATGAGAACTCCCATAAATTTATCATCAGAAAAAAATGTAAGCCAGAAGACAATGAAATGGCATCTTTGAAATGCTGAAAGGAAAACCAATCTAGAATTCTATAAGAAGTGAAAATACACTTCAAAACTAAAAGTGAAGTAAAGACATTTCAAGCAATCAAAAGCTGAGAGAATTCATTGTCAACAGACCTAGTTTACAAAATAATATTGATTATAAATATAAACAGAAAAAATTTATAAATAAAAATTAGAACTTTCTTCAGGCTGAAGAAAAATGATTCTGATGGAAACTTGTACCTGTAGAAAGGAATGAAAAAATGCTATTTCAGAAATAGTAAATAGGTGAGTAAATATAAGATTTTTTTTCTCATTTAAAAATTTATTTAAAAGATAACTAGCTGTTCAAAGAAAAAAAATAAAAACTGTATTATGGGATTTATAACAGAATGTATAATAATAACAGTACAAAGGATTGGAGGCTTAAACATATTGCTATAAAGTTCTATATTATACCTGACATGGTATAATAGTGTTTAAATGGAGACTGTGATAAGTTAAAGATATACATTGTAAATCCTATTGTAACCATTACAAAATAAAACAAAGACATATACCTAAAAACTAAAAGTGGAGATAAAGTGAAATACCAACAGGATTACAAAAAAAAAAAAAAATCAGCCCCAACTATATGCTATCTATAAGAAATCCACTTTAAACATAAAGACACATAAAAGTTAAAGGTAAAAATATCTTTTATGGAAAAATATATACAATGCAAATACTAATTATAAGAAAGCTAACAATGCTATATTAGAAGAGGTAGGTTCTAGTTCAAAGAATATTATCAAAGATAAAAATGAACATTTCATAATGATAAAAGGGTCAATTCACCAGAAAACATAACAATCCTCGACATTTTTGTACCCAGCAATAAAACTTCAAACTGCATAAAACAAAAATTAACAGAACTGAAAGGAGAAATAGATTTTATCCATAATTATAGTTGGATATTTCAACACTTCTCTATTAATTTATAGAACAAGCAGACAGAACACTAGCTAGTATATGGAGATTTAAACAGTAACCAACCAACTTGGTTTCATTAACGTTTATAGAACACTACACCAAAAACAGCAGAACACACATTCTTTTCATGTGTAAGAGGAGCATTCACCAGGATAGACCATATTCTGGGCCATAAAACAATTCTCAATAAATATTAAAATATTGAAGTAAATGTTCTCTGCCTACTCAGAATTAAATTAGAAATCAATAACAAATAGATATCTAGGGGAAAAAAATCCCCCAATATTTAGAAATTAAAAAGCAAACTTCTTAATAATCTATGGGTCAAAGAAGAAATCATGAAAATATTTTGAAGTAGATGAAAACGAATACACAACATATCGAAATTTACACAGTGCAGCCAAAGAAGTACTTAGAGAAAAATTAATAGCTTTATATTTTTATACTAGAAAAGAAGGTCTAAAATCAGTTACTTAAGTTTCCACTTTGAGAAGCTAAAATATGAAGATCATATTAAATTGAAAGTAGAAAGAGTGAAAATCAATGAAAATGGACAATGAGAGCATCATTTTTTAAACCTCTAGTTTTTTTAAAAAATCAATAAAATTTATAAACTGTTAGCTAGAGTGATCAAGAAGAAAAGAGAGAAGACACAATCACTAATACCAGGAATGAAAGAGGGTACATTATTGCAGATGTTACAGATGTGGAAAAGATAAAAGGGAGTATTATGAACAAATCTATGCCAATACCTGACAACTCAGATGAAATGGACAAATTATTTGAAAAATATAATTTACCAAAACAAGAAAAGAAAAAATAAAAAGTTTGGATAATCATATGCCTATTAAATAAATTGAATTCGTAAATAAACATCTTCCTGTAAAGAAAATTCCAGTCGCAGATGGCATTACTGATGGATTCTTTCAAACATTTCAGAGAGAAATACTAGTACTATACAAACTCTCAATAGAAGAGATGAGGGAACATTTTCAAACTTGGTCTATGGAGGCAGCATTACCTTATCACTAAAATCAAGCACAGATACTAAAAGAAAGCTACACATCAATATCCCTCATGAATACAAACACAAAAATATCTAACAAAATATTAGCCTAGAGTTTAGCAGTATTTAAAAAGGATAATATATTATACACAAGTAGGGTTTATCCCAGTAAACCAGAGTTAACAGTCATTTGTCATTTGAAAATCAATCAGCACAATTCACCATATTAACAGAATAAAAGATAAAAACAACAGGATCATCTTAGGAAACAAAAAACCAAGAAAAAAAGCAAATAAAAACATTTGACAAAATTCCACATCTGTTTACAGTAAAAACTCAACCGCTTAGGAACAGTTGGGAATTTCCCAACTTGTAAACATAGTCTATGAGAAACCCACAGCTAACTTCATACCTAATAGTAAAAGATGGAATGCTTTCTACCTGAGATCAGGAACTAGGCAAGAATGTCTGCTCTCACCATTTCTGTCCAACTTTGTGCAAGAGGTCTTAGTCAGCATAAGAGGCAAGCACACAGAATAAAAGGCATACAGATTGGAAAATGAGAAGTAAAACTACATTGTTTAAAGGGCATAGAGTTTAAGTTGAGGAAGATGAAAAAGTTCTGGAGATGGATGGTGGTAATGGTTGCATAAAAATGTGAATGCACTTAATGCCACAGAACTGTACACTTAAAAATGGTTAAAATGGTAAATTTTATGCTATATATATTTTATCACAATACAAAATTAGTAAAATTTTTAAAAGAAATATAACTGCCCTTATTATCAGATGACATGATTGTGTATACAGAAAACACGAGTCTACAAAAATGCTACTAGAAGTAATAAGTTTTAGAGCACAGAATACAAAGTCAATATACAAAAATTGAATGTATTTCAGTATAGTTGCAATGAGCAATTAGAAAAAACAGCATTTACAATATCATTGAAAAAGTATTATCTATTTAGGGATAAATTTAACAAAAAAAATGTGTAAGACTTCTGTACTACAAACTGCAAAACATTACTAAGAAAAATTAATGACCAAAATAAATGGAGAATTGTACATGAATTGGAAAAGCCAATATTGTTACAAAATCAGTTCTGCCCAAATTGATCTATAGAGTCAGTGTGATGTTGACATGCTGATTCTAAAATTTATAAGGGAGTACAAAGGACTTAGAATAGTTAAGAAAATTTTTATGAACAACAGATTTGAAATACTTCCCTACCTGATTTCAAGACTAAGTACTATAATTATCAAGACAATGTGGTATTAACATAAGGATAGACATATAAATCAATGGGACAAAACAGAGAATCCAGAAATGGACCTACACATATGTGGCCATTATTTTTGACACAAGTGCAAACATAAATTCAATGGCAGAAGGGAAGCTTTTGGAAAAATGGTGCTGTTCCAACAACTGGAGGTAGTATGTGGGGGAAAAGAAAAAGAACATTTTTCTTTAGAAAAGATCTTCTTTTTCTTAAGAACCTTTACTCTTATCTCATACCATAGACAAAAATTTACTTAAAATGCATCATAGACCTAAAGATAAAGAATAAACTAAAGCTTCTAAAAGAAAATGTAGGAGTCAAGTTTTGTAATCTTGGCATAGGCAAAATTTCTTAGGATACCAAAAAACACAAACCATAAAAGATAAGATTATTAAGTTGGACTTCATTAAGTTAAAAATACTTCTACTTTCAAAAGGCACTATTAAGAAAATGACAAGGTAACTCACAGAATGGGAGAAAATGTTTCTGATTAGTAAACACACATCTGACAAAGGATGTATATATAAAATACATAAAGAACTCAATAATAAAAGCACAAATATGAGCAAAAGATTTGAACAGAAACTACAAAAGGAAATATACAGATAATCAAAAGCACATGAAATGAGTCAGAATGGCCATCATTAAAAAGTCCACAAATGATAAATGCTAGAGGGGGTGTGGAGTAAAGGGATTGCTCCTACACTGCTGGTGGGAATGTAGTTTTGTATAGTCATTATGGAAAACAGTATGGAGATGCCTCAAAAAACTAAAAATAAACTTACAGTATGACCCAGCAGTCCCACTCCTGAGCGTATATCTGGAGGAAAATATAATTCGAAAAGACACATGCAGCCCAATGTTCACAGCAGCGCTATTTACAATAGCCAAGACATGGAAATGACCTAAATGTCCATCGACAGATGACTGATAAAGAAGTTGTGGTGTATTTATGCAATGGCTACTACTCAGCCATAAAAAAAGAATAAAATAATGCCATTTGCAGCAACATTGGTGGACCCAGAGATTGTCATACTAAGTGAAGTAAGCCAGAAAGAGAAAGAAAAATACTATATGATTTTACCACTCTTATGTGGAATCTAGGGGAAAAAAATACAAATGAACTTATTTACAAAACAGAAACAGACTCCCAGACATAGAAAATAAACTTATGGCTACCCAAAGGAAAAGAGTTTGAAAAAGGATAAATTGGGAGTTCGAGATTTGCAGATACTAACTACTATATATAAAATAGATAAGCAACAAGTTTCTTCTGTATAGCACAGGGAACTATATTCAATATTTTGTAGTAACTTAACGATGAAAAGGAATATGTGTGTGTTCATGTGTGAGTGAAACATTATGCTGTGCACCAGAAATGGATACATTGTAAACTGAGTAAACTTCAATTTAAAAAACTCTTAAATTAAAAAAAAAGCACATGAAATGATGCTCAACGTCATTTAACTACCAAGTAAATGCAAAGTAAAATCATAATAAGAGATACAGCCTATCCATTAGAATGGCTAAAATTAAAAGCAGGTACAATACAAAGTGCTGGAAAAAATGTGGGGCATTTAGAACTCTCACACATTGTTGGTAAGCATGGTAAATGGAAAACAGTTCGGCAGTTTCCAAAAAGTTAGCCGTACACTTATCCTACAACTCGGCAATCCATCCCCAGGCATCTGCTCAAGAGAAACAAAGACTTTATTTGTACTATACAAACACTATAAGCAACCTAAATGTCCATCAAATGACTAGAAAGACTCATTGTGATGAAGCCATACAATGGGATACTAGTCAATAATAAAAAAGAAACAAACTATTGCTAACCACAAAAAAAGGATGAACCTCAAGAGCATTGTTCCAAGTAAAAGAAATCAGACAGAGAAGTGCATACTTTATCAGTCCATTTATATGAAACTCTAAAGAAGACAAATTTGACCTCTAGTGACAATAGCGACAAAAGCAGATAAGTGGCAGGAAATACAGGGAGGACAGATACAGCTTAGGGATAGAGTACGTGCCTAGCTGGGTTCAATCCCCAGCACCTCCATATAAATAAATAAGTAAAACCTGATTAGCTGCCCCCACCTAAAATATATACGGTGCTGTATGTCAATTATATCTCAATAAAATTGGAAAGAAAAAAAAAAAGGCAGATCAGTGGTTGCCTGAGGTTGGGGTGGCTGGAGGGCATCCCTGCAAAGGGGGACTAACAGTACTGGCTACATAATCTGTGGGGCCCAGTGCAAAATAAGAACATGGACCCCTTTGTTCAAAAATTATTGAGAATTGCAAGGCATTGGCAGCAGAGCTTTAAACTGAGGGCTGAGCCCTTCTCAGCATGAGCCTGCATGAGAGCACCGATCACCCATCCATGAAACCAACCCTGGGTACGAGGGCACTTTTGTGGGGATGAAATGCTCTATATCTTGATTTTGGTGGTGGTTACACATTTGTGTACATTTGTCAACATGCGTCGAACTAGAGTTTAAATGGCAGAAATTCCCAAAACCAATGAAGAAAACAAAACTGCAAACAAACCAGCCAACAACTTCCAGTGACTTGCTTTCTACATTAATCGACTAAAGACAGTCCTTTAGCTGTCCAGAGATTTCACCCATGCCCTCTCCAGAAGCCTCCCAGAACATCCTCCTTTGTATTCACTATCCAATATCTATTTATTGGCATTATCCAAAGAGTTGGAGATAACAAAGATTTTTTCAAACACAAATTCTGCTCTCAAAGATTAAATACAGTTGCCCCTTGGTATCCGTGGGGGACTGGTATCCTGGGATACCAAAATCTGAGGATGCTCAAGTCTTTATATAAAATGGCATAGTATTTGCACATAAGCTACAAACATCCTCATGTCCTTTAAACCATGTCTAGATTACTTACACAATGTAGATGACTAATACAATGTAAATGCTGTGTAAATAGTTGCAAATTCAAACTTTGCTTTTTGGAAACTTATGGAATTTTTTTCTGAATTTTTTCGTTACGAATTTGGCTGACTCTACAGACTCAGAACCTGCAGGTAAGGAGGGCTGATTGTAGCCTAGTACCCTCCTTACCTGCGTGCTGTCTGATACAGTAGACTTTAGCTGTAAGTGGCTACTGAAACTACATCAATGAAAATTAAATGAGACTAAAACTTTAGCCCCTCGTTCACACTAGCCACATTGCAAGTGCTCAGTAGCCACCTGTGGCGAGTGCCGGTCATATTGGACAGCAGGGGACATTTCTGCCATCGCGGAGAGTTCTGCTGGCTAGCTCCTGGCGTGGGGACAGGCAGTGGGAGATAGACGTAAATCAGATAGTTCCACATTTCTCCAGCTTTTAAATACTTGTCAACACCTCAGTCTTTTGTATTCAATCACCTACAAACCAGAAGCAGCCCCTAGCCAGGCCAGTAGATGCAGTGGAGTTTGGGGGTTCTGTTTACATGGGGAACAACAGGCAACCCCTGGAAAGTCAAACACGAGCTCAGCTTCCCTTCCTGCAATACTGCTGGGAAGATCCTACTCAGTATTTGTCCATTAGTTACTCAGGTATTTGTTGCTCCGAGTACCCCAGGTGAGAGCACCAGACCAGAGGTCCTCAGCCCACCCTTCCCAGCAGCGTGAGGAACGCGATGCCTACCCCTCGGCTTCAGCGACTTGGGATGTGAGATTTGGGGAGGGGCAGATCAGTGCCTCCCACGATAAATGTAATTTGCTGCCCCCCTCCACCCAGGGATTTGGAAACCGTCTCTCCCGTCTTTCCTGATGAGAATAACTTGTATATTTTAATCCCCTACCTGATACGAATTACCTTGGCAGCATGTCTACATGTCAAGGAGTTGCCAGTCTTTGCTTAAACACCTCCCATGATTCTGTCATTTCAGAAGCATTCTTCCCTCGATGGAGCCAGATGGGAAGTGACCATGGACACTCCTCCCATTGATTCCGGCTCCCTGATTCCTCCTCCTTTTGGAAGTCCTTCAGTCTGTAAAGAGGACTCCAGGTTCCCCACCCAGAGCCTCAGCCTCTTCTGCCCAGTAAGCCCTGACCACCAGCATCTCTGTGCGCTCTGAGCAGGAGACCTGGCACAGCCTGTCCCCGCACACTTTGTAACAGGAGTGCTTGTAATGCATGCTCATGGTGGCCCCAAAGAATCACTGGCCTGGAGCCCCACTTGAAGTCTTCCATTATAGGTAGCATCAACCAAAAACTCATTAAAAATTTACCTCTGTGTCAATGGTAAAACCACTGTTAAAGATGCAAGTCACGGGGTTCTCTGTAGAAATGCCACACAGGCTATTTTTTTTTTTTTTGAATTGCGCTGTATTTTTAAAAAATTTGTCCAAGAAATTGGTAAGTTTTCTCCTTTATGATGAGCGCTCTCTGGGTGTTTATTACTTGTTTAGCCTTTCTCATCAGGCTGCTCTGGAGCTCCCAGCCCACAGGACCCCTTGATTTTCCCTCCCTCGCAGTCACCCTTTTACCTGAGGCTGTGTCCTCGGTGACACCCACACTTCTGTGGCCCCGGCTGCTGCTGCTGCAGCTGTTTGGGAAATCTCAGGAGGCCTCAGTGAGAACGGGAAGGTGGAATCTATTTATGATCCCCTGGCCCTACTCCCTCCCACCTCCGCCTTCCTCCTCACTGCCCAGGAAGGGACACTGTGGGCCACAGGACTGGGACCCGCGTGATGGAGACAAAAAAGGCAAGTCAGGGAACATCAAAATCACATCCCAGATGTCTGAAATGTGGTATAAAAGGAATGGGAGTGGCTTGGCAGGTGGACCTTGTTGAATGAGTCTGTTAAAAAGAAAGCTGCCATCAAACATATTTTAATTATCTGTACTATTTCTGAGTGAATTCTCATTTCAGCCAGGAGGATGACTTTCCAAAGGGCTTCTCTCCTTCTTTTTAAATTTCACACCCTCGAGTCAGTAGAACCAGCCTGGCATGTAGCATCCCTCTGCTCTCCAAACCCAATGTAGCCCCCATTGCCCCCTCCCCAAGGATACCCCTCCCCAAGGGTACCCATACAAAGAGCTGTAGCCTTTCCTTGGCGTCTCTCCCACCCTCTTACAACTGAACATCCCACGCTGAGACCCACCTCCAGGCAGCCCACCTGGCATTCTCAGCTGTCCCTGGAGGTAAGTGGTACCCATGCACGTACCTTGGGGGCCAGATGTGTTTCAGAATCCAGAACTTTTTGGATTTTAAGAAGTTAAATAGTGCATATTACCTGTATTGTGTCAAACCCCAGGGGGGTGTGGGGCAGGACTCAATAGTCAAACATGTTAGTATTTATGCACCAGACATTCGTACTATGTGGGGTAAAGATGGCAAAGAGCTTCAGGTCAGTTCAGGTCATCCTGGGCTGCCAAATGGGTTTTTAGAAAACATTTAGTTTTCAGAGCTATTTTCCCTTTTGGAATTGTGGATAAATAGGATGTTAGTTCTGCTTGGCTTTTCCTTTCTTTTCTTTTTATTGCTTGAGTTACTTCCCAAATTAATTTGCCATAAAGAGATTCCTCTTTCATTTGTGGGCAAAGTTTGCAAGGCAGTTAATAAACAGTGATGAAATCCTTGTGCTTTGCCCAAACTTACATGGAAGAAAAAATCTTTGTTTCACCTGGGCAAAACCCTTTCACAATGACCCAGCACCTGCCTGTCTGTCATCTTCTGTGGTCCCTAATTTGTCTTCGGGAAACCAAACCATATGCCACCTTCCAGCCCAGCCCTTGCACCTGCACCATCCAGATGGCCACCTTTTCTTCAAAACCGCTTCACCCCCTCCTTTAATCCCTTCTGACGTCCAGAGCCAGTGCGTGTTAATCACAGATTATAGGGGTGGGGAGAGTCATCCTTGAGAGAAAGCCAATAGGGACTAATTATCCCAGGGCCACTCACAGACTCCTCTTAAATACAATCAGTGTGGGATCACGGACAGCTCTTAATGAATTGAGAGAAAGTTCCTAGAGGACGCCCTCACACTCTAACCCACACTGCGTGCAAGTCTCCTCTGCCCACACTCGCTTGTCACAGAGCTTCCTCCTACTAAACCCACAGAATTCCCACACCCTCCCTCCCGCCTCCCGTAGCAGGTGGGGATATTGCTGTAGAGAGAGGTAGACAAAGGGGATCACATTTCTGTTATTTTATTTTATTTCATTTTTTTGAAGTGTAGTCAGTTACAATGTGTCAGTTTCTGGTGTATAGCACAGTGCCCCAGTCGTGCATTTACATACATATATTCGTGGGCTTACATTTTTGCTCTGTTTATAATTCATAAGTGGGCCACCTGGAAGGTCGTCCAGCCACTGTCACGGCCCCGGTCCGCGTTCTCAAGTGACCTCAGGCCTCTTCCCTTTCTCCTGGTCAGCTTGCTCTAATGTCCTGCTCCCACTGAACTCCACTCGTCCCCTGCCTCTGAGCATGGCCGGCACTGCATTAACTCAGATCAGAACACAGACGCCTTTCTCAGATCATCTCCAAACACCTGTCGCGCCAGGCACTGCTAGCAATACACCTTCCACTGGAGAGTCTGAGGATGGAATGGGGGCTACATTGCAGGCCCAGCCCCTAGGCAGCTTCAGGCAGACTATCTGACCTCCTGAAGGAGGCCTTGACCTCTCAGACCCAGCCCTGGGCTCTCCGCACACCCTCCTCATCTCCCTGCCCTCTCTCCACACTCCATCTCAAAATTCTGCTCACTTGAATTTATTGCACAATTTCATTTTCTCTCCTGCAGTCTGGCCGAAACAGACCAGGTCTAACTGGGCCGAGGTCAAGCCGTGTGAGCCTGACCGCAGTGGCCACCAGCGGGCTTCTCTCAGCTGGGCACCTGCACCTGTGTCTGTGCTAAGATCTGGGGTTATGTGTGTGCCTGTGATCTGACCCTGAGGGCCTGGGGTATCGGTGTTCCCTGGGATGTCTGAGCCCTCTGAGGGTTTTCCAGCTCTCATAAGTCATAACTAACAAACGCTGAGCCCAGTCTCAGCCAGGCAATGTTCCATGTACCTTACTGTGTAACGCTCACCACATTACCCTTATACTATCATCCCTGTTCGCAGACAGGAGATCTGAGATATGGAAAAGTTAAATAACATTATCATGGACTCAGGTGTCTGGGGGTCTCTCAGTTTTGGGTCCCCTTACATATCTCTCCTTGTGTGTGTTACATAATCATGTGTGTCCATGTTTGTGTGTATGTGTGCGTGTGTTACAGCCCCAGAAACCCCATATCCTCATCCTGGCCCCTTGCTCACCTCAAAGTCGGTCTCTCCTGCCCTGGTCCTGGGAAGGTTTAGAGCCTGCAGTGATAGGTGTCAGTGTGTGGCCCAAAGACAGAGGAAGGGGTGCCTGAGCCTGTGTGCACAAGATTTAATCCAGGTAGCCCACCTGCGTTTTCAGCGGGAACAGAATCCCGTGTCCCATGAGCTCTGTAGCGGCAGCTAAGGGGAGAGGTCCTGCAAGTGGCCTGGGGCCCAGGCCCCTCTCTCTGGTGATGATGCCCAGATGCTGCCAGGCTCGATCTAGGAGAGAACAGGGGAGATGGGCTCCAGCTGCCATGCAGAGACATAGGCAGGACTTTCTGGAAGTGAAGGTCGACTGATAAAGGACTGTTGCAGGGCACTGATCGCCTTTGGGGATTCTCTTTCCTCAGAGCGCAGGTGAGAAGCCGTCTCTCTCAGATGGCTGGAGCATTTCCCTGCCTTTGCTACTTACAGACACCATATGTAACCCTTGAAACAACTGGATAAGCATTTTGCAACTGTCCCCTAGTCACAGATGAAAATGTGCTTCTCAGATAGTTTAAGTTACCTGCTCAAGGTCACACAAATTGTGGCAGATCCAGAATGCAAGTCCAAGTCTTTCTGGCCCCAAAGCCTGGACTCCTTCCACTACATCAAAGTATCTGTGAACTACTTGATTTTCTTTGGGATCTCTCCAGTTCCTAGAGCATGGTACCACCTCACCATGAAGAGACTGCTATGTTCTGTGACCCTGGGGTGTTCTGGTTTAGAGGGGGGCAGTCAGCAGCCTCTGTCTAGGCCTGGACTATCCATTAAAAGAGCACAAGTCTCCCTTCCAGCCACTGCTATTGTTTATCCTTAGAAATTCGACACACTGATCTGAGTTTTATTAGAACCATTTTACAGTAAGAGGGACTGAGGCATTGCCCACAATCACCCATGATGGGTGTTATCTGGAAGATCCCTGGAAGCCAGCCTCCTGGAGCAGAATATCTGGTCCTGAGCCTCTCCCTGACCGTGGGCTCTCACCCTTACACAGGTGTGACTGATGCTGGGGGAACCTCCACCAGCAGAATACCACAACTGCCATGTGGGGCCACCAGGGACCCATTCCTCCCCACTCCCATGCCTGAGAATGACTCCTAAGATAAATTCTGATTCTCAGCGCAGCCCCCACCCCACCGCATACCCCACCCCAGGCCCTGCCTGACCTGACTCCTGCCCTTCCCCTTCACGCCCTCTCTCAGGCCACACTGTTTCTCAAAGCCTCCACTTCTGTGTCCCCTCTGCTTGGGATACTCTTCCCTGTGAACTTTCCATCCTTTCTGCCTCATCCTCAGTGTCTTGTCCTCAAGGAAGTCGTCCCTGGCCCCTCAGGTCCTGCCGAGACCTCTGTCAGAGGCATGCAGGACCCCCGGACTAGGTCCTGACTGCAGGCGGTCACCTGTGATTGTCTGGTGCCCTTCTCCCACCCTAGACCACAGGTGTGTGACAGCAGGGACCATCTGTGTCTCGCTCATCTCTGTCCCCAGCGGTAGCTGTTTATAGTAAATATTTGAAAGATGAGTGTGGCCATGATGGAAGAAGGGAGGGAGGGCGGGCAGGAAGTAGAGGAAAGTTATCAGCCTCTGAAGCCCCACAGGTTCTGCCCTTCGGGGCCCTGATGCACACTAGCTCACTTTCCTGTCGAAATGTCATTTGCAAAACTATTCATTCCTCTGCGGTCACTTGGGGGAGGAAACTTATCAGGACAAGGCAGTAGAAGCAGCCATTCCCAGGAAGGTGGAGACCTCTGTCCTGTGGGTCCCTGACTCACCTTCCAGACACGTCAGTGACGTTGAACTCCCTCAAGGTGCTCATCACTCACGGGGTGACGATGCTGGCCTACGATGACTCAGCCTGCGCTCCAGCCAGAGCTCCCGCCGGCTCCTGCGTCTGTGCCAGCTGGGCCCCCGGCCAGCCCCGCACCCACTGAGGTCTCCGTCTCCCCGTGGCTGACCTTCACCACCACGGTCTCAGTCACCAGGGGGCTTTATGCATTGTCCTTTCTCTCCTGCACCAACGATGGGTTCACTTGTCACCTCTTTCTGGAAGGAGGAGAGTATAGCCTGGTGAGGAAGCAGCAAGAGAGGGGAAGGAACCAAATTAACTGCCTGCTCTGACGGTCCTGTTCCTTTTCCGCTTCTAGAAGCCGGGCCTTGTCCCCACTGGTGACCCTGACGGGGGCCCCGCCAGGCAAAGCCACCCTGCCCTGCCACAGTATGGTCGCAGTGATGTCCCTTGCCCCGGGGAATGTTGGAAAAGCTGGGGGACGGTGTGAGGAAGGGCAGGATGAGGCAGCCCGTCTGAGGCACTGGCGGTGAAGCCCCGCTTGCTCCCAGCTGTGGCCGGACCGGCAGTGGCTGTGCACCCGGGCAGGCCTGCCCATTCAACCCCCAGCCTGCAGACAGGCCCCCAGCAGCTGGACCAGCTCCGTGGAGTTGGGCTGTGACCACAGGCCACATGTCAGGGAGGATGCTCAGAGCCTCACATCCCTGCCACTGGTGTTCTTGAGCCCTGGGCTCTCTGACTGGAAAAGGCATATAGAAACCCCCAGCTGGCACTTCCCAGAAGGCTACCTGCAGGCACCTGGCAGGAAAGGGCTCCGTGTCCTACCAGGGTGGGCTGCGGGCTGGGTGCAATGCAGGCCTTCCCAGGGTGCTCCTGAAGCCAGGAGTGGCTCACGAGCTTCCTGCCCCCAGAGCATCCCGAGGGGCTGCTGTACTTGGATAACATCTGCGGGCATGCTGATCTCTGCCCACCCTCTCATTTCACAAATGGGGAAACTGAGGCTGGCCTCATACTGGTGGTAAAAGGCTGAGCTGGACCTGAAAGTAGGGCTTCTGATTCCAAGTTCTACCTGAGAATTCCCTGAGAGGCGGCCTCTGTGTCCTCACCCTGGCCTGGCCTCCAGCACCAGGACCCGGCCCTGCTCAGAGGGGAATTGCAGTTGCCTGCCCCTCCCAGAGAGGGGGCTTGAGATGGGGGTTCTAGAAGGAAGAAGAGGGTGAAAGGGAGGCTTTGCCACAGAGGGAAGGTTGTTTTAGGCTCTTCTCTCCCCAAAGAGGTAAGCTGTCCCTCTGAAACCCTGAGCAGAGCTAGTCAAGCACATTCCGGACCTCGAACTCTCAGCAGGACAGACAAGCACCTCGCACCTGGAGCGATTCATAACGAAGGGGGAGAGCGCAGGGGACAGAGAACGCATTATATGTGAAAAAACGTTAGACTTCTTAAATATTCTTTCTTTGTCTCTTTTTATTAAATTTTTTTTCTTTTTTCCCTTGTCTTTGCTCTATATTTTGGAATTGCTTTTTAAGTCTTTGGTGAATAAGATAAATTAATGATGCTAAGCTGCATTGTTACAAATAAATTTGGGAGCAAGAGGCTTGAGCCTTGATAATCGAGGTATTTTCAGAGAACCTCTTCATTTCTAAATTGACAGCTCTGCCCAGGAGAAGCTCCCAGCCCTGAAAGGGCAAGGCTCCAGCGCGCAGGCAGCAGCCAGCACCAAGGGGAATGGTTCCCGGCTATATTGTGTGTCTCGGTTTCCTTGCCTTTCCGCTGCCTTGCACCAAACTTCCTACTGTGGTTGATGCCCTGAGATTGCTGGGTCCCCAGTGCCTGGGCCAGAGTCCCCAGTGCCTGGCCCAAGGGCTGCAAGAGGTGGTGTGTGAGGAGAAACACTTCATAGAATTGCCTAAGGAAGGTGGAAATAAGAAATGTAGACAAGAGGGGGAAGGGTATATCTCAGAGGTTGAGCGCATGCTTAGCACGCATGAGGTCTTGGGTTCAATCCCCAGCACCTCCATTAAATAATAATAAGAAGAAAGAATAAGTTAATTTAAAAAATTTTAAATGTAGACAAGAAGAGAAGGGAATTAGCATTTGCTAAGTACCTATTAAATTATTTGGTGCTCTATAGTTTACCAAGTGCCTTCCTACAATCAGTCTGTCTTTTCTCTCCTCCCCTAACCTCCCTCTCATTTTTCATAGCCCTTTTCACTTCGGAATACTAAGTTATACATGCTTCTATTCATTTGCTTATTGTCTCCCCCAGTAGAATATAAATTCCATGATGACAGATTCTGTAGGTCTTATTCACTGTTGCTTTCCTAGCATCTAGAATGGAGCCTGGCACATAGTAGTTTATAGTTTAATAAATATTTGTTCAATGATTGGATGAATAAAAATCATCATCATCATAACTGTTTTTGAAAGGAATTGTTATCCCCATAGTACGGATCAGTATGTTGAGGTCAGGGAGGTCATAACTTTGCCCAAGGTCAGACAGCTAGCAAGTCTGGAAACTGAACCTAGGTCTTCCAACTTCTTTCCATTATGCAGTAGCTGCCTTATGCATAAAAATTATTTCATTCAATCTGTACCATACCATTAACAAGAGAGATCCGCATTCTTAGAGCAAGGGGGTTCAGTCTCAGAGAAGGGAAGTCATGCTCAAAGTCACTCAGCAAGTAACTGTCAGAGCCCAGGTTTGAACCCAGCCCTTTCTGCCATCCTTCCCCACAAAGAAAGAGCTCGCAGTACAAAGACACATGGAGAGAAGCAAAGATAGATGATATCCAGCGGTATGACTGCCCTACACAGGGTCTGACGCTAGAGACCTGGCCAGCCCAGGCTGGGCTGGGAGAGCTCTGGGTTGGTGGGCAAGAACATACTGGAGGAACCTGGGACCTGAGGGAGCCCGGAGTCTCTTAGCGCAGCCTTCTTGTCCATGAAATGAAAGTTTCAACTAGGTGATAGCTAAAATCCCTTCTAGCTGTGAGGTGCTAAACAGTCTCCTTTGTGACCCTTGGACCTTATCCAGAGGACTTGGGTACCAAATTCTCTCTTCCTCCGTTGTTCACATGTAGTGGCAGGAGTATTCTGGTCCAAAGTCTGACTCACTAGGGACATGGTGAGCTTGGATAGGCTAAGTCAGGGGCTGAGATTCCCAACAGCCAAGATACGGAAACAGCTTAAATAACCACTGACAAATAAATGGATTTAAAGAATGTGGTATAGTAGTTCAGTGGAATATTCTTTAGCCTTAAAAAAATGAAGGAAATCCTGCCATTTTCAACAAAACATAAATGGATGTGATGGTTAATTTTATGTGTCAACTTGCCTAGCCTAAGGGGATGCCTAGCTGGCTGGTAAAACATTATTTCTGGATACATCTGTGAGGGTGTTTCTGGAAGAGATCAGCATTTGGTTCAGTAGACCGAGTAAAGAGACCCGGCCTCAGCAATGTGGGCAGGCATCATCCCATCCACTGAAGGTGCGATTGGAACAAAAAGGTGAAGGAAGAGCTAACATGCTGTCTCTTCTTGAGCTGAGACATCATCCAGCTTTTCCTGCCCTCGGATGTCAAAGCTCCTGGTTCTTGGACCTTTGGACTCCAGAACTGGTACCAATAGCCCCCCGGGGGGTTCTCAGCCCTTCAGACTTGAACTGAATTATGCCACCAGCTTTCCTGGCTCTCTACCTTGCAGATGGCAGATTGTGGGACTCCTCGACCTCCAGACTACAGGAGCCAACTCCCGAAATCAGGGTCCTCTTCCATGTATCCATATATATCCGGCCAGTTCTGTGTCTCTAGAGAGCCCAGTCTCATACAATGGTCCCTGAGGTCATCATATTAAGTGGAAGAAGCCAAACACAGAAAAACAAACACTGTATAATCTCACTTACAGGTAGGATCTAAAATAGTCAGATTTATAGATGCAGAGTCAAATGGTGGTTGCCAGGGGTTGTGGGGAGGGGGAAACGGGGAGGTGATGGTCAAAGGTATCAAGTTTCAGGGATATGTGATAAATAAGTTCTGGATATCCATGTGACAGCATCATGCCTGTAGCTAACAATACTGCACTGTAGACTTAAAAATTTTGTTAAGTGTTCTTACCACACACATAACAATCATAACAATAATAACGACAATAATAAAGGAGGTGGGAGGAAACTTTGGGAGGTGATGGATATATCTAAGGCCTGATGGTGGCGATGGTTTCACAGGTGTCCATTTATCCCCAAACTCACTGAGTTGTGTACATTAAATATGTATGACCTTTTACATGTCAATCATACTTCAATAAAGTGGTTTAAAAAAAAATCAGGGACTTCCTCAATAATCACACTTCATCATTATTTATTGTGTTCAAGGCACTGGAAAACAACTCTGAAATGACCAGAGAGGCTCGTCTTCCTGGAGCTTACTTATGTGATCAGCTGCAAAATAAAATATTGCCCCAGAATAGAGTGATTCACAAACAGATGGCCTTAGTCAAGCCGCCACTATTCATGTCCATAAGAAAGTAAAAAATTATATTATGTATGTATATAACTTTAAGAGTACAGTAGAAACTAAGCAAATAATTACAGCAAACGTGAAAAGAGATCCCATGAATTAATGGTATTTGATACCTGGTATAAAGAAGATGATTTTGAATTTTCATTTTTAGATATGTCATACAGAACTTTAAAATGTTAAAATAGTTCATAGCACCAGCTACTTGATATTCAGTTAAACTGATGACTGCAAAAGGTAAGAAGAATAGGTAACTAACCCTTTCTTTTGTAAAGCATGTAAGATTAAAAGTGCCTAAAGTCTAAGCCTGACTAAAATTCTCTTAAAAGAATGTAACTAAGTTGCAAAAAATTTCATGTCTTAGCAGTCCTTTACAGTGGAAATTCTGAGTATTATTTGCTCTTAGATTTTTGCTATTAAGACTAAATATAGATCAGAACTTATAGAGTTATGTTCTCTGGATCTTGCCAAGTTCCTTATTGGGCTTTGCTAATTCATGGATGTTGTCAATTGAACAGAAACTATTTCCAAGAATAAAACATCAGTACTGTGTATTCATTAAAATGCCTGATTTATTTTCACTTAATAAAGTAGTTTAGTTATCAAAGCCAAAAAAAAAAAAAAAAGACAAATCAGGAACTGAGAACTGAGAGGTGGGAATATGGAGTAGGGAGGATGAACGCTGAGGTGAGGGCAGGCAGGGATCACAGCAGGAAGGAAGCGGGTGCAGACAGGGGAGCTGAGGCCAGGCCAGAGGGGCCCTGGGTGGCCGAGAGTGGCCTCCTGCCCTCCTCAGGCCCCCTCCGTGTCCCTGCAGGTGGCTCACCCCTTCCTTTCCCTTTTTCTGTCACTGTCTCTTTATTACCCCACTGCACTGGACAGGATACGGAATACAGGACAAGGGAACAGATGCAGACCTGAAGCTCATGATGCCTGCTGTGCTACGAGAAATAAACCATCTAAATCCATTTGTCTAAATCTCACTGTCCCCCCACCAGGCAAATCTGTGGATGTGTGGCAAGTCAGCTGGCTGAGGAACCACTTAACTGCTTGACATTACCTCTGAATGACCTCATGGTGCCTTTCTGTCTTGTCAACCCTTCAACCACTGTGTTAGCAATTCCCTGCATTACCTCCTCTCTGTCGAAACACCCAGTATGTTCTCCCTTTTCCCAGCTGCACCCTGACCGGCATACCTGGCCTGGACTCTACGTGGGCACAAAGGCTCAACCTACCCGCCTATCCCATGACATCAACCGAGTGCCAGCTACCTGTGCAGGCGGAGGGGCCAGTAAGGATGGGAGCCAGCATGAGCCCAAGCTCAGAAGCACACGGCGTAACTCCTCTTGCTGGACCTTCAGGGAGGTGGGTGAGCCCTAAGCAGACACACTCAAGGCTGGTGCCCTGCAGAGCACTGTCAGGAACGGGTCCACAAGGGTCAGAGTGAAGTTTTCGTACTGTGGGTCACCAACCACCAGGTGTCTACCAAATCAAAGGCATGTAGAATGTCCAAGCATTTTTTATTCTTATTTTTTATTGAAGTCTAGTCAATTTACAATGTTAGTCTCAGGTGTACAGCAAAGCAATTCAGTTATACATATACATACATATATATTTTTTTCAGATTCTTTTCCATTACAATGTTCAAGCATTTCTGAAAGTGAAATCAAGAAGAGCAAAACAGCATAGAAGAGAATATAGCCAACCTCACTGTGCAGAGTGAATGTAAGTTTTATTTTATCAAACCTCTGTATCAAGTGTGAGTGGGGGTGTGTGTATGAGTTGAGGCTACTATACTGGGTTGTAGTTAGAGGTTGCTTTTAAAATATTTATGGTAGATTGTGGCCAAAGAGTTTGAAGAAACCCCTGGCCTAGAGACCTTACTTCACTTCTTATTGCTTCTTCTGCACGTGTGGGGAAAGTCTGAACCGAATGTAAGCATATTTC
Organism: Camelus ferus; assembly: GCF_009834535.1. NCBI lineage: Eukaryota > Metazoa > Chordata > Mammalia > Artiodactyla > Camelidae > Camelus > Camelus ferus. Next base: position 109,160,633 of record NC_045696.1, read on the forward strand.
ATACTATTAGTCAGAGAAGCCTGCACTGAACAGCTGTTCCTGCTCGCGATCCCGGAGAAGCAGCGTCTGCCGCTGAGGAGTTCTGACTGGGGCTGGGACAAGACCAACAGGGGAGGCAGGATGAGAAAGAGGGCGCCCTGTGGAAGGGCACGACTGGGGCTGCATGAGACAAGAGATGCTTCCATGTGGCCATTTTGATGCTGACTTCTTGACACTGACAGGTTATGTCAAAGGGTAAAACACTTCCTTAAAATCATCAACCAATGTGTAAAACAGACTCTTAAAACCCTTACTCCATCCCTGACTCACCCCACCCATGGGGTGAGGCTCTGGAACTGGACAGGGATGTCTGTGTACTTCGCTTTTTTTTTTTTTTTAAGCTTAAAGTTTAATGGTTGGGTTTTAGGCTAGGTCAAAACGGCCCCACATCCAAACAACCGTATGTTTAACAGCTCCTCTGTTGCAGTCAGAACGGCTGCAGGAAAATTCCACGGACCTTCCCTGTGGGATCCCCTCACACAAACTCTTGTTTCTCCACTCTGCCAATTTGAGGTCAGGATGGCTTAAAAAGGACGGCATTTGTGTCTGCCAGGCCTGGCCTTGCCAGTGAGGGCTGAGTAAACAGAAGCCCTGGGGAAGACCATTTCTTCGCGAGGGCCCGTGGTGGATTTTTCCAAGGGAATGAAAGGTTGCCTTTGTACAGAGCAGAGGGGAAAGAGATCCCGCTATTTCACCACTGCCCATTCTCCATGACCTCATCAGTGTTGCCTTTCTCACCATTCCATCTCTCTTGGCGCTAGAGACAAGGCCAGGAGGAGACTGATGGGCAGTGCCACCCTCACTGTGGCTAATGGTCAATGACAGCGCCCCTCACCCCCGTGACAAGGGGCTGAAGGAAGGCGGGGGCAGTAGTGAGCCCCGGACACAAAGCCGCCTTGCCCTGATCCAGGTGTGCCCAGGTTTCTCATGCCTACCAGCCAGACCTCGATTTTTCTGGCCTGTGTTATTCTTCTCAGGAGGAAGCAACAGGGAATTGACACTTGCCCTGTAATTCAGGCACTTCCTGGAAAGCCGTAATTAGCCATCACACTGTAATTACCCGCCACCGCGCTCTTCCATTTGGAACACTTGCTTCCGTGAGTTCTATTCTTAAAGTCCTTCCCCGCCCTGAGGAACAAGACAAAGCACTCAAAGTGGTTGCTGGATGAACATTTTTCTCCTCCAAGGACCTTTATATATTCCATGCTACCCTTTGAACATCTATTTTAATTTTCATAGAAATGAGATTATTTTTCTAAGTGACTGAAAGGCAAAGAGTCAGGAGTTATTTTCCACGACCAGCAAAGAATAGAACTGAACGCCATCTCTTGATTTTCCTTCTTTTTTAGATCGTCTAGAGGGGATGCTGCTTCTTCAGGAAGAGCCAGCCTGGTGTGGCAGAAGGACGTGCTGCCATCCTGGTGTCTGAGCTTGCATGAGGCTCCCATCTTCCCAGGGCTTGGTTTTCCAATGGGAAAAAATGAAGATTAGACTAAATCGGCATTTGCCCAAGCACCGGAGCTGGGACTCCAGGGACTTTAGTTGGCACGAGGGTGGAGCATCAAATGACACTGAAGCAGGTGCTGAAAGAATTCTTTCCTTTGCAGTTATCTTTTGAGCCTGTAGTACTAGAGGACAGGAGGAAGGTATAGCTCAGTGGTAGAGTTTATGCTTAGCATGTATGAGGTCCTGGGTTCAATCCCCAGTACCTCTGGTTAAATAAAGTAAACCTAATTACTCTCACCCCCAAAACAAACAAATGAAAAATACTGGAGAATAGATCCTTTCAGTTTGGTGCTGGTGGACTTTGAAAAACTCTCTAACGACGTTAATATTCCTTTATAACAGATTGAGCACACCTTGAGTTCAAGCCATCTGCTGACAATAGCAGCTGGAATTTAATAACTTCATTGTGATTCTATTTTTATTTTTTTCTGCTACCTTAACTTTCAACTTTTTAAACTATATCTAATTTTTTATTTATGGTGAAAACATAGCTTTCTTTTTAGTTTTTTTTTTTCTTCATTAAAATGGGCTTCCCATTTCAACATCATAGGGTTGGGGTAGGGAGTATGATTTAAGTAAACCTGTCGTGATTAACCTTTCCAAATATTAGAAAAGACCAAGGAACTCTTAGGCACTTGCAAATATTGCTGAATTAAAGATAATCAATTTGAGCATGTACTCTGCAAATGAACTCTAATACTGCTTTGTTATCTATCCAGACACTTGGCAGAAATAAACTAGGTGCAGCGAAACACCTCTATTGGCAGGGACAAGAGGGTTGTATTCTTTCCCTTTTTTCTTTATTTGAAAAATCACAATTTTCTTTCTTTTCTTTTTTTCAGAAATTTCATTCATATAGGGACTTTGGCGCTGATTGCTCCACAAAATGTAATCGTGTTGTATATGCTGTTTCACATTTTGCTTCACTTACTCAGAAACACCTCTTGGAAATTCCTCCAAGTCCACTGCTGTAGCTCTAATTCACTTGAGAACCTGTATATGACATGTATGTTCTATGGCGTGGATGTATCCCAATTCTTTCAAACATTTGCCTACTGGTGAACACTCACACTGATTCTGATTCTTGCCCTTTGTAAACAACGCTGCCATAAACATCCTTGTGTATATATATACACATACGTGTCATGTATGTATTTACACACTCATGGTTTAATATCTAAAGGGTAGACCCTCAGGAGAGGGATTGCTAGTCGAAAACAAGCTGTATGTTTATTTTAATAGATGTTCATAGATTTTATTCCCAAAAACTCACATTTCCACCAGAGCTGTATGATAGGACCTCTTTCCTGAGTCTCCTCCAGCAATCAGTGCTATACCTTTATAATCTTTGTTGTCAAATAAGCAAAGAGTGTTATTTCATTTTTAGTTTAGTTTGCATTTCCTTGATGGCTTGTGTTTTGAACATCCTCTCTTTTGTTTCCTGGCCATGCTAAACTTCCTTTTCATAGTCTTTGCCCACTTAAAAAAAATTCGTTTATATTTATATTATCTTTTACTTATCAATTTGTAAGAGCTGTTATTATATTACAGATATTAACCCTTTGGCCAATTCTCAGGTGTTATACTATTCTTTATAATCATTACAATAATTTTATCCTATTCAAAAATCCCTATGGAAATTTAAGGCTTTAATTTATATATTAATTTTGGAAGAATTGATAGTTTATAACATTGCCTTCTCAAGCAAGAACATCTTTCAATAAGATTTCAGAATTTTCTACAAATAAGCCTTGTACTTTTCATGCTAAGTTTATTCTAGGCACCAAATACCTTTTGCTGCTTTGTACTGAAATTTTTTTTCCAATTTCTATAGCTAGGTGTCTGTTGCTAAAATAAGGAAAGACTATTCTGACATATGTGTCATTTAAGAAAACACTTTCCAAATTATTAATTCTAGCAGGTTTTTTCCTAAAGTCTTTGGATTTTCTGGGTGAACTACAGCATGAACAGAAAGGAAAAAATAGTTTTATTTCTCCTTTTCCAATTGTTTATAGCAATTATTTAATATTCTTGTATTATTGCATTTGCTAGAACCTCCAAAGCAATGTCGGATAGCAATAGGGGTGGCAGGCAAACCTGTCAATTACCTAAATTTTAATTGAAATTATCTCAGTGTTTCACTATTTAGAATAAAATTTCCTATTGGATTTTGGTGAATCGTCTGTTTAAATATTTAAGCAGTTCTATGTCAAGTTTACTATACATATTTTTTAGAAGGGTTGTTGAATTTTACCAAGTCTTTGCGGTATCTACTAGTATGATCCCACGATCTTTCTTTCAACATGCTGATGTAAAAAAAAATATGCCTAATAGAGTTACTCATACTTATTCCTGGAAAAGAATCTACTTGGTCAAAATATATTATTCTTTTGATATTTTAGAGTAGTCTATTTTTTACTTTAATTATCAGTAGCAAATACTTATGGGCAACTAACTAGGTCATAGACATTGTTTATTTAGACCCATAGCAACAAACAAAATGCAAAATCTCTGACCTCATGAAGCCTACTTTTTAGGAAGCTGTTTGAAAAATTCAGTGACCTTCAAAAACAATCCATTTATTTCTTGATCATATAGGTCTGTCGGTTGTCTGGACTTGTGTTTAATTTTCTAGTATACATTTAGGCTCTTTATTGAAGAATATCACACTTACAGAAAAGGACACAAATCCTAAATGAGAAGCTCAAATAATTACAAGCCCACCATTCAGATCAAGGTAGAAAATATTTCTACTATTTGCTAATACCTTATTTAGAGTTTTTGTCTTTATATTAAAAAGTAAAGTTTGGTATTCAAGTTACCCTGGCAAGTAAATAGTACTATCTGTACATAGTTCTTCAACCCCTCCACTCCCCCCACCTTTCCCCACCTTTGCCGAGGCTTCTACAAAGATGGAGTTGACTTGCCCCACCCCAACATTGACATTGGCCATGTGAGTGGCTTTGGCAAATCAGATGTGAGCAACGAACATAAGCCACATTCATCCATGGTTTGACTTGGCTTCTTTCCATTCCATCCTCCTCTTCGAGAAAACCATTTCTCCAGTAGTCCTTGGTCTCCGAATGAGAAAACATGTGGAGCAGAACTAACCCCAAACTGTAGCCTGAAGCCAAGCCTAACCAAGCCCAGCCAAGCCATAGTTGACCCACAGAACTATAGCCTGTGTTAAAAGCCACTGAGTTTTTAAAAAATTGTTACACAGCATTATTGCAGCAGAACCTGACTAATAAACTTGCTTTATTAAATCAATTAGAAACATTCTGTCTTTGGCCTGGCTTTCCTTAAAGTTCAGAGAAAACTCAATCATCAACCCATTTGGTACTAGTGTGTTTTTCAGTGGTAAATCTTTTAACACATTTCCCATAATTTATGGTAATTGGCCTTTTTATATTTTCTATTTCTTCTAGGGCCAATTTTGGAAATTTGTGTTTCCAAAGAAACATCCATTTTTCTCTAGGCTTTTGGGGGGATGGGTATTGCTCAGTGGTAGTGTGTACACCTAGCATGCATGAGGTCCTGGGTTTCATCCCCAGTACCTCCATTAAAAAAATTTTTTTTTCTCTAGGTTTTCAAATTTGATGTTAAAAGACTTGCATGTAGTATTCTTAACAATTATTTTTGATCATATCTGTAGTTATGTCTCCTTTCTTATCCCTGATCATGTTTATTTTTGCCCTTTCTCTCCCTTTGGACTAAGGATTAAGATCAAGTTCGTGGAAAATTTATCAGTTCATTCATCTATCATCCAGACTTTTTCCTTAATTTCCTTCCCTGTATTTTTGTTCTGTGTTTTAAGTTATTTGCTGACCTTGGCTTCTCTGAATCTCAGTAGTGACCATTTTCTCCTTCAACTCAACAATTGAATTGTTTAATTGGGAAATCACATTTTTTTTAGCTGCACAAAGTCTCTTTTTTGCTATATTTAAATGTTTGCAGTGCTTTAAAAAAAGAAAACTTATGTTGTTATATTTATGTCCTCTTTCAGCAGCTCTGTTTCACTGGATCTGGGTTCTGTTTGCCCTTCCTCTCTCTGCCAGCTCACAGAGGCTCAGGTCCAAGTGCTGGGGCAGCCTAAGGGATGGGTATTCTGTTGGTGGAAAAGGGGGACAGGGTTCTGTCTTAATCAAGGCAGCATAGATGCCAGCCTGCTGCTCATCTCCTGTAGGGGCTTCTGGAAAATGCTTTCCTGGTCTGGGAGTCTCCAGCCTCAGGAACATGAAAACTTAGCCCGGTGGTTCAACAACTTCTTAGCTGTTGGGATGAGGGGACCAGATGCCTTCATCTGGCCAAACGTCAGCCTTCCCCTGAGCATCCACAGATGTCTTCGGTACAAATTCTCCTCCAGACTCCAGCTCTTCTTGGACCTTTCTTCTGGTTGAGAGAGAGAGAGGGAGAGAGAGAAAGGGAGAACTTCATTTGGAAAGGGAACCACATTCAAGTTACCATAGCCCTAGACTCACCTCTAAAATATCCTTTTAAAATAAATTTAGTTTAAAAAAGGCAAGAGAATTTCAGACCTCTATTAAGTAAATAATATTACAGGTGGTAACATGCCTCAACAGAAGTCACAATGGTGGTGCGCGGATGACAAAACCTGGGAAAACCTGCACCAGAAAAATGTTGGATATCCCTTTCATAGCAGAATTCTACACAGCAGAATGACTGGAATGCTCTTCTAACAGAGTGTTACGTGCTGCTTTAAAGAAAAAAAAAGAGAGAGCTCACAATCAAAACTAAACTAGAAAAATGACTTCTCTATGGTCAAACTACACACACACACACACACACACACACACACACACACACACCCTTAAACTTTGCAACCACAGGTTACCTGGCTGCCAGGAGCTCTTCAACAACAAAGGGTCCTGTGCTGGGTCCTTCCTCCATCTGCAATAGCTGTGTCCCCTGACGATGAAGGCAACTCCCCCTAAGGACTAGACACTCCACTTAGCTCACACAGTGTCCTCCGGCAGGAAAGCTTCAAGGCTAGGGAAAGGGCCTCTGTGGGTCACCTGCCTCGCCGGGTTCAGATACCCTTTGCTAAGGAAGAAGCACGAAGCCCTGGGAGGGGACGGAGCCTACAACAGTAGTTGCCAGGACCTGCCGGCTGGAAGGGAAGGAGAGGCGAAGCCAGCAATCCTGAAAAGGTGCTCAGCGACCCCACGATTTGCATCCCCCGAACCACGTAGTGGAACCAGGACCAGGCTGCAGCCCACTCAACTCCGATTCAGGGCCCTCTGTGTCGCAGCCCTGTCTGAGACTCCCAGCCGCGTGGTTTCTGATACTGAGCTTGTCGCTCAAAACTAAACGCCATTTCTCTCTGAAGTCGGCTCCTGTGCCAGTAGGAAAGCCATTGTGCTCTGGTCGCTGGGATTGCCACGCCTGCGACCTTTGCAAGCACTCACTGGCCCAAAGCTCCGCGTGAGCAAGTGTGCATGTGTGTACGTGTGCAAGCGCACCCCAGAGCACACGCGGATCTGGCCCCGCACGCCGGCCCACAGCGGGCGCCGGGCGCACGGGGACGGACGAGTCCAGCTGGCGCGTGGCCAAGCCCCGGAGGTGGGGGTAGGGGTCGGGGTGCTGGAAGAATTCAGTTATTGTTCGCGGGGCGGGGCAGTCGCCGCCTGCAGCCGGCGGGCTGCGATCTACTGAGAGCGCAGCCGGGCGGCCGGCTCGGCGGCGACGCATATCCCCGCGCACCTGCCCGCGCCCTCTCCTCCCCGCCCCGCGCGCCATCTGTCGTCTGAAAGCCATTGTAAGCGGCCGCGCCTGGCGTCCTGGACGACACCCAAGGGGACCTGGGGCTTAGCCCGGGCGAGAGGCAAACAAGGAGGGTTTATTCCCAATCCCGTTTAGAGGTGACCTTGAGCAAAATAGCAAAGCCCGGGGATATCCGCCCTCACCGCCCTCCACCCCGCGCCCCAATTCCAGCTTTGGGCCCCGGGTTTCTCTGGGGGCCCCTCCTGCACCTAGACACCCAGAGCTCGCCATCTGAGCCGGAGCTTTCTGCTAGGGTTTTCTGGGATGTTATCTGGACTGGAGGAACCCAGCAGCCGACAGATCCCACTGCAAGCCTCCCTTAAGAGTCCCCGGGGGGCCTGTTTCAAATGCAGATGGAGGTTTTGTCAGCCAGTCTGATCTCTGAGTTTATCCCAGTTGTCGGGCCTCTTGGGATGCTGGCTTGAGAGAAATATTTCTCTTTTCTGCAACTGCAAATGCCCCCCTTTCATGTCCCACCAGCCAGCCTGCTGCCCCAGCAGTCTTCTTCACCCACATTTGTTTAATATCTCACATCTTCCTTTAAGTTAATGGACGTTTCAAATACTTTGATATATATCGACCCAAATCAAAACAGACAAACAAACAAAAACAAAGGATGACCAACATGAGCTCACCTTTTTAACTACCATCTAGTCCCCCAAAGATTCTAATCACCCACCGTCCCTCCTAGGCACCTCCCCAGCCCCAGCTTGAGGTACTCGCCCCCACAACTCCACTCCCTGCTCCCCAACACATCACAAGCACCTTACCTCTTTTCCTAGATGGGAAACCAAAGGCTAAGAGACAGGGGGAACTGTGGACAGATGTGCACTTTGTCTCTTTGAATTTAACAAAAGGCACTGACTCTCAACTTGGACTGCTATTACTAGGAGGCATATCATGCAAAGAGGGGTGTCAGGGCTCAAGAGGGGGAGACTTAGGGCTGATCTCTGAGGTAGGGCCTCACCAGGACGCCCTGCAGCCAGGAAAGGGGAGGGCTGGCACCCCAGAAGTTCCAAATCGCCAGGAAGCATGCTCGCACAAGGCAGGGCAGAATCCCATGCAGAGTTGTGCTCTCCTCCTCTAGAACTTTCAGGGCTTCCAGGTCATAATTCTCCATCCAAATGTTGCAGGAAAATGGTCACACCCAAGGTCTTGGGAAAGTCCCTGGGATACGCCTCACCAAATGAGGGTCCTTGGCTTGCGCATCAAGGAATTCAAGAGCAAGCCATGGTAAAGTGAAAGCAGGTTTACTCGGGGAGACACACACTCCACAGGCAGAGTGCGGGTGGTCTCAGAAGGCAAGAGAGGGCCCTGGAGATGGGGTCGTCTTGGAAAGTAAGAGCAGCTGAGGAGATATACATTCCTTAGGCAGAATGCGGACCATCCCAAAGTCGAGAGGCCCCTGGGGGTGGGGTTGTTTTTGTGGGCTCAGTAATTTCATCTGCTAACAAATGGGAGGATTATTCCAGCTATTTTGGGGAAGGGGCTGGGATTTTCTGGAGCCACTGCCCACTTTTTAACCTTTTATGGTCAGCCTCGGAAGTGTCATGGCACCCGTGGGAGTGTCATTGAGCATGCTGTTGTATTACAATGAGCATATAATGAAGTTCAAGTTCTACTGGGAGTCAACTCTTCCGCCATCTTGGGTCTAACAAGTTTACCTCATATCCTCAATTGCTGTATTGTTCTTTTAATGGTTGTGCCCTGCCCCCTTCCCTCCGGTCTCACAAAAGAAGGCCTGATGGGGTAGATTCCGAACTTGGAGTAGAGAGGTCTTGCTGGGCTACTGTACCTCAGGTCTCCTCCGTTGGAGAAGACTGGGTCCTCAATCCCCATTCCTATCTCCATCAACTTACAGATGGAATATTTCTTAAAGTGTGTTAATATTGCTGATTATTCCTGGCCTGTATGTGTGTGTGTGTGTGTGTGTAGATGTTGCATGCACATGGTACAGACTTCAAAAGGAACAAATGATTGTTCCATGAAAAGCTTGTCTCCCCTCCACCCTGACCCCAGAATGCCAGTGTTTGGCTTCTGCTTGGCCCCAGGAATGCCTAGGCTTCCATCCCAGCTGCTGGGCTCCTGTCTTGCCTCCTGCTGTGGGACCCAGTGCAAGGCTCTCCTCTCTGAACCTTGGCTGCCTCCTCAGTAAGACGATGGGAAGAACAGCTGCCGCACGGGGTTGTTAGAACAAGTGAGAATGTGTCAAAAGCGTTCCAGGCCCGCTGGAGTGCTGTGTGCTGGCAGGTTATCGCTGTTAGCTACAAAGCACTGTTCTCATTCCCCTGCCCTTGTTGTGCAAAGTCCGAAGGGATCGGATTTGAAGCTCTTGGATGAGAAAAGGAAAGATTTGGCAGCTGGGAGTTTATTGGCTGTTCCAATGTGGAGGAGAGCTGGAGTTAATTAAAAATGGCTGGAGGGAGGTGTGTCAGTCAGGTTTTGCTGCATAACAAGCAACCGCAAAATATTTATGACAATAAGCCTTTCTTCCTCAGCACTTGCAGGCCAGCTGCAGCTCTGCTTGAGGTTGTGAACTGTGGAGTGGCTGGGCAGTTCTGTTCCACATATCTTATCCTGAGGCTAGACTGAAGGGTCCAACTCCTTAGAGTATATTCTTCTGGCAATAACAGAAGCATGGGGTCCCAACCAAAATACAAAAACATATACTGCTAACATCTTATTGGCCAAAATATTGGCCCAATCCAAAGGAAGGGAGGATAATATTCACCATGAAATAGTGGCAACGGTACGTATTACCATGGAGCAAAGAATTGGGAGCAATAGTTCAGTCTCTCCTTTCCACATTCCCTTCCTAAAGGACACCCGTCCTCACAGCCTTAAATACCACACATTTGCTAAGGATTCCTTAACTTACATTCCCGTCCAGAGCCGTCGCCTAAGTTCCAAACCCCCCTGAGTTCCCACAACCCCTCTCTCCCAAGTATATCCATCACAGATCTCACACACTCTCCAAACAGGACTCTGGGTTCTGTCGACTTAAATAAAATGCACAACGTAAAAGTTGAGAGTTATGTTTTATTCAGCAGACATTTCTGAGGACTTAAGCCTGGATGACAGCCTCTCAGAATGCTCCGGGGGACTGCTTCAAAGTGGCAAGGTAGAAGCCAGGATATATGAATTTTTGCAACAAAGACCAGGTAGTCAGAACATCAAAGATTACTGTTAATTAGGGGGAGGGGGAGGCTATAGCTCAGTGATAGAGTGCCTGCTTAGCATGCACAAGGTCCTGGGCTCAATCCGCAGTATCTCCACTAAAGAATAAATAAATAGAAATAAAGTTTAGAAAAAGATTACTGTTAATTAAAGAAAATCAGATAGCTCCAGTTAAGGAATTTAGCGCTTTTCTATGTATGGGAAGGTGCAAAGGTCTGGGCTTATTGAAATCATTCCTTTGACATGCACCTTAGCTATCTAGGGCCAGCATCCTGTCCTTTCACATCCTGAGTTCTCTCACGGTGCACCACTGGTGATGACTGCAGAGGCTGGGCTGCTTGCTTGTCTGCATCCTGAGTTCCCTCTGCTCACTGTCGGGGCTGGTAGTGGCGATGACTTGATGGCCACAGCATCCTTTGTTTACTCATATGGCTGACAATATTTTTGTCCACAGTTCCCTGCCCCTAACCCAAACTTGACTTCAGCAGTGTTCCTTTCTTCTACCTTCTTGTTCAAACAAGAGGGAGAGGATCACCTTTCACCGACTTTCTCCCTTACCCCCACTTCACCACATTTAACCCATCAGCATGATGCTGCCTCCAAAACATGCCTCTCTCCCTGGTTCACACCCCCAGCATCCCTCACCTGGATGACCGCCATAGCTTCACAATGGTTCTTCCTGTTCTGCCTTTGCCCCATTCAGTCTTCCCTCAACACAGCAACCAGAGAGATATTGATACACTATAGATCAGATCGTGTAGCTCTCTGCCCCTAACCTCTGACGGCTCTCATCTCAGAAAAGCAAAGTGTTTGTAATGGTCTACAAAGCTCTACATATCCTGCCCTCACTCCCCAACGTCTCTGACGTCAGTCCTAATACTCTGGCCCTCACACATTCTGCTCCAGCCACACTGCCCTCCTTACTGCTCCGCAAACACTGCCAAGCACACAGTGGCCTTAGGGCCTTTGCACTTGCTGTTCCCTCTACCTGGAATGCTGTTCCCCAAAACTCCTACACTGCTAGTGCTCTTGTTTACCTTCCCAGGAAAACTCCCCATGAACTCCACCCTCTCCAAAACTTCACCCCTCATTCAAACTTTCAGATTCCCTACCTTATCATCATCAAACCAAAGATACAGTTTACTCATTTGTTTGCTTATTTTTCATCTCTAGTGGGGATGATGTACGCTCTGTGTATAATGACCATCCTAGTTTTCCTGGGACTGTCCTGATCTTAGCATTGAAATGACCATGTCCCAGGAAATTGCCGGAAGACTGGGATAGTAGGTTACCCACCAGGGCAGGGATTCTTTGTGCTTTGTTCGCTGCTCTGTTCTATTGCCTTGCACTCAACGAATCGCACTTGAGGGAAAGGGTGAATGAATGAACAGCCAGAGTTGACATCCGGAAACTTACATCAGATGGCTTCTCTCCCATGCTAAACACTTCTCAGTGGCTCTACATGGCACTTCAAATGAACTGTATACTCCTGACCATGGCTGACAAAGCCTTCCTCTGCTGGCGCTCACCTGCAGTACCTTGCACCTTCTCTTCCTCCATTCTTATGAAGCTCTGGGCAGTCTGAATTCCTTCTAGTCTGTTCAAGTTCACCAGCCCTTTCCTATCTCTAGAACTTTGCTGTTGCTGTTTGCTTGGCCTAGAGTACGTCCCCATGGAGGCTCTGGCTCATCCTTGAAGTCTCAGTTCAAACAGGGTCCTCCGAGAGGACTTCCCAGGCTGCCTTACCAAGAAGCTTCCTCCAAGCCCTCCAGCTGCCCGCCCTGTTTGTTTCCTGAGTGCCACTCACCACTCATCACTAACTGTAATCACCCCTGTTTGTTTATTTGTTTTTCAGGACCTGTTTCCCACGACGGCCAGAGCTGAGTCTGCCTTGTTCTCTGTGGCAACACCACCGCCTAGAACACACTGAGTGATCTCCGGCACCTGCTGCCACAATGCCTGTAATCAGGAAAAGAGTATGGGGCATGGGAAAGATTTCATGCCCAGAGGGAGGGCTTAATTGGGAACCAAATGGGCATTATGAGCAATGAAGGAATGCTTTGGACCTTGTCAAGGGTGATACTAATTGTAATAAAAATAATATACACCATTGAATGAGCACTTGACATGGGCCAGGCATGGTGCTAAGCACCTTGTACATATCGCCTCCTCAAATCCCACAGCAACCTTATTATCATCTCCATTTTCAGGTAAGAGAACTGAGTGTAAGAGACACTGTCTACCTAATATCCATTCTCCACTCTTCTCTTCTATTAGAACCCCAGCTTTGTGCTGGGTGATGGACCACAAAAATTCTATTCCCTGCAGACCCAGACTCCCTTACAACTAGGGATAGCCATGTGAGCCTATTCTGGACAATATAAAATAAGCAGGAGTCTACTAGGGGAGGAAGTATTCTGAGAAGTTTCTACTTCTCTCACATCCTTCTTCCTGCCTTAAGTGATGTGTTGTCTGGAGCCCTGGCAGCCATCTTGTGACCATGAGAAAACAAACCCAAGAGTGAAAACCATTAGGATAAGCATGGCAGATCAGGAAGAGAAAGCCCTTTGGTATTCTGGTTACATTGTTAACCATCTGAACCAACACAAGCAGCCACCTACCTCCAGGTGTCTTTGTTACGTAAGTGAAATAAACCTCTATTTTTCTAAGCCATCAGGAGCCAAATTCACTGTTACTGGCAACTGAAAATATTCCTAACTAATAGACTGAAGCTCAGATAACTTTGGAAAGATTCAAATGTAGAGAGGAAGAATTCAGTCGGGAGGCTGACTGTGGAAGTCCAGGTGAGTAATTGCTGGAATGTATGTCCAGACTTTGTTGTAATGATTGAAACTAAACTAGAACCTGAATACATTGTTTTTGAGGCTATTTAAAAGAAAGCAGGCTAAAAAAAAAAAAAAAAAAAAGCCACATTCACGGCAGGATGTGATAGCAAAATTTCCAAAAATGACAGAAGGAAATCTACAGGGAAGGTTAGAAGTAAAAGATGCAAGATTTTGTCGTAGGAGAAGGTATACAATAGCTGACATCTTTTAGTTCTGTTGTGCTCCGGGCACTGTGTCTGCACCAGCCATATGGCCCTCCCAGTTGCCTTACAATGCAAGAATTACCATCTCCACATTACAGAGGAGGAAACTGAAGCTCAGGGAGGAAGTAAAGGAAAATATCCAAGAGCTACAGATTCAAAGCAATCCTTATCAGAAGTTTGACAGGCCTTTAAAAAAATATAAATTGACAAGCTGATCCTAAAATTCACATGTAAGTACAAACAACCTAGAATAATATCTCAAGTTGGAGACTAACCCCTGATTTCAGAAATTATGATAAAGCTGTAGTAATAAAAACAACATAGTCCTGGTGCAAAGATAAACAAATAAATCAACGGAGTACAATAGAGAATCTGGAATCCAGAAGTAAATCTATGCATTTATGAACTGATTTTTGACAAAGGACAAAAGTACTGCAGTGGAGAAAGGGCAGACTTTTCAGGCTGGAATGGTGCTGGGACAATTGGATTTGTACATGCAAATGCAGACTCCGAAGAAGGAGAAAAAGGGATAGCTGGGAGAGGAAAGGACTTGGAGTCACTCTTTCCACCTTAATAAAAATCAGCTCCAGATGGAACACGGACTTTAACGTAAGAGCGAAAACTAGACAACCCTTAGAAGACTCCTAGGTGTAAACATAGAATAAATCTTCATGATTTTGTGTGAGTCACTGGTTTCTTAAATATAACACCAAAAGCACAATCCATTAAAAAATAAGTGGATAAATTTGACTTTATCAAACTCTCGATCTTCTGCTCTTCAAAAGACACTGTTAAGAGCAGGAAAAGACAAGCCACAGACTGGAAGAAAACATTGGCCAAGCATATGTCTGATAAAGTACTTGTATCCAGAATATATAAAAAATCCTCAAACTCAACAACAACAAAAAAATAAAGAACCCAATTTTAGAAAGGGAGAGGGGGCAGGATATTCGAATAGACACTTCACAAGAAGACATACAGTTGGCAAATAAACTCGTGAAAAGATACTCCACAGCAACAGTCATGAAGGAAATTCAAATGAAAATCACAATGAGAATGGCTAAAATTAAAGAGACCTGCCATACCAACGTTAATGAGGATGCAGAGGAAGTGATACTCTCATACGCTATGGGGAAGAAAGTTCAATAGTACAACTGCTTTGGAAAACAGTTTGGGCAGTCTCTTTAAAAGTTAGACATACACCTGCCAGATTAACCAGCCACTCCTCTCTTAGGTGACCACCCAGGAGAAAAGGAAACACAAGTTCATACGAACATTGGCCACAAATGTTCATAGCAGCTTTATTTGTAATAAAGCTGGGGGGAAGAAAGATAAAAGTGCACTAGAAGATGCATGGATAAACAAAGTGGGGCACATCCATATAATAGAATACAACCTAGAATAAAGGGAAATGAACCAGTGAGACACACAACAGCTGGATGATCTCAATGGCATTATGCTGAGTGAAATAAACCAGACAAAAAAAGGTGTATCAGATCAGTGGTTGCCGGGGGTCGGGGGTGGGGGTGGGGAGGTGGCTATAAAAGGCATAAGGAAACTTTAGGGGTGATTGGATATGTTTACTAGCTTGACGGTGGTAATGATTTCATGGTGCGTATATGAAGCCAAAATTTATAACACATTGTAGTTTATTATAGGCCAAGGATACCTCAACAAAACTGTGTTTTAAAAATGCCCAAAAGCACGCACGGGGTCAGCAGAGAAGCCCTGGCTAGATCGCTGGGGCTCGAGCGCCCAGCTCACTCCTTCCCAATGGCTGCCCCCAGATGGCCAGCATCTGTTGGCAGGAGTTATGTGTGTGAAAACTACGGCTGGAATAGCTGGAATTCTTCATATAAATTCCAGGAAATCCAGGGACTTCTGGGCACCATATGAAAACATAAGAGGGAAAAAAATGGCTCATTTTCTCAGAAAAGTGAAGCATATTTTATGAGGTCATGGAGTCTCTGTAACACCAACAACCCTTTTCCTTGGTGCTTGTTGGGCCTGGGACTGGTTGTGGGGAAGAGAAATCCCCAGCTCTGCCTGCCCTTTCCAGCTGGGCTTCATGCGGAGGCGGTCTTGGTGCCCATCAGGGCTGGCAGGAGGGAACTAAGGAGAGGAGGCTCCTAAGGGCATCTGGGGAGGCTGGGAGGTGGTGGGGCGCTGGTGCAGGGATCCCGGCCAAACTCGGAGACGTGGGAAGTGAGGCTGCTGGCAGACACCTGTGTGACCCTGAGGGAAGCATGTCACCTGTGACTTGCCCTGGCACCCTGACTAAGGTGAGGGCTGTTCCCACAAGAGCAAGCTCTTCTCTGCAGGTAAAGACACACGCATATGCCATGCAGCTGCCCTGGCTGTGAGCAAGGTAGCAGATCGTGACCCCCATCCTCCCAACCAAATCAAACTCCTTATCAGCCAAGCTTATCACTTTGTAACACAGCCTTTTGCATTCAACAGATACTGAGTGTCTGCCACGTGCCAGGTGCTCTTGTAGCCTCTGGGAACGCCGGCCCTCACGGAGCTTTCATTCCAGTGGGGAGAACAGACTATATGCAAGGCAAGTAAGTGAACATGCAAATGTGGTTGCAAGTGCAGTGGAGAAAAATGAACAAGACAAGAGACAAGGAGAGAGGAGAGGGAGGCGGGAGGAGCTGGGAGAGGAAGGGGCAGAGTCACTCAGAAACTCCAGCATGACCTGCCCTTTTCTCTCCTTTGATGGTCCCCCCGCCTCCATCTTAGAGCAGAAGAGCAGATCACAAAAATCAGGGGGAACTTTGTTGTTCCCCCAACAGCTGTATCCAAAGCCCACTCATATTCTCAGCAGCATCTCCTGAACAGGAAGAGGGCATCGTGTCAGCCCCTCATCACGGCCCCATCACAGGCCCATCACAGGGCTAGGGGATGAGCTAAGTACCCCCAGAACTCAGTACTTTCCTCATCTCTCTGCCAGGACTTGTCCCGCTAATCCCACCCCCTAAACTCAGGAAGGCCATGGCCCACCCGCAGACCCTCACTGTTTTCCGAGTTTTTACCACGTACCCGTACCTTCCGTTTACTCAGGCCTCTTTCTCTGTCTGTGATCATAATGTTACTGAAGGCAAGTCCATGAGCCCAATGCACCATGAGGCCAAACAAACTGAAACGCCAGAGTCTGGCATAGAGAAAGGTTTATTGCAGGGCCGAGCAAGGAGGATGGGGTGGCTCACGCTCAAGGAAACCCGGAGCTCCCGGAAGGGTTTCAGCAAAGCATATTTAAAGGCCAGATAAGGGAGAGGGAGGAAGGTACGTGATCAGCTCATGCACAATTCTCTGATTGATGTGGAGGTAACAGGGTGGTCAACACTGTCAACCCCTAGGTGCCAAAAGTGCTTGGGGCCACATGCTCTCGATCGATCGAGTAGTTAATTTCTTCCCTTTGGTGGTGGTTTTTAGCACCTGAAAAGCTCAGGAAATATACATGAGATACTGTTATCTGGGAACTTCAGAGAGGAGCTGCAGCAGAGGATACGGGGGAGAGATCTGTCCCGGGGAGGCCACACAGGGTCCTACTCGGTTACAGTGACACACAAATTCTGTGCCTTTTCTCCCATGCTGCTCCTCACCTAGGATGCCCTCCTCCTGTTCAAACATTCTTCATACTCAAAAGTGAAGTTCTAACCTACCTATTTCCAGAACCCCTCTCTGCCCACATCAGCCCAATGAAGCCCCTTTTCTTGAGTTCCAACAGCACACAGCATCTGAGCCTCATAACTGAGGCCACATTGTCTCTGTGTTTCACTGTTATCCCCTCCTGTTAGTCTGGTCCCTCCAACCACCTTGAATCTTCCTCCCTGAGGGCATACTCGTGCTGAGTGCACAAAAGTTACACCACAGATATGGCTCATTTCTCCCTTAAAAACAAGGCTCGGCTTTGTCCAAATTTCCCCTTCTCCATTGGAGAAATGAAAACCGTTTGGAAAATTCCACCACGGGAGTGTTCAGTCTTATTTGAGTTGTGCAAGTGGAAAAAAATGTGCTTTTCCCAAAATTAACAAATTCCCCCAGCTTTTCCTCTGAAAGCATTTCACAAACCTCTGAGCCCAGTGTGTAAGCTCTCCAGTTTCTTCATTTCTCTTAAAGAATGAATTGCCCTTCTGTTTGTATGTTGTATGCACACGTGCACTTGTGAGTGAATGAGGAGGTGGCATCTGGGTAGAAGGTAACTGGTATTGAAAATGAAGCAAGTGACAGGTGGAGACTGGGGAGCCCTTTGACGCCCAGATCCCTGGCTTTCCAGTGTGCTCAAGAGACAAGCTCTTAACAGCAACAGCAGTGTGCCCCCTCCTGTCTTTACTCTCCCTCTGCGTTCATCCAAATTCATTCATTCATTCATTCATTCAACAAACACTAATTGAAAGTCAGTTGTGATTGCCAGTTTCTAAGATGGCGCCCTTGAAACTAATATAACAGTGTATATCAACTATACTTCAATAAAAAGTAAAAAGGAAAAAAAATTTTTTAAATGGCTCCCAATGATCCCATTTCCTGGTTACTATATTCTCGTGTAATCCCCTTCCCTTGAGTGTGCACTGGGCCTAGTAACTTTCTTCTAATGAATAGAATGCAGCAAAGGTGATGGGAAATCACATCCAACATTAGTTTACAAAAGGTAGTAGTTTCCACCTTGCTCATGATGTCTGTGGTTCTCGGTGTTTACACATTCTGATGAGGTCAGCTGCCATGTTGTGAGATGTCCAATGAGGGCAGACTCTGGCCAACAGCCAATGAGGAACAGAGGCCCTCAGTCCAACAGCCTGCAAGACACTGAATCCTGCCAGCAACCCTATGAACCGGAAACAGATCCTCCCCACTCGAGTCTTCAGATAAGGCTGCAGCCACAGCTGACACTTGGACGGCAGCCTTGTGAGGGGTGCAGAACCAGAGGATCCAGCCAAGCTGCATCCAGATTCCTGACCACCGTAACTGTAAGATAGTAAATGTCATTTTAAGCCACTGAATTTGGGGTGATTTCTTATGAAGCAATAAATAATTCATATACCAATGAGGTACCAAGCAGCGTTCTTGGTCCTGGGACATAGCAGGGGACAAAACATCCACACACCTCTGCCCTCGTGAAGCTGACAGTCTAGTGAGTGGAGGCAGATGATAAGTGAGGCCTGGTGACAGGGAAAAACAAAGCAGTGAAGGGAAACGGGAAATTGCCAGGGTTTCAGGTGGGTGGTGAGTCAGGGTGACAGTGGTAGTAAGCTATTTGGAAAGGCTTCTCTGAGGAGGTGGCATTTGAGCAGAGACCGGCAGTGAGAGCATGAGCCGTGGGCTATGTTGGCGGAAAGTACTCCTTACAGAGGGAACCATGTAGAATGTGTTTTTGTTTTGCTCGGCAAAATAAAATTTAGAGAAGGAAAGGCTTTCTGCCTCTCTTTTTAGCCTGTAGAGAAATAACTAAACATGGGCAGCCCACTAGAAAAGCATTCCAAATTTCCTTCGGCTCCAGAGAGAGCCGCAGGCCCAGACAGAGGTCAGCTGTGCTTCTGTTTTGTTTCTTGTGTCCTCAACATAGATGGTTACTCACCTTGGCAGGTGGGGCTTCTGTGATTTTGTGGGGAGGAAGGAGGCTACTGAATGTCTCTCCAACCTGCCCTCCGCCCTGGTGTTGCTTTTCTGCTTGACTCGGAGTATAGGATGCAAGAATTGGGTGTCTGGGACCCCAGGCCAGGATACCATCTGGAGACTTGAACTGCCCAAGTCACTGTGAGATCCTTGGGGGCAGCCACTGATTCACACTGGATCAGACCCCCTCAGGGTCTAATACACCCAGCATGAGCCACTTTGGCTGCTGAGAGTTGGCCAGAGACGGGACACTGAGGACCACTCACTTCCATCCACACAGGCCTTGGGCTTATTGGGCAAATTCCAGGGGAGAGCAGTTTACGAAATAGTTTTGCTTGGCCTTGTGGAGAAAGTAAGCCTGATAAAGTTACCTATCATGTATGAGAGTGGACGTCTGGCGGACTCAGTGGCCCTCCTTCCCCATCTCACCTGACCAGAGTAAGGCTGGACACCAGAGCTGCTCCATGGAGATCCTGATCTGTAAGATGAGGTACCAAGAACAGGTCTCCTTCCGAAATCTGACCAGAGCCAGATCTGATCCTTTGGCCCAAGTCAGAATCAAATCCCTCCCTCTGGCTTCTGTCAAACACTGCCTTTACTGGTGCCTCTGGCACCCAAGAAAGATGGGGCGAACTTTTGACACAGCCCATGTTATCTAGAAGGACAGCCTGGCTGTACCAGGGCCTTCTCTTGGCAGCCAAGAGTGCACTGCTCCTCCAGACAGGGAGGGAGGGAGGATGAAACAAAGACTTCCAACCAATAAAATGGAGAGCTTTTGTCACCAGCAAACCCCCATTAAGGGAACACTTCGAGAGCAAAAGGAAAATGACCCCAAGTAGAAGCACAGAGATGAAGGAAGGAATAGAGAGCAATGAAGAGGATAAATATATGGTAAAACTAAATGAATATTGATTATATATAAGAAAAGAATAATAATGACTTGTGAGGTTTGAAATATATGTGGAATTAAAATACAGCACAAAAGATGGGAGGGGGGTAATGGAGTTAAATTGTTCTAAGATCTTTGCAATGTCCTGGAAATGGTAAAAGTATTCTTTTTTTTTAACTTTAATAAATCAAGGTACATATTGTAATTGCTAGGGTGATCACTAAAAACTAATCAAAGAATATATAATTAGTAAGTTAAATGAGATAGAGTAATAAAAAGTGCTTAGAAAGTAAGGAAGGAGGGAAAAAAAACAAAAAACAAGTGAAACAAATGAAACACTAATAGTGAGATGATGGATTTAAACTCAAAGATACTAGTAATTTTATTAAATATAAATAGCTAAATGCTCCAATTACCTCAGATGATTGCAGCCCCACCATCTTGACGGCAGCCTCAAGAGAAACCCTGTGCAGCCAAACCTCTTTCTCGTACATAACATTTCATTAAATGCTCACAACAGACCTTTGAGGTGAATCTTATCCCTAGACAGTGTCTGGCACATAGTAGATTTGTGTATTAGTGTCGACTAGGCAGCAATAATAAATCAACCCCCACATTGCAAGGGCTTAATAAACAAGAAATGTATTCTATCCTCACAAAAGTTCCAGAGGGTTTTGCATGTAGTGTGAAAATCCAATGATTATTACCTCAGTCAGGGTTCTCCAGAGAAATCAGTAAATCGTGAGTGTGTGTGTGTGTGTGTGTGTGGAGAGAGAGCTATTGTAAGGAATTGACTAACACAATTGCGGTGGGCTGGCAAGTCCAAAATCTGTATAGGGTAGGCTGGCAGATTGGAAATTCTAGTAAGATTTGATGTTGTGCCTTGAGTCTGCAGGCAGTCTGGAATTCAGAATTCTTTCCTTTTCTGGGGATCTCAATCTTTTCTCTTAAGGCCTTCAACCAATTCAACGAGGCCCATTTACGTAATGGAAAGAAATCTGCTTTACTCAAATGTTAACCACATCTTCTTTGTTTGTTTGTTTGTTTTGGTGTTTTTTTTGGGGGGGGTAGGGTAATTAGGCTTATTTATTTATTTATTTTTAATGGAGGTACTGGGGATTGAACCCAGGACCTCGTGCGTGCTAAGCATGTGCTCTACCACTTAAGCCATGAGTTCCCTGCCACCACATCTTAAAAATACCCTCACAGCATCTAGACTGGTGTCTGACGCAACAACTGGGCACCAGAGTCTAGCCAAGTTAACACATGAAATTAACTATCACAGCTACTGTTCTCTTTTTGAAAAGCTAATTAGCTTAAGTTGCCTTTTATATCAATGGAGGATTATACGGATTCTTTTTCTGTGCATTAAAAACAAACATTTTGGGGGGGAAATATGCTGCCATTTGCTTGGCTGAGGAGGGGGCATTGGTAAAAAATGCCAAACATTTTATTGTGTGTTTTTTATTTATTCTGCTTGTGTATTACTGGGCTGCTGCCTCCTTACAGACACCTCATATCCCACAGGCACACCCCACTCATCTCCAGACACACACTCACCCTATGATCAGACGTCTGCATTGGAAAGCACGGGACACAGCCCAAGCAGGCCTCTGTGTAACCTACACTGGCATGCTGCCAACCTCTGCACGTTCTTGAGGCACCTATGGACTTGCCAAGAACTGAGGGCGCTGGTGTTTAACAGAACCAGCTTCCCGGACTTCAACTTACCTGTACAACCTCTTAAAACTGGTCTACCTGTGAGTCCTGGGCTGGAGATCTCCTGCTGGGCTCCTTCCCTTCCTCCCCTCTCACCCTCACCCTCTCCACGGGGGCAAAGGAGTCTCACTCAAGTGCATTGTCCCCGGGGTCAGAACCCCAAACAATAAGACCCATAACACACACTCCATCTGTAACACTGAGAAATAAATTTCCAATAAAATATTACTTTGTTTAATAATTATTTGTCAAAATGTGTAACATGCTTTGTTTTTATCAATTGTATGTGAATAATAATTGTCATACAACTTAATTCAGAATAGAAATGTTTACTTTCTAGAGCTTTACAATCACAGAAAATGTTTACATGTTTAAAATGTTTTCATTTCTATTTTCATTGAAGAGAAGTATGATGAAGGATCATTAAAAGACTTTCTAGCATAAAAATATATTAGAAGAGCAAAAAATTCTTTAGGAAAGAGGATAGAAATATAATTTCAGGAAGAAAAGAGCTAACTAGAATTTCTGATTTTTAAAAAAAGGATCTTCCATGTAATTAATTTTCCTAAAGCATGTTGGTAGGTATTAAAGTGTGGTAACACTTAGATCCAGTATGATAATTTAAAAGAGCAAATGAGCCATCTTATTTTTAAATGTCATTTTTATTGAAAATCACACCATTTGGAACTATTTAAACTTCTGATATAAATGTTAACTTTTAAGTATGCTAGAGAGTAAAAAAATGTTCAAAAGTGTTGGGTGTATGTGAGAAAATATTTCATGACCACTGGCCTACAGAATCCCTACACATATTGAATGGAGCCCACCAGCCTCTCCTAGGCCCACAGTCGAGTGGCCTGGCACCAAGTCATCTGTCAAGTTTATCAGCAGTGGCCATGGTATCTGTACGGTGGCTTTCCCTTCATCTTCATGCTCAGAAGAGTGGGCTTCCCCTAGGAAACCATAGCCCAGTGTGTGCCAGGCAAGGCCAGGCACTTCTCACCTTACAGTGAATTGATTCTCATAACAAATCTGTGACTAAATACCATTTTTATTCTTATTTTACACATGAGGAAACCAAGGCTTGGAGAAGTTAAGTCACTTGTTCAAGGTCACCCAGAAAGTATGTGGTTAATCTCCAACTCAAAAGGAAAGGCAAGCCACAGACTGGAAGAAAATATTTGCAAACCGTATCTCAGAAAAGACTTGTATCCAGCAGGGTGGGTACAGCTCAGTGGTAGAGTGTATGCTTAGCAGGCATGAGATCCTGGGTTCAATCCCCAGTACCTCCATTAAAACAAATAAATAAGCCTAATTATCTCCCCATTCCAAAAAAAATTTTTTTAAAACAAAAAAAATTTTTAAAGACTTGTATACAGAATATATAAAGAACTCTTACAATTCAATAAAAAGAAGACAGTTTTTTAAATGGGCAAAACATTTGAACAGACACTTTATAAAAGATGTATGCGTGGCAAATAAGCACATGAAAAGATGATCAACATCACCATTCATCAGAGAGTAACAAACTAAAACCATGATGAGGCACCATTATGAATCCACTAGAGTGGGTAAAATTTAAAAGGTTGACAATAACAAGTGCTGACAGATGTGGAGCAACTGGACATACCCCTACATCAGTGGTGGGGATGTAAAATGGTTCACCGCTTAGTAAAACATTGTGGTGGTATCTTATAAAGTGAAGCCCACACTTTCCACATACCCAGCAATTTCATTCCTAGCTGTTCACCCAAGAGAAATAAAAATGTGTGTCCACACAAAGACTTGTACATGAATATTCACAGCAAATTTATTTATAATGACCCCCAGACTGGAAACTACCCAAATATCCACCAACTGAGAAAGGACAAACTGTGGTACATCTCTACCCAGAAATACTGCTCATCTTTTAAAAAGGAATGGAATATTAACACAGGCAACAAATTAAAAGACTCTGAAAAGAAAAATGCTAACTGGAAGAAATCAAGCTATGTATCAAAGGCTACTTATTGTAAGACTAATGATTCTATTTTTATAAAATTCTAGAAAAGGCGAAACTATAGTGACAGAAAGCATACCTGTGGTTACTTGGGGCTGAGAATCAAGGGAGGAAATTACCTGCAAATCAGCGCAAGGAAACTCTTTAAAGAGACGGAAAAGATCTAAATCTTTATTGTGACTGTGGTTACACAGCTAGACAGAATTACCAAAATTCATCAAACTGTGCTTTAAACTCTTTCTGCCCTCTGCTCCCTGTAACCGATGCACCTCTGTCCCTGCTGACCTCAGAGGATACACTCTCTCTGTGCCTCTCCAGGGTCACTTCTTTGTCCCGGTGTCGGATTCCATGTCTCCCCCAGCACCAGCCACTTTGGATTTGGGCTGGTGTTGGGGGAGGGTCTGCCAAAAGAGTCTGGAAAAGCAGGCCAGGCAGCCAAGACCCACTGCTTCCAACAGAATTTAGCCGAGGACTAGCCTAAATATGGGCAGCTTTCTTCACTGCCTCTGATTCTGGGGCCATCTTACTTCCCACCAGGATGATAGACTGGACTCCAATTGTCCACTGCCTGATACCTTTTCAGATCAGTCTTTCTTTCAGCCTGTCCTCACTCATGTGGGTGCCTTAAACACAGATATGGCTTCCTTCCTGCTGGAGGTTTCAGACTTCAGAGGGAGCAATACTATTTATGGAGTCTCCCTTGCACATTTGACCACAGGTTTCTTGGAGCACCCCACAACAACACACCCTGAGAGCTTGTGCACAAAATAAGCCAGTTATCAGGATGTTTCCATCCTGTCCGGGCCAGCCTTCTCCCAAATACCAAGGTTTGGGAAGACAAGGTGGTGTCTCAAGGGAGAACCAGCAACCTCCTGGAACTGAAGTTCTAAACCCCCAAGCCTCGAGTCTTCCTGTCCAAAGTCTTGGCTGCAGCCCTGCAGTGCCTGGGTAGCAAAGCACCGTGTGTCCTTTAGTCACGGAAGCCCCCCCATCCTGGCTTATCCTGGGAGGATGTACGTGGACCCGGCCCACAGCAGGGAGAGCCAGCCCTGAAGTCACAGAACCAGCTGAACAACCCTGAATTTGCCAGCTTCCTGCCCAAGTGCCCACACCAGTCCTGACATGGCCCGGCATGAGCCACCTCGGTGAGAAAAACCAAGAGGAGGTCCAGACCAGCCAAACTGGGAGGAAGGAGAGACCAGCACCTTCACCCGGGCCCCACCGGGCAGGAAAAGAGGTGAAAGGCCAAAGCCCAACCCCTTGGCCAAAGAAGGCAGGAGAGGAGAGGTCAGGAGAGGAGAGGGCAGGAGGGCGATGCCAGCAGAATTCTGGGAAATGGAAAGCAGAGAGATGAGGGCTTAGCTTTCCCTCACTGCGGGGTGTTCCGGGAGGGAAAGAAGCAAGCTGGGCAGAGCCTCAGACACTCTAAGCAAATGGAGTCCCCAGCATCTCCAAGACAGAGGTGAGTGGAGGCTGAAACCCGCGGGTGGGCTGAAAGCCTTATGAAAAATGCACCCTCGGAAGACCCCTCCCTCACCACAAGAAGAAGAGACCACCCATCCCCCGCACCTCCCCCTCCAATCCCCGCAGCCAAGTGGAGAGACTGCTGGCAGCGGTGGCAGTCGGGAGGCGGGGGTAGAGTCACTCCCCCCAAACCCCCTTCTCTCCCTTTCCCTGTTCGGCTCTTGAAACACAGGCAGCCAGGCTGCCAGCCTTCAGGCAGGAAATTCAGAGGATCCTTCACTGGGAAACTGATTGGCTCAATGGAAATGGCCTACATATTCTGATATTTTGGGGTCCCCCCAGTCAGGGCCAGCACTGCATCCCATCCTTTATCTGTGAGACCTGCCAAGAATCTACCTCTGCATCCACAGCTGTGAAAGCCTTTCTCTTAAACAGGACCGGACAGCCAAGAATCCAAGTCATTTGAGGGAGGCCGTAACTACGAAAAACAGAGACCAAAACAAACAAACAGAAAAAAAAATGAACTCCAAGGAAACAGAGATAATGTGCAGACGGGAATAAGAAAACAATTTTCATTATAAATACCATTTCCAGAGGGATAAGAGAGATCGTTAATTCATATAACAAGAGGGTGATGTTCTAAAAGGGAACACTGAATAAGGAACAGCTCTTGAAAATTAGAAATGACAGCAAAAATACAGAAGGGTTGAAATAGAAAGGGGTGGAATTTTCCCAGAAAAAAATAAAGATAATAGGAAAGAAAGATTTTAAAATTAGAGAATCATGTTGAGAGTTCCGACATCCAAATAACTGGAGTGCCCCAAAAGAGAACAGTTAAACTGGCAAAAAGTACCAAGAAAATCATAGGAGATCTGCTTTAAAAAAAAAAAAAAAAAAAAAGTAAAAACCTGCTTCAAAAAATGTAAAAACCTGCTAAAAAAAAATCATATGAGAAAACTTCCCAGTGCTTAGGGACCTAAGGTACCAGATTGAAAGGCCCATAAACAAAGTTGTCTGTTTGTCCCAGAACAAAGAATAAAAGCATAGAAAAGGACATTGCTGGGAAATTTCAGGATATCGGACATGCCAAGAAAATCCTAAAAGCTTCCAGAGAGAAAATGGTTTCTATCCACAGATCAGGACTCAGAATCACATCATTTTTCTCAACAGCAGCATTGGAAGCAAGGAGACAATGGAGCAACACTGTCAAAATACAGAGGGAAATTCATTTCTAAGCTAGAATTTCATACCCAGCCAGCTATCAACAACAGAGCATGAGGATAGAGTAAAGACACTCAGAGATGTGAAAGTTTAAAAAATGTTTGCCTCCCACAGTTCCATTCCTAGGAAGCTACTAGAAGATGAAGATGAGGAATCCAGAAAACAAGGAACCAAACAGAAGAGAAGTGAGGGGAGGGCCAGTAGTGAAGATGAAGGGAGATGTCTGGAGGGAAGCTGTTCTTTGGGACCAGAGAGCACCCCATCCCAGCTCCCCAGCAGGGATGGCCCTAAGGCATCCATCCCTAAATCCATCCCAAAATGGACCTGATCGAACACCAATGGGTCTACCTTCGTTGGGTGGAATTTTAGGGGTTTTTTTCTGTCCATTTGGGCACAAATTAATGCTAAATATGTAGCATGCCATGAAAAGGAGAAAAGGAAAAAAGTCAGGCAAATATTTAACTCCAAGGAAAACAAAAGTTGTAAAAGAAAGGAAGTGTCATCATGGCACAGTATGTGATTCAGCTATGAACAGTATTTACATAGTCACAATAACATAAACACTGGATAGTAATTTGACCAAAGTGTCATGCTGCCATGTGGAGGGTGGAGGAGAGAAGTGTGTGTGTGGGTTAAGTGTCTGTGTGGATATGTGGTGAGTAAGAGGTAGTAGGAAGTAGATAGATGGTACCTAAAAAAGAAACACCATGAAATTGAAGCTTTTTTAGAAATTAAGGTGTAAATAACAGAGCATCTAAAAGGCTTGAAAGTGGTTGTCTCTTGGAATGGAATTGAATGGGGAGAAGCATGCAATTAGCACTGCTTTTCACATTGCAGCGCTATGTAACTTACTACATTTTTTCTTTTTTATGGAGGTATACCAGGCTTACAGTAAACAACACTGATTTAAAGTACACAATTCGATCCATGTGGACATCTGCACACCACAATCAAGACAGGAAATGTATGTAGCAGCCCCCAAAGTTTCCTTGTGTCCCCTGGGAGTCCTTCTGTCCCAGAATTACTCCAGGACAGGCACATATGAGTGGCTGGAGATCAGAAGCCACCTGTGAATGGCTTGACACATCCTGCTTCTGTTTTAGTGAGCCAGGGGGATCTGTGCTTCTAGTGCAAGTTCTCCAGATGCCAGGCTCACAGTCCATCTTGGCCTGCAGCACTCAGCTTGAGAAGCATCTCCTAGTGGAAGCCTGCCAGGATTCCCTCTCTATGCCCATACCTCCTTCCTCTAGTGTGGAGCTCTCTGCGTTTTCTCTTCTGCATCCAGTGATCTGTGAGCTCTGCAAGGATGGAGACCCCCGCTTTGAGTCACCAGGTCTGGCTTAGAGCTGGGGCTCAGGAAAAACTTATTGAACTAATACATGAAATACAAGACAGAAGAGATGCATGAAAGGGCAAATAGGTGAGTAAATGACAGATGTTTCCTCAATGTCAATGTTTGTTTGTGTTAAAGGTGGTATCTCTTTGAAGAACAAGGGAAAGCCCAGGAGAGGCTGAAATGCGAGGAAAGCTGAGAAACATGACTGGAGACATCAGTCCGTTCTTGGAGGGGCCTGGAAGAGAGGTATCCCTCAGATGAAATTCTGTCCCAAACAAACCCCTTCCCCAACCCCTGGGGAACCCCAGGTCCACCTTGGGAGCCCTGGGCGGAGCTGGCCCTAGCAGCCTAAGGATGAGGCTCGCTAGGGGGCACTCTTCCATCACACTGGCCCTGCCCCAGCCGCCTCGGACACCTGCCCCGGGCTCTTTTCTGCAAGGAGTCTTGCAAACCCTGGAACCGCCTCACGTTCCCTGGGACCTCTTGCCAGGAGCAGAGGGTCTTTCCAAGCAGCAGTGCACGTCCACCAAATCAGAACCCGCTCAGTACAGGGTAGCTCTGCGGAAGAGGCAGGTGCTTGGGGCTAAGTTGATATTTCAAAATGACCTTCCCTCCTTTCCTGCCTCTAATATGCCGGTTCTGAGATTTCCATCCTCGTTCCCTTCCCCAGCCTGATGGCTGCCCAGATGAGAATAAAGGGAGGGGTGCGCTTCTGAGGTTTAAAGCAGTGGGAGGAGATAGGAGCAGTGTTCAGAGCTCCCTCCCTGATGGGACTTCATGCCGGCAGGAATCATCCCGGCCCTGGGCCTGTGGGAGCATCAGAAGCCAAGGGGCACAGAGTGAGGCTCAAGGGATGTGTGCAGTTTGGAAAGTAAAGTCTCCGTCATACTTTAGGATAACACTCTCTTACCTCAATCATTGTGGAGCCTAATTCCAAAAATGCTCCGACTCTGGTGGAATTAACTCCGTGAAAGACACAGAGCCTGTGAAGCAGCCTGATAGAGATTCAGGCCCCAATGCCTGCAGTGGAGAGAGGGGTGGTGCTGGAAGAAGAGACTTGGGGGAAAACCTGAAAGGAGGGCCGAGAAGGGTTCAGAGAGTGCACCACCGGGACTCGCAAAAGGACAAAGAAAAGCAGTCCCCCAGCTTGACACTTGGAAGTAGAGGTGGAATCTTCCATCCTGGTATCCAGGCTCTTCCTGTGGATTTGCTTCCTTCTCCGGATTCCAGTGGGCATCCTGTGTCCCATAAACTGTCAAAGGCCGTGTCCAGGGGAGGCTAGAAGGGAGAATTTCACAACTAGCAGAGTCTGCCTTTGATGTTGCCACTTGGGCCCCGGAGCTCCCCCTCTACCAATCAACCATTTGGGAAGTAAAGGGACCTTTCCCCTCCCAGCTCCGGGGGGGGGGGGCGGGGAGGGCTGCTAGGCCTAGCTCAGAACTCGCCTTGATTTCCTGTTGGGTGCAGTGAGGGCACAGCTGCAGGGCGAGACTGAGGCCACATCACAGGCACAGACCCAGGCCTGAGCCTGAGCCCAGGCTAAGAGGGAATGAGGGTGTGGGTGGCTGGATCCCTTGCTCAGCCACATACACACCTATGATGCAACCACGCCCCTGGGAGCTGCACTCTCCAGAGCAAAGGCATCAAGTCTGCTTACTCTGAGAACTGGGTCACCTCTGCATCTTTCCTGGGCAGGATTCCAGGCCCAGCCAGCCACACTGTCACCTGGGAAGAATCATGACCTACAGGAAGAGGGGAGCAAGGTGGACAGAGAGGGAAAATCTTGGAGGTAGAAAGCACAGACCTACTGGGCGAGCCTCTCTTCCCCTACTGTGAGTGAAGCAAATGCATGTGCTAGCAGGCTGGCCAGCCCAGTGCCCATCTGTGCGCACTTGATCTGGCACATGTGAGCTGTGATGACCCTCTTACCTAGGTGTGGCTGCCAGCTTAGGCAGGGTACACTGAGGCCCCTGGCCCTGCCCTGCCTGGGAGGCCCTGCCCTCCATCCAGAGAGGAGGGAACAAGAGGAAGAGGGAAAATGTGTGTAAATTTCCCATCCGCTTTCGGGAGCCCCCTCCCCCTTCTGTCTCTGGAACGCAGAGATAGGCAATCATGGGGTCCCTTTGAGGTCTGCAGCAGGCTTGCCCACTACAAGATATACCTCCTGACTCTAGCCACCTTGAGGTAGCCCCTGTCTGCAACCAGCTCAAGAATGTTTGCCAAACATTTTAACCAGTGTCCCGCCAGATGCCCCTGAACAGAGAACCGTACTATGAGACCTTTTCCCGGATTTTGCAACCCAAGTGCTCATGCCCACACCCACTCTCACACCTCCAACCAAGCATTTCCAAGAAGAATGCTGTCCACAGAGTAAAGCCATCTGAGGACCTCTTTGCTCTTCTGTTTCATTTCTGAAATTCCTACCTAGTGACCTAGAGTATCTAGTTGGAACAGTGGCATATTGGCCCTAGCTTCTCTTTGAGAGGTGATCCTTGAATGGCCAAATAGCCTGTTGCTTGGCACAAGTGACTTATTGTCTAGCTGGTTTCAGCCGATCACTTCGGGAATACCTTGAAGATACTGCAGGTTCAGTTTCAGACTTTTGCAACAAAGTGAATATTGCAACAAGGCAAGTCGCACAAACTTCTTGGTTTCCCAGTGTATATAAAAATTATGTTTCCACTATACTGCAGTCTATTAAGTATGCAATAGCATTGTGTCTAAAAAGCAATGTGCATATCTTATTTTAAAAATACTCTAGGCTCACATAGGCACCTCTTGTTGTCTGGCCCACTGTTCTCTGTTGTCTATGGTAGCGTAACCTAATAAATTCCTTTTCTATTCTCAAAACAAAACAAAACACACAAATCTATTGCTCCTCATCTGAGCCTTCAGCAAGTCATAATCTTTTTACAATAGTTAACATTAAAAAAATCACAGATGACCATAACAAAAATAATTTTAAAAATGAAAAAAATTGAAATACTACTAGAATTACCAAAATGTAACTCAGAGACGCAAAGTAAGCAGAGTTCCCTGGAAAAATGACACCAATAATGTGTTCAATGAAAGGTTGCTGCAAACCTTCAACTAGTAAAAAATGCAATATCTGTGAAATGCAATAAAGCATAGCAGAGTGAAACAAGATATGGCTGTATTTGAAATGCAAGATTTGGCTTCCAAAGAAATCACACACATACCTACAAACATTCTGGGGGAGGGCTTTATTAAAAATTAACAATGCCTCTGGCTAGTAAACAGCTCTTTGAACTCAGAAAGTTTTCTTGTCCCTGGTCCCCTCCAGCGGATCTGGGAATTGGAAATCCATGGTGACAGGGGGTGGAGAGGACCCAGTCGGGGTAGAAGTCAGCCCTGACTCTCCTGCTGTCCTGATAGACAGGGGTTTGGGTCTCACACATGGAGGCATTGAGGGGCCCAGTGTGGTGCACACTGGGGTGCTGGGGGCCCAGGAATGGCGCACAGTGTGTGGGAGGGGCATGGGTGCATGTGGGGAGGGTCTGTCAGAGCAGGCTTTCTGAAGGAGTTTCCACCAGCACAGATGGACCAGCCTAGTGTGAAGACTAAGGAGGAAGGGTCCCAGGGCAAAAGAGAGAATTTCATCCAGAAGAGGAACAGCCTGAACAACAGAAGTGGACATAAGGGAGAGCCCCTGGTCGGCAGAGGTGTGGAGGAAAATGAAGAAATCAGAATAGAGAGCAGACAGATCAAGAGACGAGGGCTCCCAGAGTCTGTCCTGTCCACCTAGAGAGCCAGGATTCTGGTGGTCAGGGACAAATTTTGGGAATGAGAAACTGAGCAGCACACTGGTTACTTGGCTTCACTTTCTCTCTGGGTGACCCTGGGCAAGCTAATTAACCTCTCTGAGCTTTGGTTTCCTCATGTATAACAGGGATGATAACAGAAATCCCTGGGCGGACGACTGGAAGGGCAGAATGGGATGACTTGGAGAAAAGCGGGTGGTGGCGCACCGCGCGCCCTGCGTGAAGGGGCGCCCATTACTACTTTCTTCCGGAAGAGCTGGACAGGGCGCCTGGCGACGAGTGATTCAGGGGGTGAGGTGGGTCAAATTAACCAGATTTTTCGACCCAGATTCACACTTCCTGTGGTGACAGATTCGCAAAGAGCTGGCAGAGGTGTTTGTAAACAATAAAAGTGCAATTCAAAGGTTGCCGCTGGTGAAAGCAGTGGGTGTTAGTGAAGCCGCTCGGTGCTGGAAGTAAGAATCATCTTTTCACGGAGGGCACGGTCCAGGCCTGGCAGATGTATACAGCTCTGCAGTCTTCCCTCCCTGTACACACCACACACACACACACACACACCAACACACACACACACACACACTCCCCAAGCCCTCCCAACTCCATCCCCGTCCCGCAGCAACACCCAGAGTCCCTCGGGGACATGCGATGTACATCCCTCTGTGTCGCCCCGTCGATGGGGCTGAAAGAGTGAGAGGAAGGCAGGGACGCAGCAGGGAGCGGTAAGGGGCCAGGTTGGATTCTTTCTTCCCCCGCAGCTGTGAAGACAGAGCAGGGGTTGGGGCAGGGGCGGGGAAGGGCCCAACGCGTCCAGGAGGGCCCGGGTGGCCGGGTCCGCAGCGCCTCCTCCCCGGAGGAAGGCGGGGGCGGGGAGGAGGGAGAGGGAGGAGGCAGAGGGCGGAGGAGGGCGGCGCGCTGCGAGGTTATTTGTGGTTCGCTTTGATCCCGAGGGGGAACCTGAAACTCTCACATTCCTGGCATAGCAGCCGCCTCCGGCGCGGGCCGACCCTGGGGCTGCGCGCTGGGGCCCGAGCGGCCAGAGCGTCGGCGCCACCGCCGAGAGCACACCTCCGCCGCCGCGTTAAGCCGAGCCGAGCCGAGCCGGGTCGTCGGGTCTGACCGCGCCGAGCGCCCGCGGGCCGCAGCGGTAAGGAAGACCGCTCGGCGCTTTGGGGAGCGCTCGGGGCCGCAGAGACGCGCCCCGGCCGAAGCACCAGCTTCGGCGCAGCCCGGCCTTTTCCGGGAGAGGGAACCCGGACGACCGAACGTCCTCCAGGCGCAGCGCGCCTTTCCCCGCAGCCGCGAAGCCGGGCAAGGGCCGCTTCAGCTGGGGGCGCCGCGCCGGGCGCCTAGGGTCTCTCGAAGGCGCGCGAAGCCGCTGTGGCTGGAAGAGGGGGCAGCCTCTGGGGAGAGCGGAGTGGGTGTTTGGGGTCGTGAGCCCGGGAGAGGGACGCGAAACTGACCAGGAGGCGCGGCTTGGACCTCAAGTTGCAGGGCCCTGGGGGCTGATTTGGTTAGGTGGGGGTTACAGGTGTCTTTGCCCCCCAGCTAGCCCAAGAATTCCTCTTTGTCTTCCTTGGAAAATCCTCTCTGGAGCCACGGTCTGGCTCTCACTTAGAAAGAATGCAGCCTGCCGTCCAGACCGGTGACGTCAGCGCTGGAGCATTTGGAAAACAAAGAGGGCTCGGGAGGGAGGGTGGGAGGCGGACCCACGACGCTTAAAGACCTCTCCGGACCGCGGGCTACCCTCGTCCACCCGCTCCAGGCGCAGCGGCGGGCACCGGGTGCTCGTGGTCAGCCAGGAGGCCGGGTAGGGCGGGATCCCTGGCTCGGGTGTGATCTGACATAGAGACCCTCGCTTTGCTTCCTTAGGCGAGAGTGAGCCCAGGCAAAGGCAGGAGTTGTGTACTTCCTTAGAAGAGGTGGTGATGGGGTAGGGGTTATTCAGAGAGACGGGCGCGCTAGGGCAGCAGGTGTGCATCACCGGGTTCCGCGGCACAGATTTTTGTAACGGCTCAGCTGAAAGAACGTGCATCTGACCGGCTTGACCCGGACAAACGCGGGATGAGAGGTCGAGGAGGTGTTCCTTGCTCCCAGGCACACTGTTGGGGGGAGGGGGCTTGGAATGTGTCAGGAAAGCTGCATTCTCGGTCCTCCCCAGCGGGAGTCAGCCCAGACAGTGATTAATTTAGGAAATGCCCTGTGGATGAAAAGCTAGGGTGAATTGATTCCGTTTGTTTTGCCTCTGGTAGTTCTAGAGTCTTGCATCTCCCCTCCTTGTGTGTGTGTGTGGGGGGGGGGGAGTCATGATGGGGTGCGGTAAAGGATGGGTACTGAGATGCCCTCCAGACTCATTGCCTCCCCAGTTCTGGGCAGCTGGGAGGAGGGAGTGCGTTGGGAATGGCTGCTCTGCCAACCAGCCAGGCCCTAACTGGAGCCGGGCACTAGGGCTAATTTTGTGGCAGAGGAGGGGCTGCATTCCAGCCACTGTCCTCCCGTGCACACAGGACCTGTGGAGGTGTGGGTTTTGTTTGGTCTTCCCTGAATGCCAGTTTGGAGGTTTGTGTTGGAGGAGGCTATGGAAAGGAAGCCGGGTAAGGCAGGCAAACTTCCAGGCCATGAGCCACTGGGAGCCCAGGCTCAGAAGGGAACACCTTCTTCAGGGGTTCTCTCCCTGCCGCTTAGGCTCAGAGCCCCCAGCCCCCAGCCCCAGATCGCTGCAACCAAGAGCCTCCGCCTTACTCCCTTACACCTTCATTTGGCTCAAGTGGGTGTTACTCATGTCAAGATCCCCTGGGTGCCTAGAGGACCATCAGGGCACTTCCAAGGAGCAAGTGTGTGCATGTCTGGGGGGTGGTAATCATAAAACCGAAGACACTGGGCCACGTTCTCTTTTTCCTGGGGCACCTATGTGGTTACTGTCAGCACACAGACTGTGTGACTGGCCCACAAACTTTAATGGGTGGCACCTTTTTGCCTTGCCTCACAAAACCATTGTCCTATTGTAGTCACTCTTCTTTCATCCTTTATTCACCGATCCAGATGCATTTTCTCCTTCCTGTTCACCTTGCAGAGTGACTACCAAGGTCATCCCATGACAGGAGGGCTCATGGGGAGTTAGCTGTGCACAGGCTGGGGCTCAGACATGCTTCACCCTAGAGCATCCTGGGGGCTGTTTGCCTAGGGCTTCTGCTGGGCTGGACTCATTCTTTATCACCTGCCAATAAACTGGGGCCCTGTCCACCCCTGGACTGGACATCTCAGTGATTAAATCTGAGCTAGACCTGCCCTGGAGTCTCTTATCTGGCTCTTTGATGGGAAGCTGACTGCAGGGGGCTGTGGTTCCTGGTTGATTACCTTCTAGATTACTGGAGTCTTTCTCTAGGCACAGTAAATCTCCATGAGTATGATTATAATGGCAGTCCTTTGCCAAGGATTTATGGTGCCCCGGGAGCTCAACAACCATTGCCTCTTTTAATTCTCAACTCCACAAGGGAAGCATTATTCCTTCCATATTTCTGTTGGAGAAACTG
The DNA here is from genome assembly GCF_009834535.1 of Camelus ferus. Taxonomy (NCBI): domain Eukaryota; kingdom Metazoa; phylum Chordata; class Mammalia; order Artiodactyla; family Camelidae; genus Camelus; species Camelus ferus. The sequence goes on from NC_045696.1 coordinate 109,195,741, forward strand.
AGGCTCTGAAGTTAGGGAGCTTGCCTTAATCTGTACGTGTCATCAGTGGCAACTGAACCAGTTGGCTTGTGTACCCCTCCACAGCCTTGGCTCTTTACCATTGTGCTTTGGACCAGACTGTCATGGAAAGTCATAGAAAGTCCCCCTCCTTTCCCATGTGCTCTCACTGATTGCTCATTCTCTCTTCCCAGGTGCTCTGGGGCTGGGTGCTGCTGGCCTTTGTCCAGACGGGTGCGTGCAAGGCCAGGGAGCATGAGGACGCTGGAAGACTCCTCGGGGACAGTCCTGCACCGCCTCATCCAGGAGCAGCTGCGCTATGGCAACCTGACTGAGACACGCACGCTGCTGGCCATCCAGCAGCAGGCCCTGCGGGGTGGGGCCGGGGCTGGGGGCACAGGGACCCCCCAAGCCCCCCTGGAGATCGTGGCACCCGAGGACAGCCAGGTGCTGCAGCAGGCCACCAGGCAGGAGCCCCAGGGCCAGGAGCACCAGGGCACCGAGGCCCACCTGGCAGAGAACAACCTCTACCGGCTGTGCCCACAGCCCAGCAAGGGCGAGGAGCTGCCCACCTACGAGGAGGCCAAAGCCCACTCGCAGTACTACGCAGCCCAGCAGGCAGGGCCCCGGCCACATATTGGGGACCGGGATCCCCGCGGGGCCCCGGGAGGTGGTCGGAGGCAGGATGAGGCGCTGCGAGAGCTGAGGCATGGGCATGTGCGCTCCCTGAGTGAACGGCTCCTGCAGCTGTCCCTGGAGAGGAATGGGGCGCGCACCCCCAGCCACATAAGCTCCTCCCACAGCTTCCCCCAGCTGGCCCGCAACCAGCAGGGCCCCCCGCCCAGGGCCTGCCCCTGCCGAGGGCCCAGAGCCCCGCGGCCCTCCACCTCAGTATCCCCATGTCATGCTGGCTCATGAGACCGCCTCTGCCGTCCCTGACCCGCGGTACCGCGCCCGTGGCAGCCCACACTTCCAGCATGCTGAAGTCAGGTAACTTCCCACCTCCATCTTTCAAGCCTTTGGCTTCCTTCCAGTGTAGTCCTTCCTGGGTGGAGAGCCCCAGAGGAAGGCTGGTGCTACCCTCTCCCTCCCAGGATGGGAGCCAATGCTGGAAGGAGAAGGGGATTTAGCCAGGGTCACATGTGAGAACTCAGCAGCATCCTTTGCTTTAGTTCAGAGATGGACACCATTGTCTGATTGGCTGTAGCAGTCCAGTAGCTGGGGTTCTTAGAGGCTATGAATTACAGCAGGAGGTGAACGGTTAGGTTTCAGAAAGAACTTGCAAAGACAAGGGTCGGAAATCACTGCCAAACTGTTTCCAAGTTAAGTGGGGAGAAGGTGGGCCCTCCTCTGGAGGATTTTAAAAACAAGTAGACATGTTTGCTTTTGGGGATTATTGGGAGGCACTCTGAACTGGAGGCAGGAAGGACCAGAGAGCCTCCTTAGAGACCTCTCCCATCCTACACCCGGGTTGGACTGCCCTGTCCCTCCCATTCATTGCCTTTCATGTTTTTCTGTGTGGCCCATGTGGCCAGAGCTTGGAGTAGGAGAAGATTCTGGGTCCAGGCGAGCCCCTTTCTGTGGAGGCTCCAGAGAGGCTGCTGGGGGAACTTAAGAGTTTGATTCTGAGCGTGAAGGGAGACCTTTAGAGTATGGTATTTGGCTTATCTTTTGAAACAGGCCCTTCTGCTGCATGTAGAAAATGGATTCTAGGGAAAAGAATGGAAGCCAGGCTGCCAGAGAGAGGCAGGAAGCCCAGATAGTTTGCAGAAATGGGTTTCCTAGAAATGAGGCTCTCACTTGGCCCAGCATCTTCCCCTGAGAAGCTGACACACACCCTTCGTTTCCCATGCCCTGCATCTCTGCCAGGGGGGTCCAGGAAACCCTATCAGGGAAACCTGAGGACTTGCAGACTCCCTTCTTCTGGTGGCCCAAGGTCCACGTCTGGTTCTCTTCATGCCTGCTGAGTCTTCACATAGTCACCCAGTTTCCCACCGTGTGGCCTTTTCCGGCGAAAGATGCCTTTCCTTGTCCTCGAAAAATGAGTGATGCAACAGCGTCAGTATGGAGGAACCAGAGGTTGGAGACTGTGGGTTTTCGCCAGCCTCCATATCCCAGGCCCCCCTGCCTTATCTCCCGCCTCAGGGCTCGGTCTGGGGAGAGTTTCGGAAGCTGAGTCGTGGTTTCTTCTCTTGGACCAGCCTTATTGAGCCCTGTCAGGAAAAGATAATATCGTAGAAAGGAAGTGGCCTGTTTGCAGAACAAAAAAAAGAAGGAGGGGAGGGGAGGACTAGGGGAAGGGAGAGCAAGGGTGAAGGAAAGGAGGCTCTATTCTTTCTTGGAGCTAAGTCATCCCCAAAGAATGCCAGTTGTGTCTGCCTGGCCCAGGGGCAGGGGGAGCAAGTTCATGAAGCAACCCCAAGATGCCCTATTTAGGAGCATGGGGAGAGTCTGCACGTTCCAGTGGGGACCCCCCTCAACTCTTACTGGAAAGCTGTAAGAGAAACACATCAGCCCAGTCTATTTCAGCTGATCTAATGAGGCTTGTTTGCTGGGACCTGCGGGCAAGGCTGTTCTTTTAGTCTAGATCCTAAGAAGATCTGGGGAGTCTTAGGCTGGAGGGGGAGAGATGAAGGGGAGGGACAAGGGGAAGGACAGGCATGGGTGCTGAGGGGATGGATCCGGAAGTGGAATTAAATTTTTATGGGGCTCCTGGGACTTGGGAAAATTCCTAGTGAAACTGAGGCAGTCTATTCTTTGACTCTTGGAGTCACAAGGCACCAGAAGGTCTTTGTGAGCCCACATGCCTCTTGTTCTTTGCTCCTTTCCTAGACACAGGGCCCTGAGGGTGATGTGACACCAGGGCCAGAGGCCAGTAGGACGTTGTCCCTAAGCTCAGGCTATTGCAGGAGTCCAGAGAAGCCCCCACACCCCAGAAAATCCAGTGCTTGGGTCACATTTACACTTTGAGCTGAGAGTAAGCTGCAGTCACCTCTAGGAGAGACAGAGGATGGGCCATCTTTGTGGGAGTGCCCATGGCAGGCCCAGCACTCTGCCCGGCCTGTGTAGCCTTGGAGGCAGCCAGAGACACTTACCCTCGTGATTGAGCTGAGCCTTGCCGCCACCGGGAGGTTAAACATTGCAGCCAGGATCTGAATGCCTATTTTGTCAGACTCTGCAGCCCAGACTCTAACCCTGACATCTGTCTCGCCGCTCTAACCTTAGCCACAGTCGTCTAAAAATGTTTCTTCAAGGGGTGATGGGACCCGAAATAGGAGGGAGAACACGTGAGTGTGCAGTGCTGGCAGGTGTGGGCGTAGGGCCTGACACTGGTGGCCAGAAAGAGACACGGGGGTAGCTGCTGGGACCCAGCTCCCAAGTGGCCCAGGGACCTGGGAAGCTGTGTGTTCAGTCATGGTGGCCTCCAGACGCAAAAAGAGCCTTCTATTGATGAGAAGGGTCAAGAGAGCATTTTTAAAGATCTATTATCTAAGCACTGGTCCCTTAGGAGGCCAGGACTGCTCAGGCTGATCCCCAAGTCCTCGGCCACGGTGAGGCTGGGCAAGAAACAAGCATCCTGACATTCATCCCCTTCAGCCCCGCTCCCCTGGCCCTTGAGGGTCTTGCGGACACCACGTGGAAATGGCCTTCCCCACTGCTCGCTGCCTAATGCTGTGGGGAGGCTGTCTGTCCACTCTGCATGGGAGGAATGGGGTGGCTCGGGGTGGCTCTGAGGTGGGAGCCAGGAGGGTCTCTGAGTACTGTCTCTTCTGTTCCCCAGGATCCTGCAGGCCCAGGTGCCCCCCATGTTCCTCCAGCAGCAGCAGCACCAGTACCAGTACCTGCAGCAGCCGCAGGAGCACCTCCCACCTGCACCCCCTGCTGCCCTCAGCCATGGCCCGCTGGGCCCCCTCGGCCCACCTGGGGTGGAGGGCCCAGTAAGCACCCAGGCCCCCTCGGCCACCTCGGGTAGCGCCCACCTGGCCCAGATGGAGACCGTGCTGAGGGAGAACGCCAGGCTGCAGAGGGACAACGAGAGGCTGCAGAGAGAGCTGGGGAGCTCGGCTGAAAAGGCTGGGCGCATCGAGAAGGTAGGCCCTGCTGGAGCCTCGGGGGGACCGGCTGGGGGGAGGAAGGCACCCCAAGGGGCTGACCTGGGAGGGGACCATCCAAAGGGAGGCAGGGGAGGCAGAGAAGTCTGAAAGCTTGTCTGGCTGGGCTTCTGACCCCGTACCTAGGGCCCCCACCCCTGTCCCTCATGCACCCGCCCTGGCTGACTCCAGACAGCTGGGGAGCAGCCGGCAGAGCGGGCCTGGAGCACGAGCAGTTGCTGCCCAGGGGCGATGAGAAAGAGCCCATTCACCAGCTCCCTCACACTCGCACCCTTCCCCTGCACACACCCCCTCCCAGGGCCACCTCCCACAGAGAGCCCTTTGTGTCCCCCATACAACAGCAAGTCTGTTCCAGGCCAACCTTGGCCAAAGAGAAGGCCTCTCCTCTTGGAAAAAACTAGCGACTTATTGGAATCGCAGGCCAGCTAGGAGCACGTGCAGGGCCTGCCAGCCGCCAAGTGGGAGGGGCAGGCGGGGCAGGCTGGCCCTCCGGGGTGGACAGCGATGGCCCGAGAAGCAGATACTCCAGGCAGAGGTGGCTCAGGATGGGGTCTGGTCCTCCCTTCTGCAGTGAAGTTTTACCAGCCTTAGCAGGTGGCCTTAGGCCTCCCATGGCCGTCTTGTGGTGTACAGGATAGGTCAACCGCCCCCAGACCCTGCTTGGAGTCTGAGTGCCCTCTCCTGGCCCGCTGGGCTCAGATTTCTCAATAGAAGCTGGACAAAAAGAAATACATCTCTCTGGATGTTGGGCACAGGAAAGCTGTGCTTAGTCACCCTGGAGGCAGCCACTTCCAGAGAACCTGGCCTTGAGCTCACTTTGAAGGGACCCTGGCTTGCCTATTCCAGCAGTCTGGGCCACCTCCAGGAGCTACAGCCTGCTGACCGTCCTGCTTGAGCTAGCTGGATTTTTTGCTATGGCTTTTTATCCTCTCCCCTCTCTCTCTTTCTAATGGAGAGTAGCAGGTCAGGTCTGGCGGGGAACTTGGGTCACTCCATCCCCAGGAGCTTGCCCCTTCAGTTCTGTTGTCTACCTCTTGCAGCTGGAGAGCGAAATCCAGCGGCTCTCCGAGGCCCACGAGAGCCTGATGAGGGCCTCTTCCAAGCGGGAGGCCCTGGAGAAGACTATGCGGAACAAGATGGACAGTGAGATGAGGAGGCTGCAGGACTTCAACCGGGATCTGAGAGGTGAGGGCCAGTCACCCAGGTCGGGGCGGGGGCGGGGAGCGCCTGGGGATGGCTTGATTCCTCTATTCTAGGGAGTAATTCAGAATCTCTGTCCTCTGCAAAAATAGTACAAATCAACTCAAAAGGGGCCGCCTTGACAGAGAGATGCTTGTCTCTGTAGTCTAGACCTTGGGGTCCCTCATGGGGCGCTCAGCCACATGGCCCGGGGTGCTGCCTCCTCATGAGACCCCTACTGAGACCTGGGGCTTCCCTGTGAGCCCAACCCCAGCTTGGAGGATGCAGCCTGACAGATAGGACCCCAGGGGACCCCAGCCTGGGCAGGCAGCTTCACCTGTCCTCAAACATTTTTCCTTGAAACGTCTTTTCTTCTTTCGAAACAGAAAGATTGGAATCTGCAAACCGCCGCCTGGCAAGCAAGACGCAGGAGGCCCAGGCAGGCAGTCAGGACATGGTCGCCAAGCTGCTGGCTCAGAGTGAGTAGGGGGTCCCACTCAGGAACCTGGCCAGGGGTGTGGCCGGTGGGACCAGGACAGCCCCTCTGGACAGGGAGGATCGGAGGGTCGGCCCCCTCTGTCAGTGCTTGGAGCTTGAGTTGACTGACTGCCTACTGGGCACCCAGTGCTGGACTGGCCTTGGGGGGAGGGGCGGCTTCCAAAGAGGAACAAGATCTGGTTCTCTGTGTGTTGGGGAGATGGGTGGATACAGAGGGACAGCTGGGGAGCAGTGATTTGCTGAGCTGACCGTTAGTGCACCATTAGAAGCAGAAGTGCAGGGGGCCGTGGGCGCGGCCAGATAGCCCTAGAGATAGATGGGATGAGAGACAAGGAAGAGTCTGAGTCTCTGAGGGAGTTAGTTCCAGGCTATAGAAAGGTGAGGGCTGCCAGAGGGGAATGTGGGAAGCTGGGGAGCATGGTGAGCCTGGGCCATAACAGGGCAGCCAAGGGGAGGCACCAGCTCAAAATGGGCTCCTGGAGCTTAACCAACAGGACAGCCTGAAGGAATTCAGGAGGATCCCCTAAGGAGGTGGTCGAAGGCTTCTGGAAGAGCAGATGAGTTCACTGTTGACTCATTCAGTCAGTCATTTGTTCACAAGTGGAACTGAGCTGAGCCCCTGGCAGGTGTGGAACAGAGCAGCCCAGGGAGGTACCAGGGCAGAGAGGTCAAGAGAGGGGCTGAGCTTGAGGAGGGAGCAGGATCTTCCCATCACGGGTTCCTGGGGACAAGGGTGGCCTGGCCCTGGAGTGATGAGGAGAGGTTCCCAGCGATGTCCCCAGCAGCCTGAGAGAGGGGCTCTATGGATGGCAGGGTGGTGGGGAGCGGGTAACAGGTGAAGAAGCAGTGGGATGACTCAAGTGGAGGTGCGGGCAGTTTGGGAAGCCACAGGCTCAGCGGCAGGAAGAAGCACCAGCTATCGGAAGAGACGGTTTATTAAGTTCCTCCTGTATGCTCTTACTATGAGCTATAGTGACTGTCTGGGGTGTTTGCAAAGAAGAGGAGTGGTGTCTGGTGAGGGTGGCTCTGAGGAAGGAGAGTGGCTTCTGACAGTGGCTGGATAGCAGGGGGTATCCAGGAGGGGAGGGGCAGCTTGAGGACTGAGCTCTGGCTGGCAGCACCTCCTTTCTCAAGGAGGACTCAGAGCCCTAGACAGGGTCAACCAGGGCGGAGAATGGTGTTGGGGGCGGGGCGGGGGGCAGCACTGAAGAGGGTGAGGGGTGGGCAGGAGGTAAGCCAGGCTGTACTGACTGGAGGCAAGACTTAGGGTCTCTAGGAGGAACGTGGGGTACAGGAGAGGGGGGCGGGGGCAGACCTTGGTGTTGCCCTTGGGGGTCCAGAGAGGACAGGCTGCTGGAAGGAGGCAGAATGGGGTCTTCCTGGAGGAGAGGGCCAACTTTGAGGGCCAGGCTCTGCCACAGAAAGGAAGTCACGGGCGGGTTTCTGGGAGCAGGCAAGGGAGGGCTGCGAGGTGCGGGGGGAGGCCGGCCCGGAGGCGTTTCCGCTCCCCAGGGAGTGAGCGAGCAGGCGGTTCTTGGCTCGGGGCTGGAACCATTAATCTCAAAGCTGCGGGTGACCTGGATGCCGGGCATTCCTGAGCCTGGGGCTGTTCCGCTTTGCCCGCACCGCCCCGCCCTGCCCCGCCCGCGCTGCGGGAGGGACACTGGGACAAAGGGACTGGGAAGTGCTGGTGGGGCCTTGCTTTCTCAAGAGAAAGGCCCAGCCCCCTGCTCCCTGCACAGCTCTCCCCGCCTTCCTGCCAGCCCTGGGCCCCCCTACATATTTCCAGGCTCCTCCCCCACCCCCTGCCTGGGAGCTCCCCTCCCCACCAGACAGGCCCAAGATTTTATCCCGGTGTCTGGAGATGGCCTAGGTCTCAGGCCTCCCAGCCCTTGCTGGGGCCTTAGAAGCTGCTGGAAGCCAAAGCCTGAGTCCTCGGGGCTCTTCCCCACTGGCTGAGAAAATCCGAGCAGCTCATCCTCTCTCCTTAAAAGCCATGGGGAAGACAGAATTCTCAGGGAAAATGTCTCTGGTTGACCGCAGCGTTTTTGTGGAGTCAGTCAACACTAATAGGGAAATGTGCACTATCACCAGTGCCATCTGCTTTTCCTGCTGGGCAGGCCATGTGGACCCCCAGCTCTGGTCAGGACCTGCCCTCCTTTGAGTCCTGAGGCCTGGTTCTCCTAAGCCCTGTCCCCCTTGGGCAGTTTCTTCTCACCTGAACCTCGGGTTCTGAGGCTATAAGATGGGGCGGTCATAAGACTAAGATGAAATGCAGGCCTTCTGCAAACTCTGTAAGGTGTCGGGCTCTGTGAAGCCACCAGGATGGAGTCATTATCCCTAGGTCCAAGGTTCCCAACTACACTCCCTGTCTGTCCCCTCCACCCCCCTCAGGTGTCAAGCCAGCCTAGTATGAAAGGCTCAATTTCAGTATTATTGAGTTTTCGTCATCTTTCCCCTTCACATCAAAGAATGAGGCCAGCTTGGGCCCAGCCTTCAAAAATCCAGAGTGAGCTAGAGCTGCCTGGGGTCGCCTGTGTCCTCCCTCTCTGCCCCAGGGCCCTTCTGCCTGCCAGGTCCCAAGCCTTCACTCTTCTGTTTTAGAACCTGTACTGATATGATATGATATATAATATATGATAGGTACTTAACTACACGTGGCCCAAAGATTCAAATTAATTAAAATTCAATAAAATGAAAAAGTCGACTCCTCCCTTGCACTAGCCACATTTCAAGTGCTCAGTAGCCACACTTGCTTAGTGGCTCCTGCTTTGGTTGGCACGGTGTGGAACAAATCCATTACAGCAGAGAAGTCCACTGTGCTATGATAGTGCTGCTCTTTGAGTCCATGAGGCAGGCCCAGAGCCCAACCCCCTGTGGCGAGGCCAGCTGCAGACACACTCGGGCCTGGGAGCTGGGGCGGGGGGCTATCCTGAGACTCCCAAGGGCAGGTGCATGGGAGGTGGATTAAAGTCTAGAGCATCAGCTGGAGGACTCAGTGGTCTGACTCAGTCCTTGCTCGGCCCGGCTTTCTGAAGAGGGTCTCAGAACAGAATTCTTCTGGGCAGTTAACAAGATGATTTAGAAGTCTGGATAGGTGGGACCTCAGACACAAATCTTTGGACCAGAGTCATTTTCATTGAGCTGGAAGGTTTGCATTTCTTTATGAGCCTGGTTGCCCACATCTCAGTCGTCTCTCCAGACCATGGAGGGAATGTGGTGCTAAACGGGGGGGCCCTAGGTCCACAGAATGAGCCCTGATGCCCACTTTGGGATGCCTCTGAGTGTGAGGGCCTCACACTGCAGCCAAGCAGCCTGCTCCTTCTGAGTCTCTAGTGTCACCATGAGCCTCGAGGGAAGTTGTGAATGTGTTTGGGAAACGGTGACGCCTGGCGCAAGTGGACAGTGTTTGGGGCTCTCTCCTGGGAAAGCCGTGTCCCAGCAGGCGAGCAGTGTAACCCAGTCATTGCTGCAAGGGCCCTGGTCTGGTGCTGCCTTTTACTCGTGACTTCACCACATAACCGGGGGCTCAGTTTCCTGGCTGTTTAGTTACAATGGGCTTATGAATGGGACCTAACTCCTAGGTTGTTGAGAGGATCAGATGCGGTCATGCCCATGCAGCGGTCAGCACAGAGCCCGCCACATAGTGGGTGCGCAGTGGGGCCAGCTTAGGGTGGTTGCCGTCACTGACCGGGCCGCCCTCCCTGCCTGCAGGCTACGAGCAGCAGCAGGAGCAGGAGAAGCTGGAGCGGGAGACGGCACTGCTGCGTGGAGCCATTGAGGACCAGCGGCGGCGCGCCGAGCTGCTGGAGCAGGCGCTGAGCAACGCGCAGGGCCGGGCGGCGCGGGCAGAGGAGGAGCTGCGGAAGAAGCAGGCCTATGTGGAGAAGGTGGAGAGGCTGCAGCAGGCCCTGGGGCAGCTGCAGGCTGCGTGCGAGAAGCGGGAGCAGCTGGAGCTACGTCTGCGGACGCGCCTGGAGCAGGAACTCAAGGCCCTGCGTGCGCAGCAGGTGAGCTGGGAAGATGGGCGGAGGTGGCATAGGTGGCGCAGCATCGGAGGAGGCCGGTTTCCGAGGCCAGACCCTCGGGAAGCCAGGGTGATCTGTACCAGCCCTGCCGAGAGCCCCTCCCGACCACCAGTCGTCGCAGAAGCGTTGCCACTTGGCTGTGTACCAACCTTGGGGACTTAAGACTTGGGCTTCTATTTAAATAGCTCTCATGTTTATCAGCTAGAGAGAGTTCTGTCTCCACTCTCAACCGCACCCTTCCCACAGCAGTAAGGTGACCAGACCTCCTGGGTTGCCCAGTTCTGTCCTGATTTATACCTGTTGTCCCAGAGTCATTATTAAGAGCACCCTTTCCCAACTTGAAGGATAACTCACGTGGTCACCTATGCAAAGGCAGACCTGATCTTTCCAGAGGATTCAGGGCAAGGGTGTGGGGACCCATGGCTCCCCCTGTGTCTCTGGGTGGAACAGGGTGTGGGGAGAGTGTGCCGTGGAGGTAAGGACTGATGGCCGCTGTACCCCAACCGTCGCCCCTGACCACAGTGCTTTCTCTGCAGAGACAAGCAGGCAACCCCGGTGTTGGCAGTGGCAGTGGTGGGTCCCCGGAGCTCAGCGCTCTGCGGCTGTCAGAGCAGCTACGGGAGAAGGAGGAGCAGGTCCTGGCGCTGGAGGCTGACATGACCAAGTGGGAACAGAAGTATTTGGAGGAACGTGCCATGAGGCAGTTTGCCATGGATGCAGCCGCCACGGCCGCCGCCCAGCGCGACACCACTCTCATCCGACACTCCCCCCAGCCCTCGCCCAGCAGCAGCTTCAATGAGGGCCTGCTCGCTGGCGGCCACAGGCATCAGGAGATGGAGAGCAGGTGGGGCATCACAGGCTGGGTCGGTGCACCTGGGCAGGGGTGGGGGATGGCGCTGTCCAGTCCCTGCCCTGTCATTAATCCCTGATAAACGTCCCTTGCCCCACCAGCCCAGCAGACCCTCCTGCTTCTGAGCTGAGCCCCAGTGCATTTGACACAGCTGGCACTGTACATATGTTACAACCGAGTGCATGGGCTGCCCGAGGAGACCCCACTGTCGGATGCCATCCAAGGCTCTGGGCCTCTACCCGCTCCACCTCCCCTGTGTAAATCAGCGGGAAGGGTCCCACTGTGTACCACCCTAGAAGGAATGTGGACTAGGCCCTTGGTCTGAGAGTAGCTAGTATTTTATCTCCAAGAAACAATCTCATATGCCCCATAAGATTTCCATTTGACCCATGCCTAACTCAGAAGCTCAAGGACATGGACCGATCCCTGGGGGGTTGCCCTCCAGGACCGGGATGGTGCCATTGATGTCATCAGGTGTACCCAGAACCCATCCCCTTGATGACCAGCCTGCCTTTGCTGGTATAAGAAAGGCCCAGCACCTCATGCACTGGTAGTTTTCAGAGCATCAAATTCCAGAGCTGGGATGGCATTTCTGAAGGTCCCCTCCTGGCCCCTGCTATAAGGATAAGAGGGTCCAGACTGGCAGTAAAGAGGGCTTTCCCTTCAACTTTTACAAGGTGGGAAGGGTGGAGGCCACCAGATCTGTGGGTCTGAAGATGTAAGCATGGCCTCTCACCCCTCAGGTTAAAGGTGCTCCACGCCCAGATCCTGGAGAAGGATGCGGTGATCAAAGTCCTTCAGCAGCGCTCCAGGAAAGACCCTGGCAAGGCCACCCCGGGCTCCCTGAGGCCCGCCAAGTCGGTGCCATCTATCTTCGTGGCTGCAGCAACAGGGACCCAGGGTTGGCCAGGGCTCTCCCCCAGCGAGCGGCACGTGGATGCCCCTGCCCGGCTGGCTGCAGGTGAGAGGATGCGGGTGGGTGGCATGGCACAGGGCTAGGTTGTTCTCAGGCCTTTCCTCCCAGAACTGAGGCTTAGAGGAGCCAGGGCTTCCCAACCCCTCACCCAGGGGAGCCGGCTTATCCTCTGGCTCCAGTGACACTGCAGCCCGCAGCTTCCCGCGATGTGAAGAGGCATGCTGTAGCCCCCATCTCCATCTCCATAAATTCCACCAGGTTCCACCAGCCTGGCCCCGACCACTTACCCTAAGTAAAAACAGAGCACCTTGTGCAGATGCATCTTTGGGGCCAGCCCTTCCACTCCTCCTAAGCAGATGCCACAGAAACTCAAGGGTCCCTACTGGTTTTAAGATTTAATCTACAACCCTTTAAGAAGGCTTCTTCCACTTGAAGCTTTTGGAACCCAATCCAATCTGGTATTTACCCCCATTTGGAAACAGGAGCATTTAGTCGTAATTGAAGTTCTTGCAAATCAAAAGCCATCTGTACCCCCAGTAGGTCCAGTTAAGTTGGGGTGTTATGGGGGCTATATCTTGGGGACAAGGCAATAACTATGAGCCTCGTGCCTGTCCAGCAGAGGAACTGGTGGCCGCAGCTCCCCTCGCTGCCCATGCCAAACACGGGAGCCGAGATGGAAGCACCCAGACTGACAGCCCCCCGGACAGCACCACCACCTGCCTGGGCCTGGAGCCTGACAGCCTTCTAGGGTGCAGCAGTGGCCAGAGGACAGCCTCGCTGGGTAAGTCCCTTATCCCCCCGACACCCCTGACTTGTGTGCAGGGCTGAGGGCAGGCTGGGGTGTGAATTGGACCCCCAGACCCTGCCCCCTCATTGGCCACACTCCCAGCGAGCAGGGTGTGAGGCCCACCTCCCTAGGAATGGGAGACCTGGTTGGATACATGAATAGAGGAACGGACAACCCTGATTACAGACTGATCCAGCTGGGAGGCACTTTATCAAGTCTTCCTTACCTCTTTAGTTGCCAGTCCAAATAGCTAAGATCATGGAGCTTGGCGATTTACCCCAGTGGCGCTCTCAAGTTAGAAGACTTTGTCTAAAGAGAGTCCAGGAAGGAGAAATTGGAGAAGATGCCATTTAATGTGTTTGCTCCCTTTCACATTAGCCTTTGCATATTTGCCTGTGCCTCAGCATCTCAGAAAACCACAGTCACGGAAAGAATGCGGCAGCCTCCCTCCCTGGGGGCTCTCCACCCTCCCCCAAGCCCTCCAACCAGTTCCAAGTTATAAACAAATGCATCTTCCACTCGGGAGGCTGGAGGTCTGAGAGGGAGCAGAGCTCTGTGCTTGTTTGGCCAAGTTCTGGGGATCTGGGGACCCGGGCAGCTGAGGCGAGGCAAGATGGTGAAGATAGATCCTATCTCTAAAATGTGGCAGGATTGACAAGAGCAGTCTGACAACGCCCGTTGACCTGTGCCTGTGTTCATGTCTCTCTCCAGATTCTGTTGCTACATCCAGAGTCCAGGACCTGTCGGACATGGTGGAGATACTGATCTGAAGGAGGGGGTGCCTCGGGGACTCGGAACCATTCCCCACTCTCCTCTGCCCTCTGCCACGCGGCCATTCCAGCAGCCCCTCCAGCTGCTGCTTCCCCACTTTCCCCAACCGGGCACTTGTTCCCATGGACCTTCTGGTCCCCGGAGCTGAAGAAGGATGCTGCAGGGGAGAGGGGAGCTGTGAGCACCTGCACCCCAGGAGACCCTGCTTGCCAGCCCCACACTCTTCCTGGGCCCATGTACCATAAGCTTCACCTGCTGCCCAAGGCTTGCTGCCGGGGTAGTAACTGAAAGCTCAGAAGGGAGCCCCCTCGGCACCCCTAGTGGGCACTCAGGCCGGGAGGGAGGGGATTTGTCGATTTGAGGGGGGCTGATTTCCAAGGACAGCTGCCGCGGACACCAGGTGCGCTGGTTTAGCCTGGCTGAATTGTGGTCCCTCCCACCTCATCTGCTCCTCAGCTCCTCACTGCCTTCTTGGGATCATTAAGACATATCTCATGGGGACTGTTGAGGGTGTTAGTCCCGCAGAAGCCACCGCCTCAGCTGCTCACTGGAGAGGCTTGGGAGGCGCTGTGCAGTTTGTACATAATCCCCTTTCTTGTGGAAGAGAAGATTGAAGCGGGCTGCTGCAGGTGTGGCCCGGTTCCCGTGACTTCTGACCAGCCTCCCAGTTACCTCCCCTTCCCAAGTCCTTGGCCTGTGGCTGTTGATACTGATGGGTCCACGGGATATTAGCTGTCCTCTTGTCCATCCTGAGCCCTGTTTTATATGCCCATGGGACCCACCCCCATCACCAGCCTCTTGAAATGGCTCCACAGCTCCTGTCCCTGGGACATCCTGTCGGTTTGGTTACGATCCCTGAACCAGATGATGTAAGTCACCACACAGGCATTGCCACAGTGGGCTTCCCAGCACCGGCTCTCCTGAAGGAGACTGGAGAGATGGCCTTGTTTTTGTCAGAGCCTTTGTTCCCACCTGGAGGGACTGGGAGAGGGAGCTGTGCTGGTGAGAACTAGTCCTGTGAGATGTGAGATGTAGCTCAGAGGGTCCTCTGAGGGGAGCCCCCGTTGCAGCATGGTGCCATGAGGCTGGCTCCTCTAGCTGCCTGCGTCCAGTGTCCCAGAGCAGGGCCAGCGCTTGGCCAAGGGAGTGAAGCATCCAATGGCAGCCTGCCCATGGCCGTGACCTTGACTTCTGGTCTTAAAGAGTCCCCCAACTCAGCCCCAGGAGCAATTAGTGGGTTTTAGTCGTTTGTCTTGACTGTTTTTAGTTCTCCATGAATCTTTGTTTTTTTCCTTTACTGTTTTTAGGTTTTGTATGTTATTTTATTCCCGTGGTTCCTCAAGTTTCCTTTTTAAACATTTGCATTTGCTGGACAATTGCATATTTTTTTAAATCCACCCCCCAACCCCTCTTTAAAGCTGAAAAATGCATTTGGTTCTTGTGCATTGTTTACAAAGCAAAAAGAAAAAAAAAGAAAAAAAGGCAAAAAAATATTGTGAAAGGAAAAAAAAAAACTTAATATATTTTGGATTAATATTTGGTATTTCTTTTAAAGTATTTTTTTGTGCTGTGAACATTTTCTGCCAAAGACCATGATGTGTGTCTGTATGTTTAAGTTATGGTAAATATTTAAAGTGTAAACATGGCTGTTTTGTTATGCCACCCTGTACCAGGATTGCTGCTGCATTCCATTGGGTATAACAGTATTTTAATTAAATTTTTTTTTAATTAAAAGTGGTGTCTTTTCATCGGTGAGAGGGCGGGTAAGGACTTTGGGGGGCCACCCATGTCATAGTCCCTGACCCCTTGTGGCACTGAGTTGGACCTCCACTTGCCCACCCCATGATCTGTGCGCTTTGGTTCTTAAACACTGGCTGGAGCATATCCGTGTACAGCCAGCTCAGGGTCACTGCCACTTCTCGGACGTGAGGCGTGAAGAGTGCCGCTTTCCATTTTCTGATTGTAGGAAGCCAGTGGGTGAAGCAGGTCCGTCCTTATTTGCAAGGCTAGGAGGGTACACAGTGTAATCTCTTCAAGATCCATGACAAGTCCTGGGAATTTTGTGAGGCTGCATTAAGGAGAGTTGGAGTGAGGATGTGGTTGGCTTTCTTGCCACTTTTACATTTTTCTCTCAGTCTGGGAGGGGCCGGCAGATGGGGGGCCTCCCCAGGTAGCTTTGTCGTAACTGGCTTTGTCGGCCCCACGCTGTGGTTACCCTATAGCAGGAGTAGGTGTCCAAAGGTGGCTTTATCCTCCCTTCCCCCTGCCCAGCACAGGGAGTCCTTGTCCTGGACCATCTGAGAGACAAGACCACGCTGGGACACGGGGAGAGGGTGTTCATGTGTGTGGCACGATCTTGGGTGCCGCCTCCTTCCCTGGTGTTGGCACTTGCCTGAGGCCCAGGAAAACAAATCATTCCAATGCACAAAAGAGCAAACCCTTCCCAATTTCAGGTGTCCTCGTATCAGAAACAAAGCCCCTGCCTCCACGGGCCATTCGGCACCCCGAGTTTCCCCATCCAGATGTGGGCTGGCAGTAGAGGCTGACCACCAGGCTGACCACCTGGTGGTCACATGCCTGGTGGGCACGTGATGGGAACAGCCACCCCCATGGCCGTGAGGGAAGTATTCTCAGGGCAGGTGTCGGGGCACAGCGGCCATGTGGATGAGTAGCCACATAGGACCCCAGAGGACGGCTTCCTGAGCTGGTCTACCTGTCTGCCCACAAGAGCTGAGCCAAGCAGGTAGGGGAATTTGAAACATTCAAGGACTTTTTGGCCACATTGCAGATGGCCACGGGCCCTCCAGGATGAGGATGGGGAGGTCTCCATGCAGGATTCCCTGCCCAGCATGATGCATCTTGTGGCCATGCCTCCATCCCAGCTCTCTCTGCCCACTTCCCACCCACTGGGCACCATTGTGCCTCTCTTCCTCCTACCAGGCCCCGTACTGGGATTTGCTGTGTGGCATGTGGATAGGTTGCCCTCCTAGGATGCAGGCCGGTCCTCAGAGGTGGCCTGAACAGCAGAGTTCCTGTTCCCACCTGCTTCCCTTGGCCACACCAGCCCACCATGCTGAGACATGGTGTCCGGACAAAATGGTGTTCCAAAGAGCTGTCTAGCAAAGAAGTTCCTGTTCACCTCCACTTGCCCCTTAAAAGAGACCCGGAGGGCAGCTCGAACCCATGCAATAAGGCCTTACAAGGGCATCATTCCAACCCCAGCACCTTGGCCAGGGGTTTCAAAGCATCTGTGCCTCTTGCAGGAGTCACTGTCAAGAGTCACTGTAATATTTCCTTGGCTCAGAGCGGGGTGGGGGTGAAGAAACCAGTGCGCCCAGCACATGTCCGTGCATGTGTATTTGTGCATGTGTCTGTGCAAGCGTGTGCCTGAGCATGTGCCCCAGAGAAAGGCGGGAGGGCACGGACACCTTCTAGCTGGGACCCTTGCAGGACAACGGGGCTCTCCAGCCACAGAGTCACCAGTGGGTGTGCGGGGTCTTCACGGGTTGAGCAGTCTTCTCAGTGGCCTTTGAAATTCAGCCTAACGAAGCTCAGGAGCTGGTGAGCGGCAGGTCGTGTGTGGTTGGGCTGGCCCTGAGGAGGGGCGTGTTTGCCTGTGTGCCTGGGGTCACCCGTGATGAGGGGGCAGGTCCCTGGGTCCCTCAGGTGGCTCTGCTGGGCCCTTGGAGGCCCAGTTCCTCTGTGAGGGACAGTCCAGCTCTGCCTGCTCCTCCCCTCCCCCAGAGGGTGGGAAGTTCAACCAGCGGGCGCGCCTCCAGTGCTTTCTGCTCTCTCCCCTCTCACCTCCGGGTTAATCATTAACTTCTCCTGGCCCAAGCAGAGCAGGTGTCAGGCTCAGCGGGCTTGGCGAATGTGCCAAGACGGGGGCAGCAGATTAGGGTCCAGTCTCCCAGAAACAGCTAAAGGCCCTCCACTGGCTCGGGGAGCCCCAGCTGGACAGAAACCTTGTTTGCAGTTGCCACCGTCTTGTCTCCTAGCTTGGTGAGGACCCGGCTAGGACGAGGTGGGCCCAGCACAGTGGTCTCTGTGTGTGACTGACAGCTCGAGGGCCCAGAAGCCCCAGCACCAAGCAGCGCCTTTGTGGGCCCGCCAGGCCGGGGTCCAACCCAGGGGGAAAGCCCCACAGCACCCACGCACTCAGCACTTGTTTTTTTTTTTTCATTGAGACATAATTCACATACTATAAAATCCACCCTTTTAAAGTATACAGTTCAGGGTATTTTATATCACAGCATCCATTTTAAACCAGCGGTCAACCAAGGGTCATCTGCCAGTGTCCCGCCAGTGGTCCACATGGACATAATTAGAAGCGCTATTTGATCTGGCGTATTCACACTTGTCGGCTCCTTCTTCTCAAGAGGACACTTTGATCTTTCTAGGGCTGACAGCCTCCTTCCACCGGGCCAGCCGGCAGCTCCGCACACCTCCCCTGGGCTGTGGAGAGGACGCTGCCCGCTCTGAGCTGGAGCCCCCCACCATCTGACCCCCAGGCTGCCAGGCAGCGGCCCCGGCCTGAGGTTTGGGAAGAAGGCCCGTCAGCCCTGAGCCCCCAGGCACCCCACTGTCTGCTCAAGGTTTTCCAGAGTCGAGGAGCACTGGCAGGGGTGGGCTCAATTTTGTGCGAGCTGAAGTTTCTCTAATTTGAGGGGACCATCTTTAAGGAGAAGAATGCAAAAGGCAAATACAAAATGAGGTCTAGAGTCTTGGAAGGGGCTCATTCAAGGGAGCTTCTTGAGACACGAGCTTCATTAATCTCCTGGTCAGGCTGCATCTGGGCATTAATGGGGTACCGTTTCTCCCCAGAAGAATGAAGCTCTGGGAGATGCTATGACTCGGGTGCATCCTTGTCCTAGATGCGGCCTGGAGCGGGGTGGGGGTGGGGTCAATGAGGCTGCAGTTATGCTCCAACCTGGGGCACAAGGCTGTCTGCCCTCTGCTCTCACCCACCAAGCAAAGCTCTAGCCCCCAGCCAGAGTTTGGTGAGGCCATGGGGTGAGGGTGGGGACACACAGGCATCTGCCAGTCAGCTCTCCAGGTGCCCTTGGAGAGCCAGGCCACTTGATGGTGGCAGGGCCTGTCCGTCCGCTTTCGATTCTGAGCCAGCCAAATGTCACAAGCTGTCCTCAGATAAATGTCTCTTGCGAGTCCAAAGGCTCCTACCTGGGGCACATTCCAGGTGTGGTTGGGCAACAACGTGGACAATTCCCTGCACTGGTCTGCCTCTTCTTGCATCAATTTGGCCTTCTTTTCCAGCTCCAGGAAGCTCTGCCCCCTCTCTCCTCGGCAGCCGGTGCCTGCTCAATGCGATGCACGTGGAAATTCTCATAGTGTGTTACATCATCAGCAAAAATACCCAGATCACAATTGTGGAGTGACTAACAGCACAAGGCATGGCTCGAGTTTGCCCTGAGAACGACGGCAATCTTCCCTAATTTAACATAAAGGAAAACAGTCCTCTTTCCCAGAGACTTTTCTCCAAGGCTTGGGTTCTCTGCCTCAGCAAGAGAACTGGCTTCTCTTTACTTCATCCTATCTCTCTGTAAGTGTCCTGGCCTTCTCTCCACACATTCATTCATTCATTCATTCATGTTATGGATGTTTATTGATTGCCTGCCATGTTCCCAGCACTGTGGCAGGCATGGAGGGCACAGTGATGGATAAAGCAAATTTGTGTCCAAACACCTTTATGTCCCTCCCATCACTTTTAATTTTATACCCCATCCTGAGCCAAGCACAGGGGCTGACTAAATGAGTATTTTTGACAAGAACTAGCCCATCCACTTGCCTGGCTCAGAATACCACCACCTTCCCATGTCCACCCAGACAAACAAACAAACGATGGATGGTTCTGAGTGCACTGTGGTCTCTCTCACCCCTGGGCCTTTGCACATGCTATTCCTTTTCCCTGTCTCATCTCTTTTCTCCTCTCTTGACTTGTTTAATTCAAAAGTCATCCATCAAAACCCAGCTTAAACATCTCTTCCTCCTGTAGCCTCCCCTCCACAGCTTCCTTTAATTTGTCCCAGGACCAGAAGGAGGAGGAGGTGAGGCTTGCAGATGGAGGGACCCTTGTTAGCAGATACTAGTCTGTGGTCCTGCTGGTTGAAAGGGAGCAGGTAAGGAGATATAGCTGATATTTTCAATTACGCAGAGGTTCCTCCTGTCCCCTGCTGGAGTCACAGATGGCCCTGAACACTTCCTGGACAGTAGTCCCTTAAGATGTTTTGGCAGAGGGTCTGCCATGCCCCCTTCTCCTTGGCCACACCCCCACCATTCTG
The DNA here is from genome assembly GCF_009834535.1 of Camelus ferus. NCBI lineage: Eukaryota > Metazoa > Chordata > Mammalia > Artiodactyla > Camelidae > Camelus > Camelus ferus. The sequence goes on from NC_045696.1 coordinate 109,215,178, forward strand.
GAGCTAGGGGATGAAGAAACAAAGTCTGTGGGTAGAGTCTTGGGGTCAGAGAAGGAGAAGTTGAGCTGGAGGGCTTGGGTCGAGGTGGAAGGGAGTAGTTGAGCAGGTGGCCGTGGGTGTGTGAGCCCAGAACCAGCTCTGCCGGATGACTGGCCCGTGAGGCAGGCCCAGGCGCTGCAGGCCACGTGGGCCTTGGCCAGCCCAGCCGTGGGAACAGCTGGCAGAACCAAATTCCCTCCACCTCCAAGAGAGCCGCTCCTGCCCAGCCTTGCCAGCTCTGGGTGCCCTTTGGGAACAGGCCAGCATCAGGGGAAGGGGCAGAGTGGAACTCTTTTTTTATCAGGACAACAGTTCCCAGCCATGCCCTATGATACTTGAGTCCCAAGAACAACTCATGAGGGTTCAGACCCAGAGCACTGTGCTCACAGCCGGACAGGGATTGGGGGCCGGGAGCTTCTGCGGCCCCCCAACCCCCAACCCCGTGTCCAGCTGACAATGCTTCAGCCTCTCAGACCATCTCTGCCGCACTCGCCCAGTCGACAAATATCCATGAAACCCTTCTATGCACCAGACACTATTCGAGGTCCTGGGGAGAATTTGGGAATAAAGCAGATAAATCCCTGCCCTGTGGAGCTTGCATTCAAACAGCAATGGGATGGGGGGAAGACAGACAGGAAACTGAATAAATTTTATAGACTGTGTTAGAATAATGATTCTTTTTTAAAAAGACAAGTTTATTGTGGTATGATTTCTGTACAGTAAACTACACATATTTCAGATGTACAATTTGATGAATTTTGATAGATGTCTACACCCATGCAACCACCACCACAATTGAGATACCTAACATTTCCATCACTCCCCATGAGGGGCAAACCTCAAACTTCCAATTTATCCCCTCCCATCTCCTTTACTCCCTGGCAACCATAAGTTTGTTCTCTATGTCTGTGAGTCTGTTTCTGTTTTGTAAAGACGTTCATTTGTGTCTTTTTTTTTTTTAATTCTGCATATAAGTGATATCTATGGCATTTTTCTTTCTCTTTCTGGCTTACTTCATTTAGAATGATGATTTCCAGATTCGTCCATGTTGCTGCAAATGGCATTATTTTATTCTTTTTTATGGCTGAATAGTATTTCATTGTATAACTATATCACACTTCCTTATCCAGTCATTTGTCTGTGGACATTTAGGTTGTTTCCATGTCTTGGCTAATGCAAATAGCGCTGCTGTGAACATTGGGGCACATGCGTCTTTTCGAATTATATTTTTCCATCAGATATATGCCCAGGAGTGGATTATTTTTAGTTTTTTAATGAACCTTCATACCGTCCTCTATAGCGACTGCATACAACAATGATTCTTATACTGCCTGTGCAAAAGGCCAGTTTATTTTTTTTTCCAATCTGCATTTGGATTTCTGGGCAAAGTCAAATTGCTGTAGATTTTGAAGTACAGAAGTTTCCATCTGCTTACACTCAGTTTCTGTGCTCATATCCTCTCGTGGGGCCGGGCCACACTGTGTGAGAAGGTGATGAGAGCTCTGGGGAAAATGGAAGAGGGCCAGAGAGATGAAGAGTTGAAAAGCGAGGTGAAGGGTGACAGGGGTTGCAATTTTCGAGGGGTGGTTATTGAGAAGGTGACATTTGAGTGAAGATTTGAAGCAGGTAAAGGAAAGAGCCATGCATGTATCTGAAGAAAGAATCTCTCCAGACAGAAGTGTTAAGAAAAGGAGAGTTTTACAAACTTGGACTTTGGTCGTGGCAGGGGGCAGGAAGTGAGGGAGCACTGTAAAGGGGGAAGAAATGGGGATCTCCAAGGACACCCTCCTTGAATTCTGCAGTGTCTGCAGCCACCCAATGTGGCTTCTCCCCGGCGTGGGCCTGGGGTGGTCCACATCCCCTCCGAGCATCCGTCCGCAGCCCAGGCAGGGCCTCCCTGGAGCCACTGTGATCCTAATGGCAGCGCAGTTTCCCTGAAAAGGGTCTCCTCCCTCTTTTTAGAACTCTTTTCCATTCTCGCCAGCTCTCAACACCTGCCACAGTCACCCAGAACACCAAACGCCGGCCATTCTCTCGGTAAAAAGACATTGTTTGCCAAGCTCAGTGCATCTACCTTCAGCCCTGAACAGAAGAGGTGCTTCCAGCCCCGGAGGTGGCTTGACCCCCATCGCTGTGGGGGTCCACGTCGCTGCGGGGCCATGACTACAAGGAAGGTTCCATCTGAGTTCTTTCTGCATCTGAGCCCAGGGTACACGGCACAGTGGACACGTGGCGATTCCCTTCTCTTGCTGCCTACATTTTCACACCTGCAAGTGCAAGTCCAGTCACATACACACACTTCCACACCACACACACCCCCAGACTTGAAATACACTCACGGGCTTGGCCACGTGCACATCTGCCCACAAACATCCAGCATAAACCTTCATGTACTCTAAAGTAGGCATGCACACTTTTAAACACACACACACATTCACACAGAAATGTACACGGGCTCCTTGCACACGCACTCACTCTTCCCCAAGAGAGTTTCTACCAGGAGCAAACACCCCGTGTCTGCAGCGAGCGGCAGACAGACGGATGGGACAAAGTACACTTGTGCATTCAGGTGGCCCCACCGACAGCCTCACAGGAGCAGGCAGCGGGCGAGTCCCCTCACCCTCAGACCTTCGGGAGGGCAAGGCTGGGGCGGGGTCAGGTTCGGGCAGGAGTATGTCAGAGCTCCCCGGGAGCTGACTCAAGGCCAGGGGCAGACAGCCGTGTGCATTCCTGACAAGTAGGTCACCGTGACGAGAAGTGCTGGCCGACATGCCGGGACCCAAGGTCGACTGAAACACACTTGGGGAAAACCCAGCCGTCATGGGCGGCAGGTGTTAAATAGGTGTTACCTTTTATTCCAGTCCTTTGTTAGGTCGATGCAGCATAGGGGAGCATGTGTCAGGGGCAAGCGCCCTTGCTGTGTATAATAACTGATTACTGCTTGTTAGTTTTTTAGTGGATTCCTTGGGATTTTTTATATACAAGATTATGTCATCTATACATAGAGATTGTTTTACTTTTCCCTTTCTAATCTGGGTAACTTGTGTTTAATTTTCTTGCCTAACTGCTCTGGCTACAACTGCTAGTACAATACTGAATAGAAGCAATGATAGCAGATATCCTTGCCTTGCCCCTAGGGGAAAAGCATTTATTTTTTACCATTAAATATAAGTTATTTGTAGATGCCCTTTATCAAGTTTAGGAGGTTCTTTTCTGTTCTTGGTTTGTTGAGTGCTTTTATCATGAAACAGTGTTAGATTTTAGTCAAATGTGTTTTCTGTGATCATGTGCTTTTTGTCATTAAACCAATAGGAGAATTATATTAATTTCTAGATGTTACACAAAGCTTACATTCCTGGGGTAAATCCCACTTGACCATGGTATATAATCTTTTTTGTAGGGATTAATTCTGCTAGTAGTTCCTTGAGGATTTTTCCCACAGGAATATAAGCTTGGGAAAGCTGGGGCCACATCATTGCTGGATTCCCAGTCCTTCTAGCAGTGCCAGGTGCAGTGAGGGCTCACGGAGCCCCAAGAAATGAATGGAAAACTGAATCTGGAAAACACAGGATCCCATGAGCCTCCAAAGAGCTCATGTTAGAAATAGTGACCATTACATTGTCACAAATATCTGAGGATGCGTGATCCTTGTCAAGCACAGAGGCAGGGGAGACTATGAAAAAACCAAACTTACAATGAAGCCTTTCCCAGGGAAGGGGACGTTGGGCGGCTCAGTCCACCAGTCAGGGGTAACTCACTTTGGGGGCCCAGACTCAGGAGGCAGAAGCTTTTGGGGACTTGGCATCTCCCCACAACAGACAGCTCCCGGCAGCCAGGGAAGCATGGCAAGGTCCCAGGATGGTGACGAAAGCTCTAGGGCCTCTGAGAACAAACACGAGACAGACGAGTGCGTGTGCTGCGCACAGCAGGGTCTTGTCTGCTGTGGTCCGGGCGTGAATTTCTGGATGCTGTGGCAGCCAAATCTGTCACTACTTACATGCCTGGCCTTAATACAACTTCTGAGTAGGTTTTTAAGCTATCCTGAAAACAGGGCTATTAATCTGGACCTCTGGGAGCTGGCACGGGGGTTACATGAGATAATGTATGAACAGCCCCTGGCATAGAATTTGCCTTGGTAAATGAGGACATTATTATTTTCATGGTCATTTTTATCAATTTTAAAATGATTCTAGAAGGAAGTCCACTGACAGCCAGGCTCTCTGGTAGCTTTATTTTTTTCATAACTTTAAAAATCCCCTGGTAGGGGCCATTTGGACCAATCCAAGCCCCAGAAAGCATGAGGCAACCTGCCCCTCAACCAAGAGCAGGTATCAGGGTTTCACCCTCACCTCTAACCTGGACACGGATGAAGGCTTCTTCCCGACAAGCAGGAAAGAAAGCTTTCTCTTGTCTCTCTGAGTTGGAGCTTTAGGGTAAAGGAAAGCTGCCCCTTCCTTTCGCCCCTCCCTCCCCCACCATGTGTCAGGCTGCCTCTTGACACGGTAAGAACAGTCCAGGCACAACGCCAAGGCAGTGGTGCAAGGGGGCACCGCTGGAAGAAAGCTGGGTGTGGCCAGAGAGTTGGGGTGATGGGCGCAGCCTGCCAGCTCTAAGGTGGGACTCCGGCTCCTGCCCTCCCCGAGCGCTGGGAGCTCCTCCCCGGATTCTGGCTCGGGCCTGAGCTCCTTATCTCCTCCATACCAGCCTTATCAGAGCAATTCAGTGAATCCACCAAGAATGTATTGCTGCCCTTTCAGCAACCAAAGTGCTTGTGGAGCTGGCCTTGGGCCCTGCCTGCTCTTCCAGCAAGCAGAGCAGCAGAATGAGCCAGGCCAGAGCTCCAGCTTGAAATGCCCCCAAGACCAGGACCAGTGATGCCTCTCCATCCCGGTGAGAGCTAAGCACCTTCTATAATAAATTACAATTCAGCCACGCACAGGTACAAACTGACAGCTGGAGGTGGGAGGGATGGGGGAGGGATCAGAAGGCAGAATGCAGAGGGTTTTTTGGGCAGGGAAACTGCCCTGTATGCTACTATCATGGTGGATAGAGGTCATCATACATTTGTCCAAATCCGTAGAATGTATGACACCAGGAGTGAGCCCTACTGTGAACTTAGGACTTAGGGTGATCATGACGTGTTGATGTTTGTTCATCAGTTATAACAAATGTGCCACTGGGGTGGGGGATGTTGTTGGTGAGGAAGCTGGGCATGGGGTGGGGGCAGGGGGCATGTGGGGAATCTCTGTACCTTCCCCTTAATCTTTCTGTGAACCAAAAACTGCTTTAAAATAATAAAGTTCTAAAAAAAAAAAAAAAAACCCAAAACTCTGACACCTCACAGGTTTCATTTGGCTTTTAAGGAGAATAGGAAGAATTCCACTTACTAGATATAGAAGGAATGAGGAAATCCAAAATAATCATTAGAACCCCAGATCTGTGCAGGCAAGGTCCACCCCTGGAGATGAATCTCAGAGGGCAAAAGTTTAAGAAGAAACATGATATTTGCATAGTCTTAAAATACTCTCCCCCAAGCAAATTTTTGTTACTGACAAAGAGGAAAAGGGTAACTTTGGAGAAACCTGGCAGATTTTACCTTAACTAAGTGACCAAGGGGTTAACATCCTCGGTAATTAAACACATTGTGATCATGTATCTCCGGATACTGTGCACTGAGGAGGACATGCCACCCCTGTGACATCCTTTCCTATATTGCATAACTTCAACCTAATCGTAAGGAAACATCAGACAAATTCAAATTAAGGGACCTTCTAAAAAGTCAATGACTAGTACTCGTAAAAAGTCTCAGGGTCTTGAAGAACTAAAGAATCGTCACAGATTGGAGGAGATTAATGAAAAATGACAAGCAAACATGACATGAGACACTGGATTAAATCTTGAAACAGGGAAAAAAAAACTATACATATTTATATATACATATGTGGATGAGGAAGTCTGTACTGAATAGTACTGTGCTGATGTTAATTTCTTGGCCTTCAGAACTGTAATATAGTTGTGGGAGATGTTAATATCAAGGAAGCTGAGTAACGGGTATATGAGAACTCGCATCATTTTTGCAACGCTTCTGTAACTCTGAAGTGGTTGCAAAATAGAAAATCAGAAACGCAGTTGTGTAATGATTTGCTTGATGCCTGTGTCCCCTGCTAGGCTATAAACTTCCCAAGGACAGGGACCATGAATGCAGTCATTTTCATCATTGCACTGTTACATGTGTCTGACACAAAGGGGGGAATTCAATAAATCCGTGCTGAGTAAATAGACTCATGGATATTGACACAGAAAAAGTCCATGGCATTTTATTGAGTGAAAAATACAGGACACAACACATCACATATATAGTGTGTCAATATTTGTATAAACAAAAAGACTAAGGTTTTACAAACCAATGTTGACTGTGGTTGTCTCTGGAAGATAAAGTTATGGGTAATTTTCAGTGTGGAGATTCCTCAAAAAACTAAAAATAGACTTACCATATGATCCAGCAATCCCACTTCTTGGCATATATCTGGAGGGAACTCTAATGTAAAAAGATACATGCACCCCAATGTTCACAGCAGCACTATATACAATAGCCAAGACAGAGAAACAACATAAATGTCCATAGACAGATGACTGGATAAAGAAGTTGTGGTATATTTATACAATGGAATACTACTCAGCCATAAAAAGAATAAAATAATGCCATTTGCAGCAACATGAATGGACCTAGAGATTGTCATTCTAAGTGAAGTAAGCTAGAAAGAGAAATAAAAACACCATGTTATCACTCATGTGGAATCTAAAAAAAAAAAAGACACTATGAACTCATTTACAAAACAGAAAAAGATTCACAGACATAGAAAAACAATCTTATGGTTACTGGGGAAAGGGGATGAGAGGGGATAAATTTGGGAGTTTGAGATTTACAAATGTTAGCCACTATATATAAAAATAGATTTTAAAAAAGTTTCTTTTGTATAGCACAGGGAACTATGTTCAGCATCTTGTAATAACCTTTAATGGAAAAAAATATGAAAACGAATATGTGTATATATATGCATGACTGGGATATTGTGCTGTACACCAGAGATTGACACATTGTAATTGATTGTACTTCAATTAAAAAATAAAAATAAAAAAAATTATGGGTAATTTTGCTTTTCATCTTTTGGCTTTGTTATCTTTTCTAAGCATATTTAAAGGGTCATAAAACTACTTTTCTGTGCAGAAAAAAGTGGACACGGACACACACACACACACACACACCACATCTTCATTTCAAAGAAAGCATGAGCATCATGGCCAGCACACCAGGAGCCAGCCCTGGAGGGCTGGGCGGAACATGCATATGTCTGAGCCCTGGGCAGCAGTGACCCAGCTGTATGGTGACTGCAGCCAGCGCAGGGCAAAGGTGCCCAAAGGATGGCTTCTCTGCTCCTCCGCTTCTCAGCTTCTCCATGCAACCAGCCAGCATTCCCTGAGCAAAACTGTCAAACTAACGCCTTCACCTCCTGGGACTGCCATAACGAATCACTACAAACCAGGGTAGCTTAAAACAACAGAAATTTACTCTTTCACAATTCTGGAGGCTGAAAGTCTGAAATCAAGGTGTCAGCAGGGCCATGATCCCTCCAAAGGCACTAGAAGAGAATCCTTCCTTTGTCTCTTCTTGGTTTCTGGTGGCTCCCAGCCATCCTTAGCACTCCTTAGTTTATGGCCGCATCATTCCCTCCTCTGTTTCCATAGTAACGCAGCTTTCCTCCCTGTGTGCTCTCTATGTCTCTATATCCAAATTGCTCTCCTTTCTCTTGTCAAGACATCAGCCATTGGATTATTGGATTTGGGGCTCAGTCTAATATGGTATGACCTCATCTTAGTTTGGTCACATTCACAGGTACTAGGGGTTAGGATTTGAACATGTTTGGTGGGGGCATGGGGTGGGGGCGGGACACAGTTCAACCCACTACAGCCAGGAACTTCTCCATACCCATCATCTATTACTGTATAACACATCACTTCAAAATTTAGCTGCTTAAAACAACAGCCATTTTACTTGCTCACAATTCTGTGAGTTAGCAGTTTGGGCTGGGCTCAGCTGGGAGATTCTTCTGTTAGTCTCACCTGGATTGTTAGCATGGCGACAGTGTTCTAGTAGCTTTGCTGGGGCTGCAGGGTCCAAGATGGATGGCCTTATTCATCCGTCAGACTCTTGGTGCCAGCAGTCTAATGAGTCTCCTTTGAAGTGGCACTGGTCTACTCCATGTGTCTCTCATGCTCCACACACAGCCCAGCACATTCTAACAGTACAAGAGCAAAAGCTGACGAGCCTCTTGAAACTAGGCTACTGCATTCTAGTGGTCAAAGCAAGTCATAGACAAGCTCAAATTCAAGGGGTAGGGAAACTGACTCCTACTCTTAATGGACAAAGAGTCACATTGCAATGGGGCATGCACGAGGGGATGAGAGGAGTTGTTGAAACTATCTTTGCAAACAATCTAACATAGTCTCCAAGTTCTGGGAGGATAAGATGAACGGAGGCAGGCCTTGCCCCTAAGAAGCAAGTGAAGCCGCTGATCACGATGCACTAGAGAATGAGCCATGCATTAGAATAAAGGCATGGGAGGAAGCAGTGCTTTCTTTGGTGTCTGTGGGGGGAGATAGTATGAGGCAAAAACTCGGCTGCCATCTGATTCTAAGATCAAAGGCCCTCTCACCTTTGTCTGGTTCTGTAATGACCCCCATGTCCTGTGCCCTTATGACTTTATGACTCCAGCACAAGCTCAGATAATCATCGCTGGGAATCATAATCTAACCAGAAAGCAAGGATGGCATGATCTCAGATTCCCAAAGAAGCAGCTATATCCTCATGCACAACACTGACTATGGCAAGAGATTTTCAAACCAGGGAGCTGGTGTGGAAATGGGCTCGGAGTTAACCCGTGGCAGAGTCCCCGCTTCCTTCTCTCACAGGCAAACACTTGCTCTTTTCTCCAGTGACTGCCCAGGAGAGATCTGGCTACCCACATTTCTGTGGGGAAAAAGCCTCTGAGGGCACACATCTCACGTGCTATATAGAGGCGGAACCGTGACTGCATTTATTCATTGGGTAAAGTATGGGGTCATAGGGCTTTTGTAAGAACCAGTGAGAATGATTTGCAAACTGGACCGTAGTCTGTAAAGATGTGTGTTGCTCTTAGCTCATTCCTTTATCCATTCATTCACTTATGCAACATTTAATTTTGTCTTGTCTGTCCAGGGTAGAACCCTCCTTCCAGGACCTTCTCTTCATCCTTCTCCAACCGTGGGCTTTGAAAAGGAGCTGCAGTCTTCTTAGATACCCTCTCCATAGGGTCGGCCCAAGGATGGGTGACTGGTTCAAGGTAGGCCAATCAGCAGTCTTCCCTGGGGTTTTTAATGGGAGAGTGTAGAGGTGGCCTAGTGCCCCCATAGATCTGGAGCCGGAAAACTCTGGATCCATTGGTTGTCATGTCCCCCATCACAGGGAGGAGGTCAAGGGGGAACAGGAGATGCAGGTGAATCCTGGAGCTGCATCCATTGGTTCCAGCTCTCTCTGAGGCCCACCCACACCCTCCTCTTCCTGCAGTTATGAGATTTTTTTTCCAGAGAAACTTCCTTTTGGCTAAACTTGTAACCAAAGGAATCTTGACTATGACAATTGATTCATTCAGTGTTTCTTGAGCAATTCCACCTGCCAAACCCTAGGGATACAACAGAAGACCCAGACCCTTTCCTCTGGAAGGTCATAGTCTAATGGGGGTGGTGGAGGAAACACCAGGCAGTGTGATGGCGGCTGCCTCAGTCATGGAACAGAGCAGACATGCTCCACTTTGCTTGGAGAGGTGCCCACCCTTGGCCTTAGGCCTGTGGCTGAGTCTCCCTGGTGATGGAGGAGGGTGGGGGAAGATGGTGGACATTTTAGATAGTCTTAACAGCTTGTGTAGAGACACAGAATGTGGGTCAACACAGCCTGGTTGGGGAACAGAGGCATTTTGAGGGTCTGGGGCTCAGGTTTTGAAGGAGACAGAATCAGATCAGAAAGACCCTGTGGACCAGGCTTGAGAGTATGACAGAGTGGGAAGATGCTGGGGAGCTGGACGCATTCAGGGTCATCCTTAGCTGGTGTGAGATGCACAGGTGAGGCCCAGGAGCTGGCAAGACCATGTGTGGGGTGTTATGGTGGTGACCCAGTTCCACTTACAGCCTTCAGCCTGAACCTTGGGATACGCACTTGGAGGTGGTCAGTAGGAAGGGTGGGGCTCAACCGTGCAGACAGGCTCAGCCTCCTCCAGTGTTCTTGTGCCTGGCCTTGTTCCCAAGGCGATGGGAGCCAGGCCCTTGGTACACCCAGCTGCCGGCAGCACTGACCAGCAGTGATACCATGTGGACTGGCCTTGCTGTAGGTACCACGCCCTCTGCTCCCATGAAAGCCTGGAGCAGGCTGCCCTGGCAACAAATGCATCTGCTCACCACTTCAACAACAATGGTGAGTGAGCCCTTTGGCTCAGATGGGAGGGAGGCAGAGAACTTGGAGGGGAACTTCATGGAGGCCCCTCAGCTGCATAGGACCAGAGGGGTGGTCTCCTCCTAGAGATCAGAGCCTTTCCTTCCCCATGTAATCCCTAAGTTCAGTGCTGCACACCAAGCTAAAAGGCCCTCACACCAAGGGCAACCAAGAGCTCAGCCCCTGTGGAGTCCATGATGGGGTTAAAAGAGCAGATGTTCGGCTTCAGGCAAAGGGACTGTCTGCATGCATGCCCCCAAAGCTGTGCTCAGAGATCAGTGAACATCACAAGAGGCCACTGGGAGGAGAGGGTCTGAGCAGATGAAGGGCAGGGGTCAAATGGCCAGAGTCACAAAAGGCTCAAATACATCTTCCTGGACCCTCTGCCGGTCAGCAACCCGTCTGCCCACCCAGCTCCCGAGCACCTTGGTCAGCACCCGGAGTAACGGGTCTATCTGATTTGTAAACTGTTTGCCCAGCAGGCTGTGAGAGCCTGGAGGACAGGATCTGTTGGCCACACTGCGAGCCCTGGCTCCAGCCTTGGCCTGCCGTGGGGCGGAGACTGGAAGGGGGAGATGTTGGTGCATAAACCGTCACTTGAGCAGCTCCCATGAGGACCTTAGGGAGGCTAGCAGCAGGTGTCAAGGCCAGAACGGCCCCAGAGACAGGAGGGCAATGTCTCAGACCAGACTGGAAGGGCACGCAGCAAGCCCAGGCCAGGGAGGGGAGAGGAACAAAGGGACCCAGGCTGCCCCATTGGCAACATGCTACCAGAGAAGGCCGAGAGCCAGGAAGACAGAGATGCAGGGAGGTGATGGTAATGGCCCTGTGGGGAGGGTGTGGGCACGGCGTGGGGAAGGAATCTACAAGTAAGGAGGCTCAGGGGCAGAGTATCCATGGGCCTGGGCCCCCATAGAGGAGTCCTAATGTGAGCAACATAAAAGGTGTCAGATCTTGCCTGGACATCATAAGCAAGGCCCCACAGCTAGGCTCAGGGAGCCCCCCAGGAGCAGGAGTGGCCAGGGCTTCCTTAGGAAGTTTGGGAAACAGCTCCAGGTAAGACCAGGTGGACCCTGCACGCAGGCAGGCGAACATGCTGCAGGAGCCTGCAGGCTGTGAAGGGACCCTAGGGAGACGCTCTGGGGGATCCTCAGCAACTTAGTCACGTGTGACACCGGGGTGCACTCAGCGATGCACTGAGCTGCAGGGGGCGGGTGGGAGCTGTGGGGCTGCAGGGAGGAGGAACAGGATGGGGGTCAGAGCCATGCCCCCCCTGGACCAGCAAGTGCGGAATGAGCAGGACTGAGTTGGGTGCTGGGGTGGCCTTTGAATACCCAGCACTTGGGGCAGAGAAGAAACAGAGGTAATTCACCAGTGGAGAAGAGCAAGGGGCGAGGCAGGAATGGGAGTCAAGACCACATCCCAGGAGGCAAGGGTTGAACGCTGTCCTGATTGCCTAGAGGGACCAGGGAAGGTGTGGAGGCAGGAGTGGCAAGGTCAGTTTGCATTTTAGGAGGAGCTGGAGACTCACCCCGTGGGCCCCGCCGTCCCCACCCCAAGGCCCACAGTGCTCTGCTCCCTGGTATTTCTCTGGCAGCTCTGGCCTTAAGCTTCTAACAGTGACCTACGGGAGGGCTAAGGGAGGCAGCCAGGGGCCCCGGCAGGGAAGCTGCCCCTGGGAGAGTCCCTGCTGGGCAGTGGCCACAGGAGGGATCAGGCCCAGACTTGCCCAGACCAGAATCCCTGGACCTGGGAGGAAGCGTGACCATCAGGTCTCACCTACTGTGGAGCCCCCGCTAAGCAGCCCATTGGCTCCTCGAGGGCTGCGAGCCTTTCCATCCCACCGGCCCTCCCTGCCCCGGCTTCCCGTTAGGCTGGACTGGCCAAGCTAGAAGACTCCAGGGCCCCACTTCAGGCCCTTCACTCACCTGAACCGTGTCAGGTCTGTTGCCTGCCTCCCCCCTCAGGCTCTAGGAGGGGCCCACCTGAGCCTGGGCTCCTCATCAGCCACCGGGGCTCGCTCATCCCACAGCCTATCAGGCAGTTTGGGCTGGGAGGGGCTGCCGGGCACTATCTTCCCCAGCATCTGCCAGGGATGCTCAGGTCCCCAGGACTCAGCTCAGGTGGGGGCCATACCCTGCCCCTCTGCGCAGCCCCAGCTGGCAGAAACCAAGAAGATGCTCAGAGCAGGGCTTGGAGCTCCCCCGCCCCTCCCCTATGCACTGGCACCTCCTGCCCAACACTCACTTGCCTCCTGGGACAAGTGGCCAGAAGCCCTGTGGCACTTCCTCTGTGCTCCTGGGAGGGGGTTTTCACCTTGTGGGGCCAACGTGGGGACAAGTGATTCATCCATTTCAGCAGCAGAAAACGGGCACGATCTACAGCTCCCCACAGGAGGAGGGAAGAGGATGCCAGAACAGATCCAGGGTGGGTGAGAGGGAATCACAGTTTCAAGCATCATTTTCAGCAACTCCTCTAGTACTACGCTGGCTACGGATGGTGCCACGGCCGTGCCTTGGAGGAGCTCCAGCTGGCTGGAGGCAGGTGATTAAAAAACTCACAATATGTGGAACGTTTGTGAAGAAGGAAGCAGAGTATCTGCAGGAACTCTGAGCAGAGGCCTATGACCTGGGAGAAGCCAGAAAAATCTCATGGAACAATAGCATCTGAGCTGAGGCCTACAGGTCGAACTGGCCAGTTAAAGAAGGGGCTTGTGAATGGAAGGCTGGTGGCTGGGGTGAAGGCAAGGAGAGCAGCGTTTGGGTGGGAGTGGAGGTGGAGGGGGACCCAGTAGTCATTCTGCATGGCTAGAAAGTAGAGGGCCTGGAGAGAGGGTGACCAGGACAGCATGGACCCCAGGAGATGCCTGTTACCTGGTAGGGGGTTCTTTGGTCAGATGGTCACAGAGTGGGTCAGAAGTGGGGGATATGATCTTGCCAGGGTCCTGGATGAGCTTCCCAGGACTCACCTTTGCTTCTGTGCCATGTGCCCAGATCATAACCTCAAGGCTAAACCACAGGAGCATCCTACAATATGTCCTCCTGGGACCGCCAGCCAACCGTATTCACCCTCATTGACCACAGAAGAAACTTATTCTGCAGGTAGGCAGAGTGTCAGAACGAAGGCACGGAAGGGTCAGAATGAAGGCACGGAAGAGGTCCAGGGGTCATGATTTGTGTCACACACGTATAGATTCCCTGGTTATGTAACCTTGGGAAGTCAAACAGGCAGTTTCCTGCAGGACTTTTCAGAGCCTTTAATGGGCTCGGGTGATAGAGGATGTATAGAGGATGTACAGCATGGAGAGATGCCTGAATGCATTTGGCCATGGAATCCTTTTGTTTCTTTTCTTTTCTGTTGCTGTTGTTGCTTTGGGGGGGTAGAGGGAGCTGGGAGTGAGAAAGGTAATAGGTTTATTTACTTATATTTATTTTTTAACAGAGGTACTGGGGATTGAACCCAGGACCTCATGCATGCTAAGCCCTCACTCTACAACTGAGCTATACCCTCCCTCAGAATCCTTTTGTTTCTGATGGAGTTCTTGTCTCCAAGGAACCACTCTGGGGCCTGCTGGTCTGGACAGTACAGTCAGAGACTGGACTTTGGAAGCCTCCCTGCCTTATGCTTTGTGTACGCACACTTTAGTGCTGTCCTTGAATTTGAGAGGATTGGTTCACTGAGGGGACATGAGCTTCCGGAGAAGCTCCCTGAGCCCCAGCTTCATGAGGTACTAAGGCTTCTGACCTTCTCCACTCTGCACCCATTGCCTGTCTGTGGTTAAAGTAGGGACACTCCCAGACAAAAGAGCCCCTCCAGGTCACCAGCGGCACCGGCAAGGGAAGCGCAAGGGAAGAAGTCACAGTTCCCGGCAGCACCGGGGCTCTGGGGGCCAAGGCGGGGAGAGCCTGGGAGAGGGGGTGTTGGAGGCTTTAAAGGCTAAACATGAGGGATTTGGACTTGGATCCTGGGGTATCAAAACCACAGAAGGTGCTTGAGACAGGGATGACTTGATCAATCCACAAACCATTCCAGCCTGGACTCACTCCCAGCAGAAGGGATTCCCGGCATTCCTTCCTCCCCGTGAGCTCGCAGGACTTGCCTCCCACCCTCCCCACCACGTGACCTCAGTCACAGCCTGTGACCTCCAGTCTCACCCCCGATGGAATGGGCCAGCCCTGACCCAGCCATGCCACCCCTGGCCTTGGCCCCCTCCCTGCAGCCTCCTTGACCTGGTGTCTCTGGCTCCATTGCCCGCCTCGGGCCCTGAGGCGGCCTCACAGCCCTGCCTTAGCAGACAACTGTGTGCCGGGCTTTCCCAAGGTTGCCGCCCCCCCCCCCCCCCCCCCGCAGACCTCTCATCGGCACCACCTGTACCTGCCACGCCCCTGCTCATCAGGCACATCCCTCAGCACATTTAAAGGAGGGTCATGGCTCTGGGGCACCAGGCATTACCCAGGCATCAGGAAGATGCTGGTGGGTGGCCTCCTCCTTGGCCCAGCCCGCTCTGCATCCTCGCCTTCCTGGAGCCCGTCTCTGGCTCTCTGGGAAAGGGCCAATCAACCAGGCCAAAGACTGGCCCTTAGGGTCACCCTGACTAGGATGCTAGACACCTGTTACACTTATAATAGGCAGATGCTAAAAGCCGCCTGGGGAGAGTGGGTGGAGATAGAAGAAAGGGTCCTGAGAGGCTCAGACTGCGAGGACCCACTGCCCCCACCCCATCCCTGGGATGGTTAATGGTCCATAGGGCTGGGCTAAGGCTGCTGCCCCCTGTCCTCTGTGTCAGCGTGGGATGGGGCTGGCTACCTCCAGGGTTCTGACTGACTCATCCTTTCTTTGATGCATTAGTCCTTTGATGTGGTTCTCCGTCTGCCTTGAAGAGGTGGCTTTTCTGATCTCTGCTGGGGTCCTGGAGCCGGGGTCACTAGGGTCAGCATTTTTTACACAGATACGTGCACACATACACACAAACACACACGCACCATATTCAACACCCTGGAGCGCTTTCGTTGGAATTCTCTCTCCCGTGGCTTCCATGGAGGGTCAGAAGCCTGAGTACCTCCTGAACCTGCTGAAGGAGTCCCTGCTGGCATGTTAGGTATTTTTACAATTGTTTTAAATCCTATTATCTCATCCTTCTGAATAGGCTCTGCGACTGATCCTGGCTGAATACGTGACTGACCACCAGCCACCAGCCGGTCCCCTGCTGCCCTCACTCCCAGGGAGGTGACAGAGAACCCTGGGGCGGCAGAGAGACCGAGACCTCTGGGTCTTCAACAGACTTTCCCCTCCTGAGGTCGGGGTTATGGGAAAAACACAACTATAAAAATAGAAAGGAACAGTCTTGACCACACGGGATAATTGTAAAAAGCGAATGGTGTTTCAAAGAAAAACAGAACTAAAATGATAGCGCTGACAAGCTGGGAGCTCAGAGATAATTTTGATCTTTCTTTCTAGCCAGCAGTTACCACATTAGTGAATTTTATACTTCTCTGTGTTATTATTTGCTTAATTCATTCAACAACTATTTACTGAGCATCCAATCTCTGCCAGGGACTTTCTGGATCAGGGACAAAGCAAAGATACTGCCCTCTGGGTGCTTAGATTCCTTGGGAGGAGAGGGAGAGACAGGAAACAGTAGCAGTGTTCATAATAAATTAGCAAAGGACAGAAACATCAGAAGGTGGTAAGTGCTGAGGAAAACAGAAGCGGGGTAAGTGATGACGGGGTGAGGGCAGGTGGCAGCCTTCAACAGAGTTAACAGAAGGGACCTCAGGGATGGCAGTTTGGCATGGCATTCTCATTATGAGAATGGGACGGGGCACTCTGCGGAGGAGGGGAGCAGCTTGATGGGTCCTCACACTTGTGGGAGCCCCGGGAGGTCTGCACCCCAACGCCTCCTGCAGGGAGTGGCACTTGCTGAGAGTTCAATAGATACTAAAAACCAATGGAATGAATAAATGAATGAATCCAAGCTGTAGATTATGTCCCCACCTTCCCAAAGAGATAGAAACCTTAGCTACTTCTGAACAAAAATGTTTCCAATCTGGTCACTGTATCTGGACCTGAGATTCTTGTCCATATCACTTGGGGGGGGGGGTTCCAAATTCCTCAGCCCCAGACCCCTCCCCGAAGTCCTGATTCCTAGGTTGGGTGGGGTCCAGCACGAGTGTGTGAGTGCAAACCCACCCCCTGTATTGAAGTGAGAAGCTTCAATCTGGACATTCCCAGATACCACCAAATCCTCCGCATTTGGCAGCACCTCCAGCCCCAGGGCACACGTTGAATGAATGAGTAAATGGATGTTGACTGAATTCACGAACATCTGAGTACACGAAGATGGAGTACGAATTGCCCTTCCTGATGTGTTTCTGCAGAGCTCTGAGTGGCGGGGCCCCTCCTCGAAGAGAGGATTGCTGAGGAATGAGACTGGATGAGACAGCCCAGTGCCCCCAGAGAGCAAGGGCACCCACTTGGGAGTTGGGGCTTGGAAAGAGGTGGCCGTTTTCACTTCCCTTTCCACGCAAGAGAGGCCGCCCACATTCCAGGGACGGGGACCGATTTCTTCCTGTAGGAAATGCCAGGGCTGTGAGGACAGGACGGTCCCCGCCTCCCTGTTCCCTTCTTGCTTCTCCCCCTGGGCCAGCTGCCCCTCTGGGAGCATGAGGCCCAGCTCAGGGCGTCTGGGTCTCACAGACTCCTGGCCTGGCCTCTTGCTTGCAGGTGTTGGCTGCCAGAGATTTTTGCATGTGAACAGCAGAGAGCCCCCCTTATGATCTTGACATACTTAGAATAAGTATGATCATTTTTTTTCTCTCTTCCCAGAATTCAAAAAAGGCCAGAAATTCCACAAGGCCTCTGACTCAACTTCCATTTCTCCTTCCTCCTGTGCTTCCACCCCTAGCCCTGCGAGCTTGAAAGAGCCGCTCCGAGAGCCTGAGCTCCCCAGCCAGGCCGGAGGCTGTGGCCACACCTGGTGGCGGGAAGGAGTCCCCTGACCACTCTGAGAGGGCGGCTCTGCACTGCAGCAGAGCAGATAGCGGCGAGCGAGGGGCCCAGCACAAAAGAGTCAGGCAGCTGGGCTGTGAAACCTGCTTCCTCCACTCGTCAGATTTGCAGCAAATGTATTCCATCTCTGAGCCTCGGTTTCCTCATGTCTAAGATGGGTGTCTCAATAGTTTCTTTCTCTTAAGGAGGCTGTGAGGATTAAATGAGACAATACACAGAGAACACTTCACAGACAGTAGCTATAACTATCACATTTTTTTTTAGCATTGAGCACCTGTCATATATCCACTACTGTACAAAGTTCTAAGACCCTGAACTAAAAATCCTAAGCGTACAGAGATCACCTCACCAAGGAAACAGTCGAGGAAACAGAAAATTTGGGCTCCATGTAATATAATGGTTCATGACAGAGGGGAAGGTGGGATTAACCCTTTGCAAAGAGATCAAGACAGTTTCACAGAGGTAAGAGACCCTTGAAAAGGTTTTGAAGGTTGAATAGGAGTTCTTAAGATAGAGGAAAGAGAAAGGACATCCCAGGAAGAGGTGTTAGCACATCTCAAGACTCATCCCAAGCAAGTTGGGTTTGGAACTCCAGGGTGTAGGGACATAAAGTGGGAAGAGGATAAGGGTGACAATGAAACTCTCAAGACGGGCGGAGTCCCATCTTAGAAGGCCTTGGAGGCTTTGCCAAGGAGA
The DNA here is from genome assembly GCF_009834535.1 of Camelus ferus. Lineage (NCBI taxonomy): Eukaryota > Metazoa > Chordata > Mammalia > Artiodactyla > Camelidae > Camelus > Camelus ferus. The sequence continues at coordinate 109,233,443 of NC_045696.1, forward strand.
AGCCCAGACTTCTCCCTAAGGGCACTGTTTTAGAGTGAAGGTTTCCTTTTAGGAAGATCTCTGGCTACAGGGGGAGGTGGTCAGGGGCAGACATTAGAAGAGACAAAGCTGGGTCAGAGTTAGGAGATGGAGGCAAGAGGGCAGAGAAGTGGCCCCCAAGTGTAAGGCACTCCCCCTGCTCCTTCCTGGTGTTCAGCATACCCATTACAACCTCAAATATGATTTATGCACTAGTTCCCTTTCTGTTGGATCAGTTTTTTGTCACTTCTGTTACACCATTACAGCTACTGCTTCCTATTTTCTGAACATATATGGAATTCCCACCCTCTTCAAATGAACGTGTATGTCCACTTGCCACTGGAAATCACTCTGCTTTCCAGGGGCACCTGCTTTGGGAAGGACCGATCCAGCTCTGAGCCCAGCAGCAGGGAAGGGAGAAGGGTCTGCTCAGTGTGTGGTCAGCCGGGCCACATCCCCTTGGTGGCTTTGTTTGGGGGTGGAAGGTGGACATCATGGTTGCAGGTCTGAAAGTGAAGGCCAGACAAGCTTCCTCCTGCCCACTGCAGCCTGGACTACACTGTCTTTAGCGCCTCCTGTCCAGGCATATGCGTCCAGCTCTGCTTGGAGCACAAATAGGCAAACATGCTTCCCCGGGAAGCGAGAGAGAGTTAGGCAGACCCAAGGGTGACTCAGCGGTGGAATCCTTTGTAAGTAACCGCATGGTGCTGTTTTAGTGGAAAATATGCAGGGGGAGGGAGAGAGAGGAGGAAGAAAGAAGGCGAGAAGGGAGGAAACGCATCATCTGATTTGTCTTCACAGGAATCTTGTAAGGCAGGAATTCTTGTGCCCATTTTACAGATGAGGAACCAACCTCAGAGACATTATACTACCTACCAAGGTCATGTCTAATGAGAGCTATAACTAAGTCCGGATCTGTCTGACTTTAAAGCCACTGTTTTCTTTTAAAAGAATAAGGTCCATAATCACACCACTGTTACCTTAGCAACTGTTTTTTTTTAATCCCTTTCTAGTCTCTTCTTGCTGGTGTGCAAAAAATAGGCGTCTCTCCCTTTTATTCACCTCGCATGGTATCGTAAACATTTGTAATGTTGCTAAATAGACTTTACAATAATCGTTTTTACATGAGATTGCACCCCGTGGACATATCATGATTCACTAAGCCATCACTGAATGTCTAGGTGGTTTCAACATCTCAGGACTATGAAGCCTCCCCACTCCCACCCTCCCCAAGTCAGGCTCCCCTGGGATGAGTCCGGGCCCCCACCTGCTCTATGTCTGGAAGGTTTATGTAGGTCACAGGGGCCCGATTATGCAACAAGGCATTCTAGAGTCTCTCAGAAGGTGAGAGCAACTCAGAAAGTCTTGTCCTCTGCCTCCTCTCACACTCTGCGAAGCCTGGCATGATCTTGGCTTGACCACAAAATCGGATGGAGGCCAAAGCCTGGTTGAGGTGGATCCTTGCTGCTGGTGAAGCCAGCGCAGGAGTCTTAGAGGCCAAAAGGCACCCGAATGACTCCAGTACTGGGGTAGAAGCCAGCCCTCTGCAAAGGGCCTGGGTCATGACTTGGCCCTCATTCCCCTGAGAGGTCCATTCCAGAGAGTTCTCTGTTCTCTGCATCCGGGGGGAATGTGCCACATCCCAGGCCGGCTCCCCAGCAACCCCAAGATGGACTCTAGAAGCAGAAACACTCCTGGCAGGCCAGCAGACATGCACACGGCCTAAGGTGAATGGGCTGAAGATCACATTTTCAGGATGTTTCTGTTGTATCTGTTTGCAAAGCAGATATCTGGGGAGGTTAGGCTCAACATTGCTCCACGCTTGCCAACCTCATGGGAAATGGTTCGCATTCTTAGCATAGTTGGAGGGCTGTGAGGCAACGGAGATGACTGCGGATGACGGCCAGCCTGGGAGAACTCTCCGGGCCAGACCCGAGGAGGTGAGCCACCGCCTCGGCATCCGCTCTGTTCTAATGGGTTCCAGTGTGGGAGCGCTTGGATGTTCTTTCCAAGAAGGCAGAGTGATAGGCCATCTCCAGAGGGGCCTGCTTGGAGACAGAGTCATCACATTACTTCTGTAGGCCCAGGACCGAGAGAGCTTTCAGCGGTCAGGTTCTCCATGCCCCTGTCCGGTGCACAAGCCCAGTGCCCGCGGCGCTGACCTTTGGAGATGCTCGCAAAGTGCTAGAGAGACTGACTTTCTTGAGCCAATAGGACTTCAGTTTCCTCTGAGTATGTGGCTGTTTGCATTTTTTTCTTTTAATAAAACATGTGTACCATTTTCAAACAAAATCAATAAAGTTATTTTAAAATAAATAACCAAATAAGAGGGCCTCTGAGCCAGGGTACTTCATCTCTTGCCTGGATTGTAAACCCCAGGGTGTAGCAATCTTTCTTGTCGGAAAATCATAATGTCACCCCTATGTGCCCTTTCCTGTAGCTGCTTAGACACCTGGCTGAGCTGCTAAAAGGAGTTTGGGCGGTGGCCTTGGGTCAAACCTGTGACCAGTGCCCGGTCCTCACCGCGCACGCTGGCTGGTGGCCAACAGCCACACCTACGGAGTCCTCTGAAATGAGGAACAGCATTCCTGAGACCGCTCGGTGGAAACAGCCTCAAAAGGCAAGCTGGACTTTATTCAGGCCCCCCTCACCGCTCACGGTCAGGAAAGGCGGGGAGAGAAATCACCTTCCGGCACCACCTCTGCAGTCCATGTGAGGCCCCTGCCCAGCCCTGATGTGTAGATGTGTCCCCTGCGAGTGAAGGGTCCTGGGAGGTGGGTGGATGCCCACAGCTTCCACTGCCTCCTTCAGAGCTGCAGGAAAGTGCAGGGCAGAGACACGGATGGCAGAGGGAAAGCCAAGCAGCTTGTGGCCAGCTGATGACCATGTGACTCTTAGTGTGAAACCGGCAGAGAAATCTTCCTGGGAACCTGATGCCAGGTGTGTGAGTGGGATGTAAGAGAGGCCGGGCCTCTCCCTGGGGTGGCCGCTGTCCAGGAGGACGGAATGAGAGGCATGCCTTAGAAGTGCCAGAGCCTAACAGGTGTGTGTGCCCGAGGGCTGCCAGGCTGCCAGCCTCACGCTGCCTGAACTTCCTGTCAAGCAGAGGCTCTCAGCCCTGGCTGCACCCCACACATCACCTGGAGAGCTTTTCAAATTCCCAGTGCCTGGGCTGTACCCTAGACCAATTCAATCAAGCTCTTTGGAGGTGAGACCCGGGTATCAGTCTTTTTTTTTTTTTTTTAAACTTCCAGGTAATTAAAATACTAGCCATGCTTGAGACCTTGCTTTAAAGAGATATCTGATACATCCCAGGCTCATCAAACAAAATAAGTGGGGCTCTTCCTGAGTGATTCATGGCACCGCCTTCTCCCTAGAGGCCCTCCTCACGCTCCAGTCTCTTCAGTTCCTGCCGTTCTTTAAAACCCACCTCAATCCCCACTGTCCGTGGGGAGCTCTCTCGCTGTCTTGGCTGCAGTGATCGCCTTCCTCTGAGGTACCCAGTCACCTTGGGCCTGTGTCATTGGCCACGCACGGCTATTGGCTGGCTGGTGTTTGCCTTATCTACAGATGGGGTGATCTGAGCCCATGGGGGCAGGTACTATGTCACATTGTGCTTCCTCGTAGCCCCCTGACCTATCATCACCCACCACCATTCATCACCCACATTATGTGCTCAACACGTGTTTTCGGGCTGACTTACATGCTATTGCATTTCGACATTTCAGGCAGTCCTGGTGAGAAAGTTGAAACAATGTCTGATAAACATTAGTGGTTTTGATGTAGATCACTGAGGGTGGTCACGGCAGTACGCATGCTGGGAACGGGGGCGGCCAGCAGGGGATGAAAATGGCTGTGGGAAGAATGGCCGAGAGCTGCCTGTTAGGCCGTCTTCCAGGAAAGTATGTGTAACCCGTATAACCCAGCTCTCACGTGGTCCAGGCTCCGCGCTGAGCCTCTTCAAAGACAGGGCAGTTCCACAGGGTAGTGGGTGGTGGAGGGGTGTTGCTAATTAAAAACACTGAATATTTACTGTCATCTCTCTTCTAAAAAATTTTTTCGTTGTATTTATTATATTTATTTTGGGGGGGCGTAGGTAATTAAGTTTATTTACTTATTGTTTTTAATGGAGGTCCTGGGGGTTGAACCCAGAACCTTGTGCATGCTAAGCACACACTCTACCACTGAGCTATACCCTCCCCCTCTAGTGCCGTCTCTTAAGGAAACTTGAGAATGGCAAAGTGAACCTACACTTCTCTATCTCCTCTCTACCTCTCTCTCCTCATAAAGCACATCTGAGGAGCTGATATATCAGCTAAGCCTTAACAAGTGAAGAGAGACAGAAAGGTGTTTTAGGCAGACAGACAAGCTGGGATGCAGTGCCCACTGGGCTCTCAGAATGGCCAGTGGTCCCGTGAGTGTGGAAAGAAGAGAATAAAAGGTGGGGTTGGTCAAAAAGAGACTGCAGAGGAGGACCAGGCCCAGTGTTTGAAGGGCCTTGAATTACAGGCGAGGGGGATAGACTCCAGGTTTTACCATCCAAAGCTTAAGACCGAGAAGTGGTGTGATGGGGTCACTCTGGCAATACTCAGTGGGTGGGGGACCAGCCCGGTCCACTGAAGGCTGCCAGCAAAGATGGTTCTGAGCCCCACGTCCTGCATGGTGTGGTCTCAGGCCTGGGGCCAGTTTTGGAGGTGCTCCCACAATCCTTACACAGGAGACCCATCCAGAGGTCACCCCCAGACCAGCCACTCCACACTGCTCCTCCAGCCTCTGAGCTGCGATCAGAATCCCCCTAGGTGTTGGCAGGGCCACCCTCCACTGTCTTCCCCGACAGGACAACATTTTCACTTTATGTCCAAGTCAAAGGACATTTATAGTCACCATGAAATAGAAAACAAATAAGCAGATCTTTAGACTCAAATATGAAATATAGCTCAGTTAAACTGAGGCCTGGCTCTTTAATGCTAACATTTTTATGCAATTTTTACCAAAAGATTTTAAGAGTTTGGACTGCTTGGGTTTTCCAGGAAGCCAACATGGAGGTGGCTTTAGGAATGCAAGATGACTTATGGGAGAGCTGGGCAGAGGAACTAACACCTGTGAAAGAAGAGGGAGAAAACACGATGGAGCCTCCAGACTGCGATGCAGACCTGACAGTCTCCGCCAGCCTGCCAGGGACAGTTAGAGGAGCCTGTGTTGGGTGGAAGCGTGGAAATGCCCAGGCCCTTGGACCACCCCAGGAAGAGCTTAAACTTGGTCTGAAAGCTGGGTGGACCCAGCAGGAGCCAATAGCTATAGGCTGCCTGCTAACCACAGCCTTGTAGCCCGGCAGTCCTTTCTTAGAGAGAAACCTTTGTGTCTGCGGTGGAACCCCTCCCCATCAGCCTCCGGTCTGAGTGGGTCACATTTGGAGGGTTTGAGCCCTGTGCCCCTGTCTCTACAAGGGGTCCCTGCACTCTCACCATCCCCTTCCTTCCTTCCTGCCTCACTAGGCAGAGACCACCTCTCTCCAGGGATCTGTTCCGTCTTTCCCTTCCCTCCCCTTCTCAACAAGCCTTTGCCCTTCACTTATCCCTGCAGGATACTCTGCCCCAAACTCACCACAAGCAAAATCAAAAGAATGACTACCTGTGAAACCATCTGTATAACTTGAATCACCAGGGATTCATCCTCCCAAGATATAAAAAGCTCATCAAAAGTCACAGATGTAAACAAGCAGAAAAATGAGCAAAAGATATGAGTGGATGTTTCATGGAAAAGGAAGTACACAGGGCCCTTAGATGAAGAGATGCTCAACCTGACTCATGTAAAAGAAATTCAAGTTAGGATGACACAGATAACCATTTTCACCTATCAGATTGGCACAGAGCAGAAGGTTTGATTCAGCACAGCGCTGGTGTGAAAACAAGTGTACCCACATGCTGCTGGTGGGAATGTGAATTGGTAAAACTGCAGGGGAGACAATTTGGCCACATTCCTCTAAGTGACAAATTCCCACGACCTTTGAAAGGCAGTAAAACGTAATGGTTAAGAGAATGAACTAGAGTGGGGTGGGTATAGCTCAGTGATAGAGTGCGCGCCTCGTAAGCATGAGGTCCTGGGTTCCAGCTCCAGTACCTCCATTAAATAAATAGATGAATGAATCTAATTACCTGACCCCCCAAAATTAATTAAAAAATAAATAAAAATTTAAAAAGAGAAGAATGAACTGGAGCCCCAGCACCTTGGTGTGAATCCCAGCTGCCCAAGTCACCTACTTCTCTCTGCCTCAGTTTTTCTCATCTATAAAATGGGATGATAATAGTACCTACCTCTGAAGATGCTTGTGAGGATTAAAATATATTAGTTCTTGTAAAGTACATACCACAGTGTCCAGCTCTTAGTAAATGCCATGCAAATGTTAACTATTATTATTATTCATTGACCCAGCAAGTCCACTGCTAGGAATTTATCCTACAGATATGCCTGTGCCTGTGCTGAATGAGTGTACGATGTTATTCACTGCAGCCCTGAAGCAGCTGGGGAGAAAACTACATCCAAAAGTCCAAAAAAGGCTAAATTAACTATGGTGTATGTGTGTAATAGAATACTATGCAGATACAAAACAAATTAATAACAGAGAAGCTCCTTAACACTGATCCAGTGTGTATAGAGTGTTACCAGAAGTTTTTAAATAAGTAGTGTAAACACAAGTCCACATTCCCTTACCCACAATTATGAAATTCAAAACTCTCTTAAAAAAAAAAACAAAAAACAGAAGTTGGCTTTTTCTTTAAACAAATTTGGCACAAACATATTTGGTAGCAAAACCTGAACTGAGCTGAACTGACTTAAGGCTGATTACAGCTCGATGTATCCCATGTGGTGCAGAAATATTAACATGTTTCATCACAGACTCTCTGGGGCTGTGACACACATACACACACTATCTTTATACACCTGCTTGAATTCCGAATTCCCAAACTCACCTGCTCCGAGGTTCCAGATAAGGAAATGCGGGCCTTTTTTCACTTTTTTTTTTTCTGTTAAAATATCTCTTTAAGAATGCACAGGAGAGGGGAGGGTGTAGCTCAGTGGTAGAGTGCGTGCCTAGCATGCACAAAGTCCTGGGTTCAATCCCCAGTACCTCCATTAAATAAATAAATAAACTTAGTTACCTCCCCCCCACCCCAAAAAAAAGAATGTACAAGAAACTAGAGAACCAGTTGCCTCTAATGAAAGGCACGGCCTGGCTGTGTGACAGGAACATAAGGGACAATTACCCTGTGTTTGAATCCAAGAATGTAAAGAGTCCATGGCTGTCTTACTTATTCAAAAAATAAATAAATACCATTGAAGACCTCCTCAGCCCGGGCTGCCGGGTCATCTGAAAGCTGGAGCGCCCTCTTATTGGCATCTCTGTGGCAGCCTGCCTGGGAACTTGGACCTGGGAACTAGGGCTCAAGGGAGGGGGCAGGTGGGACGGGAGCCTCATCTCTGACTCACGGTGCTGCCCTGGGCAGGTGGCAAGGCCTCCTCCCTAGAAAAGTGGAGATAATGGGAGTGACTCAGTGTCGGGCCCTCGGATGGGCCGACTGTCAGGGAAGTCAAGTCCCTTACCCGCACCCTCCTGCATGCCTATCCTCTCCCGGAAGGAGGAGAGCCACCCTCCGATCCTCCTGAGCACATCTCCCAGCAGGGACGTGGTGTGAGGGCGTCCGATCCAGCTGTGAGCAGCAGGGTCCCACACACAAAGGCTCAGGGTGGAGGGCCAGGTGCACCACTGAGGACATACGGGAAGCTCCCAGCAACCCTGTTTCCAAGGGTGAAAATCCAGAACAAGCCACATGTGGACATAATAAGGGGATAGTTAAATACATCCAGGGGACTGGATAGATCTGAATGTGCAGGTATGGAATAATGCCCATGACCTGGTAATGTGTGAAAAAAGCAAATGGCAGAACTATATATATATGTATAAATGGGATGAGAAGATGGCAAGGGGTAGGAGGGAGAAACTAGTAAGTAAAAGATGTGAGTGCGTTTATAAAAGAGGAAGAGTAAGTGGCAGATGGACAAGCTGAAAGCCAAGTGCCAGACAGGAGGAGCCTGCTCTCGAGAAGCCCACACATTCGGGAATCAGGACCTGGGCACTGCAGGAGGGGCTAGAGCTGAAAGCAGGCCACAAGCTCACGGGCTGAAGACAGCAGTGAGACCCTGGCTCCCTCCCCACTGGGCAGCAGGCTAGCTTACCTCCCACCTGGAGGAGACTGTAAAGTTAAACCCTGGGACTCCAGGTCCAGGGGAACCAGGCACGGCACAGGGCAAGGAGGGACTCAGCACTGAAAACAGGGGATTGGGTGAGAGTCTAATGTGAAGGATGTGCCCACCAGCCCCTTTCTCCTTATACCCCCAACCACTGCCAGCCAGCCACACCGTGACCCCGCCTGCCCCACCTGGAGCAGATTATACCATTCTCGGTAGAATGGCCTCCAAGAAAGGACCCAAAGAAGTTGACATCTTGGTCCCCCTAATACCCTCCGGCGAAGCAAAGCTCTAGCTAAGCACACAGAATTTCCAGTTAGATTTTTTGAGCACCTCTCCTGAAATACAAAAGAACATGCAAGAATCACCAGTCACTTAAGAAAACCCCTGACACAAAAGACAGAAATCACAACAAAGAAACAGAATAAAGCAGACAACAGATAACGCACCAAGCAGAAGAAAACATCAAGAAAAACAATAATATCTTCAGAGAGATGAGAAAACAACTTCAGTTAAATTAGATCAGCATTTTTTTAAAGACAGAGAGAAAAAAATAAACCTCTCAGAAATTAAAATGGTGATTCTAAAATAAAAATAGAAAGATTTGGCTATGAGAAAAATCATCCAGAGAGAAGAATACAAAGAGACAGGCCTGGAAAGAAAAGAGGAGAAATTTTGGAGGCTTAATCAGAGGCCCAGTGAGGAAAGGAGGTTCAGAGGAAGCAGAGAGAAGGAAAGGATATGTAAAAATACCACAAGAAAATTTCCCTGCACGGAAGGACATGAGTTAAGTGCCTGTCAAGTGCATAGTACAGTAAATGCGGAAAGACCCACAGCAAGACAAGTGGTGGGGAGATTTCAGAATACCTGCCACAAAGAAGGTTCTCAGAAATCCATTTTTTAAAACGTGTCAAAATTGAGTTGTGTCTTCAGATACTGTATAAACAGTTGAATATACCAGTCTGGAATTCTATGGGTTTTAGTGCAATTTTTTTCTTTTTCTTTTTCTTTTTCTTTTTTTTTGCAGGACTCCTTCCTATAACCCATGAAACCACCTAGTGCCTACTGACCATACTTGTCTCTACGCCCAGACACACATGCATCTAAAAAATGTGCGCACAACTGCATACACACACCTATCCCTGTGCGTACATATGTACACATCTACCCGTAGGCAGACACACACACGTCCACGTGGCAGCACCTCTCGGACCTCTGACTGTAGTGTTTCATGAGGCCAGGCTTCCCCTGTCATCGAGCCAGCAGGGCATGGACACTAAGTCAGGCCTGTTCCCGGACATAGGATTCCAGGAACCTGGGACTTTGATTCAAGGACACCCCATCGAGTTGCTGAAACTGTCTTAGGACTGCACTCTCCCAGTCCCCTCCAGCAAACTCTCTATTTTTCACTCACAGTTTTTCCCAATAAACTTGAAATCTAACCCCACTTTGGTGACTTATTCTTGGAGGACCCAAACTAACAAAACACACACGATACACACATGTGCGTGTGCGTACACACACACACCCCTAGGTTTTTAAATCATTGTTTTCCCTAAATATTGTAAATACTTTTGTTCATCTTGCTTTTCTTATTCTTCAACGTCTAGTGGAAATTTCTCATGGTATATCTCTATTTCATTCTTTTAAATGGCTGCACAACATTCCTATTATGAACGCACCATAACTTATTTAAACTATAATCTTGGATTCCAATTTTTGGACACTATGATCGATGCTGTAATAATTATCCTTATCTTGTAAAGATATTTAAGAATAGATGATAAAGGATAGATTGGCAGTCAAAGTATATTTATATACATATATTTTATACAAATTACAATATATCAAGTTATTAATTTTATATAATAATTTTAATTGATGCTTCCAGATTGACTTTTTAGAAAGGCTATAAAAATGAACATTTGCACTAACAACGTATGTGAATACCCCCTTTTCTGCAAGTTCGCTAGCAGTAAGGATTACCAATCCTTTTCGTTTTTTTTCAGGCTGATTTAACTACTTTGCTAACTACTAGTGATTTTTCATATTTTCTGATTCTTTAGAATTGCTCTTGAATAAATTGTCAATATTTATCTTTTTCTCATCAGTTTGTAAAAGCTCTTTGCTCCCTTTGTCCTGGTTTATAAACACAGTCTTCAAATCTCTTCATCTGTTGTCTCTGTGTTATCTTTGCCACACAGAGTTTAAAATTGCAACCTAGTCAAAAATGTTCATCTTTTCTTTCATAGCTTCTGGGTTTCTCATATTTGTTAAAGCTTTCCCCCATCCCAAATCTTTATGGCCCAACAAGGCTACAAGAGCTCCAGCCATCCAATCTGTATTACAGGCAGCAGCATGGAGAAAGGGACAGGACAGGCACCCCACTTCTCTTTGAAAAAAACTTTCCAGAAACTTCTACACAATAATTCCACTTCCATGTCATTGCCACACTTAGTGACACAGGCATAGCTAGTTGCGAGGGGAATACTGTCGCAGCCGTCTTCGGGAAATGCAATCTACCACACCCTGAGAAGCAAGGGTGCCCTTGCCCTCGGCATTCAGTAGGCAAGCAGAGACCACACACTGCCAAGAGCAGGCTGGAGCCTGGAACCCACTCCTTGGCAGAGAAAGAGCCTCTATTCTGGCCCCACTGGCACCATGATTAAGACAGGCGGCCTGCTAACTCAGGAAGGTCTCCGCTTTGAGGCTTGTGTGAACATAATCCCAGAGTGGCCACAGGCCCCAGAAGTGCCTCAGACCCCTCTTCCCTCAGTGCCTCCCCCCCCCCCCCCCGGGGATGGGCCGCAGCTTTGTGGCTGGGTGGGGAGTAGTCAAGGCTGCCAGCACGGAGGGCTGGTGGCTTCTGGACTCTGGGAAATACCACTAGGCATTTCCAGGCAGATGGGGCTTTAGAGAATTACTTATGATTCATGCCAATCTGCGGGGCGTGTCTGGGCCAGAGAGGAAAGCGTAACATTGGAAATACTTTCTCACTCCCTCACCCAGTCCCTCACAAGCCCAGAGAGGGGCCAGCCATGCTACCCAGGTATTTCTTGCAGGTTTTCTTCCTACATTTATGCTCTCAGTTGAAGAAGGAAGAGGAAGGTCGACGGGAAGCAACCGGCCAAGAAGCAAGGCTTAGAGGTTTTGTTTGGAAGAAGTTGGGAAGCAAGAGACCCAGCCTGCCAGGCCACGGTGGTGTGGATCCCAGTAGGGCAGAGCTGCCTGCAAAGGCCGGGCCCACCATGCCTCGATGGGTCTCTGAGTCCCTCGACCTCGCTGAGCCTCAGCTTCCCCATCTGTAAAGTGGGACTGGTAATCCTGGCCCTGACCCTCCTTGTCTGCACTGGGAAGGGGGTTGATCGGGGGAGTCCTTCTGTCTCTCCAAGGTCAGAAAGCCCACGATTAGCTACACCATACAGTCCAGCGTGCTCTACTACAATTCTCTTGTTTTTTTTTTGAAATACCTTTCAGAAAATTATACAAGTATTGCATATTCACTGTTAAAGTAACCAAAAGACACAGACAAACAAAGAGAAAGCAATAAAAGAGAGACAATAAGAGGGAACGCTATTAACAGCTCGGCATACGCTCTTACAGTTTCCAGGACCTAGATATATTTTTAATAGAACCATACTTTATATACAGTTCTGTAATCTATTTTTCACTTGACACCACACCATGAGTTTATTTCTACGTCAATAAGCAAACTTTCATGACATACATTTATACTTATATGACATTCTGCCGATGCTGTATTTAATGCTGAACCCAGGATCAGTATCACTGATTTTTCCTTTCCCTCAAATTCCCATGCACCCCAGCACAGAACTGTCCCTAAGTCTATCTTTATTTAAAATTCTACTATCTTGCTCACCATGGATTAATTTTTATTTTTTAAAATTTTTCATTAATATATTATTCATCTTGATTATGGCATTTTACCCTAAGACTATTTTCAATTTTTCTAGTTAATGTGTCTCTGTATTTCTGGTACCCAGCACTGTGCCAGATACCTGGTAGAGCTCAGTAAATAGTTCTTGAAAGAATGAATGAATGAGTGAATGAATGAATTAGTGATTAAAGGAAATGCTACGATGATCGTTCGTGTGGGGCGGGTATCAAGAGACAAGGGCAAGATATATAAAATAGATAAACAAGAAGTTTTTACTGTATAGCACAGGGAACCATATTTAATATCTTGTAGTAACCTATGGTGAAGAATACGAGAATGAATATATGTATGTTCATGTATGACTGAAGTATTGTGCTGTGCACCAGAAACTGACACAACGTTGTAAACTGACTATACTTCAATAAAAATATGTCTTAAAAAATAAAAATAAATTTAAAAAGAGACAAGAGCAAGAGGCAGAAGTCACGCTGGACAGGGAAGCACACAGCCCATGTGTCCCCCACATAGAGCCCAGGAGAGAAGGCAGCCCAGGACATGTGGCATGGGACCACTCTCTGGTGGGCCAGGGGTGTCCTCTCAGTGTGTGTACCACCCAGGCCCACCTGGAGACCCCTTTGGAGGTCCCCACCATTTCCCAGCAGAGCCACCACCACTCTGGCCTGGCCCTGGCCCAGACAGCTGGAACCCAAACACTGCCACGTCCCCGCTGCGGGACCAGCAAGCACAGGCTCACGCCCAGCCCCGAGAGCCTCCCTCACACAGGCTGACTCAGGCACTCACTGCACTCACTCGGACATCGGCCCATAGGCCTGCTGGTGGGGCTTCTTCTTCGGGGCAGCAAGGGATTTTCCCAACCCTAATCAACCCATGGAGTTTTAAAATAACAAAGACAGAGTCCAAGAGAGGAAATTCTAAGAATATGAAATAAGTCAGAAGAGCAGAGGTGGGTGCTTATTTTCCATCAAATGCCTGCCTGATCCTTGGCCTCCAAAGGCTGGGGGAGGAGTCCGGATTCAGATGTCAGCACCGCAGAGCTAAAGGAAACCCATCTTCCTGTGTTTGCCAAGGAACAATACTGGAGAGGCCATTCCAAGGCTTGCACCTTTCCTCTGCACAGAAGAATTTAGGTCCTGGTGCATTCCTGGGAGGGAGGCTGGGCAAGGAATTTCTAGATGTAAACATTCTTGTTTCATCACTCAGGGACATTCAGGATGCACTGGCTAGGATCCCAAGTGGTTTCCTGTCCTCAGATCCATACTGACCCATACCAGGTGAGATCTAATAGCAGATTGGGGGCCTTGGCCCCACCCTACCGCCAGTCAGCTGTAGAGTGTGGTCTCATCGACATCCTCAGTGTCTACCTCCCAGTCCTGAGTTAGGGTCTGATCACTCCCTTTCTGGACCATTGCCCAAGTCCGGCCTTCCTGGCCCTGACCTTCCTATCGTCACCCACAGGCCATCTTCCCACAGTGCACCTCCAGGTAAGGCCCTTCTCTGCTCCCAGTCCTCTGCACCCGCAGCACCCAGTGCCCCAGATGTATTCCAGGACCGTTATGATGGCCAACCACACCAGTTTCATCTCCTGCCTGCTCCCCTCCTCAGCCAGGGAGGGACAACAAAACAGGAAGTTCCCCCATGACCAGTGTCCATCCTAAGCCAAGCACCTCCCTAGGGATGCAGAGCTGGACAGCTGCCCTTCTCAGAAGCAGAAACAGCTACCCTGAAGGGAAAGAGGAGTCAGTGAATCAGGCAGAGCATTGAAGACAAGCTAGTATCTACTGAGCACCAACTGGACGTTGGGCACCACCCCCAATGTTTTATGGGTTTTGTCTCTCAGTCTCCACAATATTCCAAAGCATTCTGTGAAGTCCTGCCCCTCTTTACACTCCTCACAGTCCCAGTGACTGTCCCCCTGCAGAAGGGGGCCTCCATAAACCAACTAATATCATGGGGTCAAGGGAGGTGGAACCCTGATCCTTTCTGTGACCCAGCTGGCAGTCTGGCAGGCGCCTTCGGGGAGGACAGGCTGAGGGTGGCCACTTGGATCACATGCTCTTCCTTCAGTCTCTGAACACAGGTTCCCTCTATGTAGAACACTGTTCCCTCATCTTTTGGGCTAACTCCTACTGGCCTTTCAGGTCACTTGGCAGCTTCCCCCAGGAAGCCTTCCTAGATCTCCACTCCAATCTGAGCTATTCCTTTGTGTTCCCCAACGTCCTTGGTTGCTTTGCTCTCTCTGGGTGTTTCAGCAACTGTCTCTAGAATCAGAATGTCAGCTCCTAAAGGACAGGGAATGCCTTGTTTTCACCTCTGTGCCCCCAGAATTTATTTAGCTCAGGGCCTTGCACAGAGCAGAGGTTCAATAAATATTTGTTGAATGAATTAAATGCTTACTCTTGGGCATTCAGTCCCTCCCTGGCTGGTCAAAGAGCACCTAATCCCAAACTGGATCATCTGCTTTTCCCTTCCTCTCTCCAGGCCTTGCCATCCACAGTATGCCTTAGAGATAGACAAATTTAGGGTCTGAACCCTGCTTCTTGAGGCTGGTGGCAGAAAGGGTTGACCCCATCTCTTTTTCCAGCTATAGGTCCGGCCTTCTCAGTGCCTGAGCAGACTACTTCGGGTTTCCCTCCTTTTCTAAACCACACATGGTCTCAAAGCACTGCTACCTGGGGGCTGGTTCTGAGTCCCCGCAGGACCCTGTCCTCCAGCCGCCCGACATGCTGCAGGCTCTGTGGAGCGGCAGAGAAGGGGCCTCCCGGCGCCGCTGCCAGGCGTTCTCCGACGGGAGGGGACCGAACTTGTACGTTCAGGGCGCGCAGTGAACACCCTGTGCACATTCCAGCGCCGGAATGCGGACAGGGGACGAGCCAAAGGCGCATTCCTCAGCCCGGGCCCCGCCCACCGGACGCGGGCCCCAGCTGGTGCGGGCGCCCCCTGGCGGCGCGGGCGGCCGGAGGCGGGACCCGGGCCCTCGCCCTCCAGCCTCGGCCGTCGGCTTGCCCTCCCCGCCTTCCTCCACTTCCACCCCGGTGCGCCCCGCCTCACCCAGCCCGCCCTTTGGATCCAAGGATCCTCCATCCCCTTCCCCGGGAAGCTTCCAGCTTCCAGACCCTGATTAGGACTCCAGAGAGCCTTTTGTTGCTTCCATCTCAGCAACCCTTCTCCAGAGTTGTTTTTGGTTTTTGTTATTTCCTGTCAATCAAATCAGTAAAAGCGAATGGCTCCCCAGAGCCATAACGAGAAATCCTATCTTAAGGAGGGCTTCCTCTCCAGCCTTCCCATCCTGTACCCAGGGAGCCAGCCTTGACCCTCCTCTGGTGAGTGCCTCTGCGGGAATCTCTCCTCCTTGCGTGTCATCTCCTCCCAACAGGAGCCAGCAGGACCCAAGAGCTGGATAAATGAGCTGCAGGCCTCACTCTGGCCCAGTGCCCCCACGGTGACTTCCCGCTGCTCCATTGAGGGTTTAGGAGAACGAAGTGCAGCCCGTCCCTAGGCCCTGTGGCCCTAGGTTGAAAACTGTGAGATGAGCCAAGCAGATCTGTAGGTCTGCACATTCGCTCCCATGGGGAAAAGCACCGCAGTCTCATAGCAGGGATCCCTGCTACTGATGGGAGTTGAGGCCCCAAGGAAGTTGAAAGTCACTGGCTGAGGATTTCCACGATGGCGTAGAGACCACTCCATCACATGCATACACACAACTACACCGGTATCAAAACACCACTAAAACAAGTAAGGAAAAAAATACTTCTCTGCAGCACCAGGGCGGGGCTATACCAGTTTACATCACTTTCACCCTCCAAGAACTTGAAGGAGAGCAGTGTATACTGTTTATTTACTCCTGCACGAGGGGGCAGGTCACTTGTCTCCCCCAGATACCTGGTCACTGTGAGTGGTGGACAGTGCTGGGAAGGCCTGCGCTCTCACCCACTTTCTCAGATTGTAGTCCAGTATCTTTCCTGGTGGGAGAGAAGCTGCAGCCTAGCACTGTTTGCATGTGGAAGTGTGCATGTTTATCAGCCAAAGCCAGTTAGGCACTCACCCTGTGGTTAAAATGACACCTGGGCAGCCACTAATGAAGCCATGCATGCCTGGACCTTGCAATCCTCACCATCAGGGAGGGTTGTGAATGTTGCCAGGAAAGATGGGGAAGCAGAAGCCAAGCTTTCATTGGCCAGCACCTGGGCTGCAGGAGAGGGTGCGGCAGCAGGGGGCTGGATCAGTTGTCCGCCTTGAGAGCTGGCTTACCTTGCTTGGTTGGTTTCTCAGCCTCTAAGAGGAGGAAGAGACTCCTGGTTCTTTCCTACTTGGCAGAGAGGTAGGCCCAGAGTGACAAGTAGCAAGTGGCTCTGTTGTCCTGGTTTGAGATGGCAGCTGGCTCTGGGTCTGCCTCTTCCTCATGACATGGAAAATGGACGTTCTAGACCTTTCACATCGCCCTGGCCATTCTTGGATGGCAGTGCCAGGGCTCTATCTCAGTGGGGTGGGAGGGTGCTTGGGGTGATCATGAAAGATGCAAGAGAAGCCCCAGTGAGGAGTCTCTCTGCTTTAGAAACATTTACTGAACCAGGCCCTACCCTAGAGATACTCCTTGTCCGCCAGGGGAGGCAGACACCCAACCTGGCCAGTGCAATGCGGTGTGATGAGTGACCAGGTAGACCCAGAGTGCAGCCGGACGGCTGAGGGGGGTGTCGGGCCAGTGAGGGCGTGGAGCCTGCGCAGGACGGGCCTCCTGGGAGGGGCTGTTCTCCAGTGAAATCCTGAAAGAGCTGGTGGGGGGAGGCGGTGGGAGGGGAGGCTGGCAGGGCGGAGGCAGAAAAAAGTCTGCGGAAAGAGGGAGCTCTCATTCTTGCCTCTACTCTTGAGTCCCCTTTAGTCCTCTGAGGCCAACATCCAATATTCTAATTTTTTGCCAAAGAATCTCAATGGATTTTGCTGGTCATGTGGTTAGACTGGCCAGCGTTTTATCCCTGAGTTGTGAGGTCACTTTCTAGAGATGAGTAGGACTAGGGGGAGGGTATAGCTCAAGTGGTAGCGCACATGCTTAGCATGCACGAGGTCCTGAGTTCCATCCCCAATACCTCCTCTGAAAATAAATAAACCTCATTACCTCCCCTCCCCACCCCGCCCAAATAAAATAATTAAATAATACAATAATAAATGAATACAATTTTAAAAAAATAAACAAAGATGAGTGGGACTGAAATTCCCACTGGACCCAGGTAGGGGTATGATTTCAGCTATGAATTTGCCCCAGAAATTCAGCCCCTTCCCATGGAGTTACTTCAAGCCAGGATGCCCTTCACTGATGTGTGGAGGGTCATCTCACTGTCCACAACCCTCCGTGAGTCTGGTCTGTGGGCAGAACTGGGCAGGGAGGGCCAGCCCCCATCTGCTGGTAACTTGCCCGATCACTTTAGGCGAATGGCTAACCCCCTCTGAGCCTCACTCCAGGACTGCTCTTTGGACTGCGCTTTAACAACACCTGATACCGACGACTGTGCCCCTGTCCTCCGTGAGTCCACTTAGAATGTAACTGTCCCTGTGTCAAGATTTGGACAAATCCCTCGAGTTTTTTGTTTGTTTTTTAATCTTCTGCCCCTGAAAGGAAGCACATAGGGACTGGGGCTGAGAGGGAGGCCCTTCCGTTGTGCAGGGTGGGAAAATGTGCAGTAAACCAGGACAGATCCTCGGGAGTCCCATAAAGTAGACGTACTCCCAGGAGCACGAAAGAGGGCCACGCACAGAAGGGCCACGCCTTCCCTTCCTCCTCCTCTTATTCCCCCTCCTTCTGTGACAGGAATTGGGCATTCATGAAGCAGACCAAAAACAAACAAAATCCACCCAATTTGAAATGCCTCATCCAGAATCTGAACCAAATCTCAAAGGGTTATAGTTCCAATGTCTGGGCGATGAGCAATGTCAGCAACAATGTTCACAAAACCCAGTGCTTAGTTATTTACAAGAGCCAAGACGTGGAAACAACCTAAATGTCCATCAACAGATGACTGGATAAAGATATGCTACTCTGCCATAAAAAAGAATAAAATAATGCCATTTGCAGCCACATGGAGGGACCTGGAGATCATCATTCTAAATGAAGTAAGCCAGATAGAAAAACATCATATGACATCACTTATACATGGAATTTTTTTTTAAAAGACACAAATGAACTTTACAAAAAAGAAGCAGAATCACGGACATAAAGAACAGACTTATGGTTACCAGTGGGTAAAGGGGGTGGGAAGGGATAAATTGGGAGTTTGAAATTTGCACCTCTTGGGGAGTGATGGAGATGTTAGCTATCTTGATTGTGGTGGTGGTTTCATAGGTGCATACATCTATCAAAATTCATCAAAGTGTACATCTGAAATATATGTAGTTTACTATACAGAAATCATTACCACAATAAAGGTGTTTAAAAAATAAAATAAAAATACTTCCCTGAAATTGCCCCCCCGAAAAAAACCCAAACCCCAGTGCTTAGGCCCTGGGCCCACAGCAGATTCAAAGAGCTGTCAGGACAGGAATGCTGGACTGCTGGCAGCAGCACACACCGTGATCTCCAAGTCTTTTGATCTGGGCTTCAGTCTCCAAACGTGTTTTTGCTTGCATCTCTGATACAGCACACAGGTGTGCTCCTGTCCCCAGGACTAATGATATCAAGACGCAGCTACATTTGGTATTATAGCAAAGCTCATGACAAATGATAACAGACAGACTTTCAAATGGTTTTGACGGGTTTGAATTTGGGAGACTGATGTCAGATCTGAACAGACTGTCTTTTTTTTTTTTTTTTTTTGTCATAAGCAGCCAAGTGCTCCTATGAGGAGTGAGGTGACAGATCAGTCATTTCTCTTTCTCTGGGTCACAATTCTCACAGGGCAGAAGAATTCCACGTTCAGACTTCTCCTTTGGCATCTGCAATGGCCAACCTCTCATGCTTCCTTTCATGTGGGTGGGGTGCAGGAAAGCTGAAGGCTGTGCTGAGGGCTGTGGTAAAGTGGGGAAGGCACCCTTGAATTTGGGGGACTCGCTTGGGTTCACAAGTCCAAGTTCAGACTGTGTTCTGTGGAGGACAAGCTCTGTCTCTGGGGGTCAGCTGCCAAGTTCCTGACCCGAGCATGGGGAAATAGCGGCCCCTGGTGGCTGAGACACAGCATGTCTCAGAACCCCACATCCTGCTGGAACATTTGCTGAACCCTGGCTTTGGTGTCCAAGTGTCGTGGCGTGGTGAAGTGCACAGATATGGGTAGGAAAGACCTAGGTTCCTATCTGGGATCATCTGTGTGATCCCAAGCAGATTAACTTCTCTGAGTCTTAGAGTTGTCGCTAGGAGTAAATGAGATGCAGAATGAAAAGTAGTGAACAATGCCGAGCGCGTAGCAAGAACTGCGCTGTGATGGTCGTGATGACTGATGTGGATGCCTCTAGACATCTAAAAGCACCTGGAAAACATCTCTAGGCATAGCCCTGGAGGGAGAGTGGGAAAGAGGTCCTAAGCAGGAACTCTTGTGTTTCTGTGCTGAGACACAGATGAGCAGCAAATGTGTCCTGAACAGGGGTGGTAAGTGTCCGCTTGTGCATGTGTGCACGCACATGCATGTGCATAGGGGTGTGTGTGTGTGTGTGTGTGTGTGTGTGTGTGTACAGCACAGTCCCAGCAGAAAGGCAGAGAGCTCTGGAAGATGCTCAGTGCACCTCTCAGAGGGGAGCAGTGCTGACAAAGGGAAAGCCATTCCTGTTCCTTTAATCATACTGCAGAGCTCAACTCTGAGAGAGGATGGGAGTTATTGAGTCACACAACAATCACTTACTGGTCACCTGCTATGTGCTGGGCAAGATTAGCAAAATGGAACAAACACCTATCACAAGGCACTTTCAAACAGAGATCAGGGCTAAACAACAGAGCTGGTCCTGACCCAGTGGAGATGGCGGGGGGTACAGCTTAGATGGGTGGTCTGGGGACTAACAATTGTATTCCCTGCAGCCACCAGGATGGAATCCTGGGACGTGCACAAAGCCAGGCCCAGGCAGAGTAAGAATTCCTTTGCTCAGGTGGCCTGCCAGGAGTGCATCACCACCCGGCTCTTTGGAGAGTTCCGGGGGCCATGCAGTCCAGACAAAGCCAGGAAAAAGTCTGAGGTACAGTCTCTCAATACCCACTACCCCATCTCAGGGGCTTCATTCAACTAAAATTTGATTCTGTTAAAAACTAGCAACTTGAGAGCTCCCCAGCTTTCACCTCACCACCTGCAGAAGGGTTTACTGATGGAGGGGCTGGTGTCCCAAAAGAGGTTTGCAAGGTCTGCCAAGCCCTGATGGGCCCTTCTGGATCTCTCGGTCCTTCCACAACTCATGACATTAAATTATATCAAAATACATAGTGCTGTTCTCCCCATCCTGTCCCTAAGTCACAAACCTCTGACTTGCGTGGGATCTATCCAGCAGCCTTGAGAGGCAGCCTAAGCTCATATTATTTCTTCAACACCTGCTAGATGCTGGGCAGGGTTAACAAAAGCAAGGGTCTGGAAGGAAGGATGCTGAGATCCGGAAGGGGTTCCTGCCCAAGGGGAAGTTTCCCCTCCTCTTAAATTGGACTCTCTCTGCCACTCATCTCACCCCATTGGCCAGGCTGGAGACCTTGAGGGCTTGCCTTTGGTCTGCTTCTGCCTCCAACAAGCAGACTCACCACATACCCCCCCACCCAGCACGCCATTCAAGATCAACGCTAACATGTCAGTGCCAATTTGAATAGTGACACTGCTACAGGTTGATAACCTCCTGCAAAGGTCCAATACAGCTGATCAGCTTGTCAATGGGCTGAGGTGGGGCATGGGCTGGGAAACACCCACCATCAGAAAGACTTTCTGTAGAGACATTCTGAGCTTAGACACTGGACTCCTGAAGCAGGTTCTGGGGCCGCTGAGGATCTGTCTTCCCCTTTCCAGGCCCCGGCCTCTCCTGCCTCCTGTCTCTCCCTGACACTCTGATCCTGTCTTTCTTGGCTCTGTCCTCAAACCTCAAGAAGCAGAGAAACAAAGGAAGGAAGGCTCTTCCACACTCACAAGTCTTTTCCAATTCCTTTTGGAGAGTTTAGAGGCTTTAGTTAAAGGTACATGTAAAACTAAAGCAAAAACAAATTTTTTTAAAAGGTAATTATTCACTCCAGGGGAAAAAACAAAGGAAACGTAACCATAATAAACTCTTTAACTTGGCCATGAACTACACTCACATATTTACCTTCAAAAGTAACTAATACTTTAACAAAAAGCTGGGGCATAACTACTGGAACAGGATGGAGACTAGCAGTGGGGGGCGTGGAGGGGGGGTTAGCGCAAATCTTCATCTCCCGGAACAGGAAGTCCAAAGGTGACATCTGGAGTTGAGAAATACAGACGTACATATCAGAAAAATAAAGCTTAAAAGTGCAGGACGGTGGTATCGACAAACTGGATTAGCAGTATTTCTATTTCTACATTTTTTTTAAAAGCAAGATGAATATTGGAGAGATAATGTTGAAAAATATTTTCTTTAAGGGAGAATGAAAAGACCAACAGTTGGAAAATGTGAGATAAAAATAAAATGACTATATATATCTGAATCACTTTGCTGTACACCTGAAACTAATGGGACATTGTAAATCAACTGTGCATCAATAAAATTAATAAAAGTAAACAGAATTACACAAGGACAAACGTAGATGTCTGGATGCAGGGAAAAGGCAGAGAACACAGAGGTGAGGAGACAACTGGAGACAGAAACAAAGGACTTTTTCCTGAGGCAAAGAAAGACAGGTCATCTAAAAAAAAAAGATCCACTGAGGCCAAGAACATAAACGAGGAGTCAGGAAAAGAAAATTCAGACAGCCAATAAACACAGGAAACAATAAAGCTGTAAGTTCTGCTAAAGAAACACACATGAAAGCACCAATGTTTTTGCCTATCCAGATTGGCGTTACTTAGAAACCTTGAAAATAACTACTTTAATAAGTTAGTGGGGAATGAAACACTCTGATTACCTATTATTTTTTTAAACATACCTTTTCTAATTTTTTTAGATTTGTATTGATTTTACTTTTGGAGGGGAGAGGTAATTAGGTTTTTTAATTTATTTATCTTTAATGGAGGTACCAGTGATTGAATCCAGGACCTTGTGCATGTTAAGTATGCAGTCTACCACTGAGCTACACCCTCCCCTGATAACTTATTATTAAGAATGAAATGTGCAAACTTTTGCAGGGCATACTGGCAAAATATGATCAAAATATAAAGTGTCCTAACTCATTAATCTAGCAATATTAGGAATTTATCCTTTGCATATAGTCATTAAAATATGTCAGGATATCTATAATCTTTCAGAGATGTTTACTGCAGTATTGTTTGTAGAGACCTAAAACTTGAAATGATCTAAATGTCCATAAGCAAGGTACTGGTGTTACCAAACACAAGTGCACGTGTCCAATGCACAGTGAGGTCAAACATACTGAAACGTCAGAGTTTGGAGCAGAGAAACGTTTATTGCAGAGCCAAGCAAGGAAGACACGTATCCCAAGCCCAAAAAAACCCTTGAGCTCCCTGAAGCGTTTCAGCAAAGCATTTTTAAAGGCCAGGTGAGGGAGGGATGGTTGCAGGGTATGTGGTCAGCTTGTGCACAATTCTCTGATTGGTTGATGTTGAGGTAACATAACTCCTTAGAGGCCAGCAGGTCTGGGGACTATATGGTCATCAAGTGGTTAATTTCTTCCATTTGGTGGTGGTTTTAGCATCTGAAAAACTCAAGAAATATGCATGAGATACTATAATCTAGGTAGTTCAGAAAGGAGCTACAGCAGAGGATATGGGAGGGGGGGGTCTGTCCCAGGAAGGCCCCGTAGAGTCCTGCTTCGTTACACTGGTTATGTTACCAAGTCCAAGCTCAACAGACAGGCCAGTGCATTGAGATACCAGGTGTTGGAGCAAGGAATAGCAACTTTACTTGGAAAGCCAGCAGAGCGAGAAGATGGTAGACTAGCCTTCCCCAAGTTAGAATTCAAGCTTCTTTTATACTAAACGGGGAGGCGGGGTAATGGTTGTTGCAAACCTCTTGGTGTCAGAGTCCTTTTTTCTTGCAGCTGTCCACATAGGTCAGGTCATGATGTTCCTGTAAACCTCCAAGACAAATGTTATCCTCTGTTCTACAACTTTTTATCTATGAATGGAAAAGTGTTATATCTTCAAAGGTCAGAGCCTTGAGAATGGGCTGTCTGTGTACTTGAGGCTATAGGCAACATTCTTAATTTGTAGTAAAAGCAATAGAATATAAAGGTTAAGGTAAAAGAAGCAGATCCAATATGGAGTCGGATTTGTTCCTCCCTACTACAGTTAGATCCCTGATGGAGTGGAGTGAGGGAAAGCTGACTGTGCGAACTCTGTGTGGTGTGTACGTTTAAAACGTGAATTCTGTTTGCCAGTAGAAACATCTTTCCCCTAAAGGATGGATACCCAATGAACCAATGAAGAAGTGGGGAGGGACTGCAGGTGAGGTCTGAGGAGAGCTGTACATTTTGTTTTTATACAGTACAGAACTGTTCCCCTCTTTGCATGATATTGTGTTGTTTTATGCTTTAAAAATGGCAACTGGATAGCCAAGACGTGGAAACAACCTAAACGTCCATTGACAGATGGCTGGATAAAGAAGCTGTGGTATATTTATACAATGGAATACAACTCAGTCATAAAAAAAAGAATAAAATAATGTCACTTGCTGCAACATGGATGGACCTGGAGATGATCATTCTTAGTGAAGTAAGGCAGAAAGAGAAAGAAAAATACCATATGATAACACTTATACATGGAATCTAAAAAAGGAAAAAAGAAAACACTAATGAACTCATCTACAAAACAGAAGTGGACTCACAGACATAGGAAACAAACTTATGGTTATGGGGGGAAGTGGGTGGGAAGGGGTAAATTGGGAGTTCAAGATTTGCAGATACTGACTAATATATATGAAATAAGCAAGTTTCTTCTGTATAGAACAGGGAACTATATTCAATATCTTATAATAACCTAGAATGAAAAATAATAAGAAAAGGAATATATGTATATATATGTATGACTGAAACATTATGTTGTATACCAGAAATTGACACATTATAAACTGATTATATTTCAATTTTTTAAAAATGTTAACTGGAATTATCTCTGTGGCACTATTGTTGCCATCTTTGTTTTCCTCATAATACATTTTGGTATTAAACCAAATAAATGTCTTGTTTTGGTTTTGTGTTTTTTTTAAGTATCCATCTGAGGGCCAAAGAGGATGACCAAAGAAACACCATGTTTAAATGCAGTTGGGTAAATTCCAGCAAAATCATGTAAACTTCCAGAAAGCAAAAAAATAGGTTACATATGAAGAAACAAGATTCAGCCTGACTTCAGATTTTGCATCCAATTTTGAAGGAGAATTACCTTGAATCTGGAATGCTGTAGCCAGCCATTTTACCCCCTCAAATGAAGACAAAACAAGGACATTTTTCTGAAATTCAGGGAGTCAGAAAATTTAACATTCATGCATTGCCTATGAAGATGTGACACTAAAGTAAAACAATTCAAAAAACAGTAAGTGAGATTTCTTAAAAAATAGAAGCTGAATGTTAGAAATATAAACATAGAGAAAAATGGACTTGGAGGCCTGGAACATTCTCCTTTGGCCCACAGATGTTTAGTAATTGAAGGTTGTTTTTTTTTCTTGAGAGTTCTGGTCATATGACTTGATTCTGCAGCAAATAATATTTACACAATTGTAACATTGGAATCACATGTTATAATAATATTATTTTTGTGGGGTTTAATATATTAGACTCAATCTGTAGACAAAACATGTATTGAAATGAACAAAACAGAATGTAAACACAAAAAACCTTGACATGGTAAAAGGGAAATTTTACTTTGCCGAAAGCCAGGGAACTAAATTCTCGAAATTCCTTTAGCTGCAATTAGTATATCAAAGCCAGGCCTGGCTGATTAGAGTCTAGGGTTCTATTAAACACAAAATTGGTGGAAGAGCCCAGACGAGATGTAAAGGAAGTGGCTCCAGTGCTGTACTGGACGCGTCTCTGATGGCTCCTTAGAGATGATTATCTTCATCTCCTCCTAACTCTAGTTCGAAATCAGCCACAGGGTGGATATTTACACCACAGATATGAGCAAACTCTACACGTAAGGGCTTTTTTTCCCTCCCAGAGAGCCTGTTGTTAAATCTTTATGAGCATACCTGAGGGAAAGCCTGACCCTTCTGGCCTGAGGATTGGAAGGAAAAAAGTAAGATGATGGTGGAAGCAGTGGTGAAGCCCACAGGCTTAGATGGGTCAGGGGGGACTGGCGCCATTCTTAGTGAAGTCTTCTAAGATAGGACTTGGCAAACTTTTCCTTAAAGGGTCAGATAAATAGAACTAGTGCAAAGTATTCTACTCTGCCATCATAGCTCAAAAGCCTCCATAGACAATACCTAAATGATCCTGTGTGGCTGTGTTCCCATAAAACTTCCATTTACAAGACAGGTGGCCAGCCCATGGGCCATAGTTTGCCAATCCCTGGTAGAAGCTAAACCCCATAGGAAAGCACTTCAGATATGGCCCAGAGATTAGCTCCATGCTCACAGTTGGAGGGAGCTGGGAAGCTGGATATTTGAGCTAAAGAGCCCACCTCTGGTTCCCTGTGGCCTCCAAGTGGCTGGCAGGGGATCCAGAAGTACCTGTGTCCCAGGAAAAGGGACACAAAGGTGCTACATCGGGTAGGATTAGGTTTGGTTTATAGTAGCTTATGTATCTGTATGATGACAGATTTTTTTTTTTTTTTTTTTTTTTTTGGTGAGAGGGAGGTTTATTTAATTATTTAATGGAGGTACTGGGGACTGAACCCAGGACCTCGTGCATGCTAGGCATGCGCTCTACTACTGAGCTACACCCTCCCCCTATAGTAGCTTAAAAACACATTTTTTAAACTTACACAGTTTATTAATTTCCATACATATTCCAATCATACAGACCAATGAAGTACATCGTTTAAATTTATAGACAGATAATGGGTTCCTTTTTACAACATTATTCCTATTTCTAAGGCTTGTAGAAATGAGTCAGTTTTGTTTCTTCCCTCAACTGAAGTTGTTATATCAAATCTGTTATCAAGGGTAAAATGTATGTTGAGTTAGTCAATCTTTTTTTGCTGTTGGAAGTTTCTTTTTAGTATACATATTTATATTATATATGTGTGTGTGTGTATTTTTTTTTTTTTAATGGAGGTACTGGGGATTCAACCTAGGACCTCACACATGCTAAGCACAGGCTCTACCACTGAGCTGTACCCCTACCAATCTTTTTTTAAAAACACAATGTAATGGTGACTTGGAACACACACGCAGATTTATTCTTTCATGTAAAAGCCTGGAGGCTGGCTCTCCAGGCTGGTAAAATGTGAGAGACCCTGGTCCCTCTGAGCTTTCCTGGTCCCTCTCCGGCATTCCGAGGCGTGGCCCTCGTCCACACGGTCCGTGGTGGCTGCTGAGGCTGCGTGTTATGCCCCCGACATCCAGCAGGCAGGCGGCGGAGAGCGGAAGGGGGCGGCCCTCCGCCCCCTCGGCTTCGTGGGCGCGCGACCTGTGTAGTTAGTTACAGAGGGCCCCGCGCGCAGAAGGGCCCACGCACCGTTTCATGGTGGATTGTCACCGTCTTGAAATTCTTAATAACGTTATCCTTCAACTTGTGTTTTGTAAATCACACACTCACAAACTCCGATGGGACAACAGACCACGTCCATGAGCAGAGGAGGTCCGTGCAATGTGTGTGCGTGTCATCGGTCGCTGCAGCCCTTGTCACGCAGCGTGGGTGAAGCCGGCCCTGAGGCTTACCTTGTATTCCCGATCTGCACCCAGAAGGGCTTCCATGCAAATGTTGATTTAACGCACGGATTCCTATTTGTTTGGTTTGGGGGCGGGGGGAGGGTAATTAGGTTTTTACTTATTTATTTATTTAGTTTTTATTAATGGAGGGACAGGAAATTGAACCCAGGACCTCGTGCATGCTAAGCACACCTCTACCACTGAGCTATGCCCTCCCACTTATTCCTATTTGGAACTTATCATTAATTCGATCTTTGAACCTGTGCTCTGTACATGCAGTCCAGCAGGACAGTGGGGGTATGGGATATGCATGCCTTCCATTTGCACAGGTGCCAGGAGCACAGAACTCCAGTGAACTCACAACGTATGGGCTTCTACCAAGACTCAAAGCGAGGACAGGAAAGCGTGTCATGTCCATGACTAAGTGGGAGATGACGGCCCTGAGAGGCCACGCTTTCCGTTGGAACCAGAACTTGCTTCAAATGCAGAAACAAAACGGTGGCATTTTAAGAAGCACAAATAACCAAGGAACCCCACCATATCCTTTCTCACTTGGATTACTGCCCTGTATTAGTGACTCACTCACTCTGAAAATGATGACAGATAACAATCCTGGGCAAGCCAGAGTTCCTCTGATGTGCAGTCCTCCTTGCTCAGCAGCAGGGTGAAGGTAGAGAATGTTGGTTGGTACAAGGTAAGCATATGAAGAAGTAAAATCAAAACAGTTTTATGCAGCGTTTCCACTGTTTGGTAGGAGTGAAACACAAACGTATGCATGATCAGTGAAATATAAATTGCATAGTTTCTGTGATTTTACATATGTTAAATGCTCTGAAGTTTTTTTAAATTTAAAACTGGCATTGCAGAATTTAAAGATGGGTGGTAAAATTCATAGCAACAGTGTAAATTTTTAGTTTTTCTTTACTTAAAGACAGCATTCAAGCAAATAAAAAAACACCGTGTTGAATCAAGAGAGAGAATGCAGATTTTAGTAACTGTGGTAGTACTTTTTTCCTCCTTTGTGAACAAGGGGGCACTGGATCCTGCAAATTATGTAGCTGGTCCTGGAGGCACGTTACCCCAGGTGTCATATGGCCCCAGTTTCAAGTCTTATGTTAACTGATGCCTCTCTCTTCAAAGAGAGTAGGAGAGGTGCAGAGGACCTGGTATATTGAGGCCTCTCACCCCGATCTTCAGCGGATATAGTAAGGGCACTTACTTACCCAGATACCCAGATGGCATCTCGAGGGAAAGGGAGAGACACAGAGCTCAGAAGGACTGAGTTTTCCAAGAGACTATGGAAAACAGCCACACGAGGGAGTTCAACTCCAAACAGACTGAATAGTCAGACTGAGAGGAGACTTGGAAGTGGAGAGCCAGGTGCAGTGTTTGTTGGAAGGCAAGCCCAGGCTCCCCCCTCCCTCACACAGCAGGGTGGGACTGCCAGGGAAGATCTTAATCTGTGCAGATCCCAATGGCAAATGGCGCACGCGCTTTTGCAAGCCAACCACCCTGGATCCAAGGCACTTCCTAGCTGAAATACACTCCTTCCTGCTGCTCTTCCCTCACACTGCCCCCTAGTACTATAACCTGGTCACCTGGCTAACTTCTCGCCTTTCTACACTCAGCTCAGGTGTCTACCTCCACCCCCAGGAAACCTCCCTGCCTACTGGCCCTCACCGTCCCCGCTGGGCCCTCATGGCGACCTGCACACACCAAGTGTCGGAGGAGCAGTTCAAGTGACAGCTGGTGTGGGCCTTGCCATCGGCCACAAGCCCCAAGTGGAGGCCTTCCTGCCGCTCGCTTGCCCTCTTTGAGCCTGTTTCTCCACATGGAAAATGGGATGATCATACCAGATCCACCAACCTTATAGAATTTTTGTAAAAATTTAGTTTGTGAATAGGTTCTCCATATACCTAGCATACAATTCAAAAGTTATATGAGGACACAGTGAAAAGTCATTCTCCTTCCCCCTTCTCTCCTCCTGACTCTCAGTTGTCTTCTCCAAAGGCAATCCCTGTCACCAGTTTCTTCAGCTTCCTTCCACAGACATTTCACGTGTTTTAGGGCAGGTACATTGTACGTCACCACCTATGCAGCATTCCGGGGCCTAATCTGCATCTAACTGTGAGGAAACATCAGACAAACCCCAAATGAAGAATGTTCTGTTTCT
Source organism: Camelus ferus (assembly GCF_009834535.1). NCBI lineage: Eukaryota > Metazoa > Chordata > Mammalia > Artiodactyla > Camelidae > Camelus > Camelus ferus. The sequence continues at coordinate 109,262,680 of NC_045696.1, forward strand.
TTTTTTTTTTTTTTAAGTGGCAGTTACAAAGCATCAAAATCATAAAACACAAACAAAGGCTGTAGACATGTTCCAGAATTAAAGGGAGTGGTTGATTAGATAAAAGTGCTGTATCCATGTTAAACTGACCAAAGTTGATAAGCGTACAGTGGTTACGAAAGAGAATCCTTTTCTTAGGAAATACACACTGACGTATTTAGGAGTAAAGGGGCCATGATGTGTGTCTTATCCTTATATGGTTCAGGAAGAAAAATTGTGTGTGCGTGTGTGTCTGTACATGGGAAGAGGGAGAGAACACACGATAAAGCAAATGGGGTAAAATGCTAACGGTAGGTGAATCTGGGTAGAGAGTTGATGACTATTCCTGTAGTATTTAATTTTTGTAATTTATGTCTAAGTCTGAGACTATTTACCCAATAAAAGCTGATGTTCACATTCACGGGTTCTGTATTTGCAAATTCATCTACTTGCTAAGCTTTCCTGGGAACCCCCAAATCAGCCCTCGAGGCCCTTGCACGGTCATTCACAGACTTGTGCGGAGCAAGGAGGAATCGGAGACTCGCAACAAGCACGTTCCCAGCTGAGGTCAAACAAGGTGGCACCCTGCCTCCCGGCTTCAGCTCTCATCCCGTAAACACATGTCCTTGGTGCACTCTAGGTAGTGTCACATTTTTTTGAATTTTCATGCTTTGTGCTAAAGATTTTGCTGTTTAAAATGGCCTCCAATCATAGTGCTGAAGTGCTGTCTCAGGTTCCTAAGTGCGCAAGAAAACTTTGTTGTGCCTTGTGGAGAAAATACACGTGCTGGATGAGCTTCGTTCAGACGTGCTGTCGGCTATGAGTTCAATGTTAATGAATTAATAATGCATATGAAGTAAGATGTCTTTAAACCGAAACCTCTCATACAGTAAATTACATATGTGTTGATCAGTTGATGAAAACACTGACCAGAGTCTGCAGGAACCTAACCCCATGTTTTCCCTGGGAACAATCTGCTGATTCAGTGTTTGTGGCAACTTAATAGAACATAACCTCCATGAAGAACAAGAATCAACTGTTTCTATGTATGTATTTCTTACACAAATGGTAGAATACAATCATGCTGTTCTGTATCATGTAACAATATTCTTAGAGGTCACGCTGTTAGTTTGCATTCATTCCTTCTTTTTTTTATTGAAGTACAGTCAGTTTACAATGTTGTGTCAATTTCTGGTGTACAGTACAGTGCTTCAGTCATACATGATGCATTCATTCTTTATTCTTTTTTTTTTTTTTTGAGTCAGGTGAACAAAACATGTTCTATCAAGGTCAGTCTCTTTTCTCAGCCACCCCAGTGCTCACTCAATGGGCCCACGTAACCAAATGACCATGGTAGCAGGGTTTTGTATGTGTTTGGGGGTTTTTGTTTGTTTGTTTGTTTTTCATTCTCTTGAACAGATTCCCCATATGGGTGTTTCCTAATTGATCTAACTAGTCCTCTAGTAACAGACGTTTGGGTTTTATCTTTTCCGAATGTCACAGTCCTGCTTAAGTACTTCCATGGCATCTCCTGGCTCTTGGGATAAAAATGCAAGTCCTTAACCATGACCTGCCAGACACTCACACTGCGTCCTGGCATCTGTATGTCTCCCCTCCAGCTTTCTTCCACCCCTGGTGTTATCCACACTCCCTCCTGCCACAGAACATGTTCACAAGCTCCCTTCATGGGACATCGCCCCACCCTTCACCTTGGCCTGGTCAACCATCCTCTTCCTTCAAACCTCCAGCTCACAGTTTTTGTTCACCAGTGTATCACCACCGGGGCCTGGCATGGACCCTGGCATGTAGAAGATGCTCTGTACACTTGTGTTGAACAATCAAAGGAGTGAGGCAGGAGGCAGGCAAGGCAGGAAGCCGGCTGGTAATGATTATATTTCTGTGGTTCTCTCCTGATGAAACACTTGGTCTTAAACGCTCAGTGGAATGAAAACTGTACAGCTGCCTTATCTCCTGTCAGATTCTCAGCTCGTTAGCACTGGAGTGATTTCTGCCCTGCAGAGGGACCCCGAGGAGGTCGCCATACCTATCTATGCAGTTCCTCACCATGAGAAGGGGTGGTCGTATCTGCATCGAGCTGCTTGTGAGTCCCATATGTTAGGACACATCACAGGGGCTCTCTTCCCTGCCCCCAGCTCCAACCATCTATAAGACATTGCCCTGGTCTTCTAAGGATATTCTCAGCATATTGGCTCAAAACAAAAGATCCAAGCAGAAAGATCCAGTTACAAGTCACCTTTCCCCCACAGGCTCTCTCTTACTCTTCCTCCAGCCAAGAGATGCCTGCTGGTACCAAGCGAAGGGGAAGGAACCAAAAAGGAAGTGTCATAGCCAAAGTGCCCCAAACCTCCGGGGGCAGATCACATGCTCCTGAGCGGGGAGGGGCAGAGCTCTTTCAGGGCTGTCATCAGACTTTGGCTTCTTTCTACTTTCAAGCGACTAATTCTATTCTCGTGGTTTCTCTAAAACTATGCGGAACTTGTGGTAAAACCCACATCCTTCCCTCATGCCAATAGGTCCCCAGCCACATCCTCCCAATGAACACCACCGCTTTTCCTCTATTTTTGGTGGCAAAATGAAGCAAACTAGCTCACATTAAAGGTCTGAGAGAGAGAGGGAGAGAGACCACACAGGGGACTTCATGTACCCAGAATCCAACTAACAACTTCTCCCCACCAACCGACCTCCTCCCCAGTCTGAACCGCCCTCATTTCTCACCTGCTTACTTGCAACACCTCTAGCTGATCTTTCCGCTTTCACCTCCATGTCCTAAATCTTTCTCCAAGTATAGAGTTGCCAGATAAAATTCAGGACCTTGAATTGAATCTGCATTTCAGATAAACAAAAAAAAAATTTTAGTATAATTATGTCACAAATGTTACATGGGATACACTTCTTCTAAAAAATACTCATTAATTTTAAATGCAAATTTAACTAGACACCAGGAATTTTTATTTGCTAAATCTGGCAACTCTATCCGTGCAGCAACCAGAACCATCCTTTTACCGTGAGTGTTTTTTTTTTTTTTAAGTGGAGGTGCTGGGGATTGAACCCAGGACCTCGTGCATGCTAGGCATGTGCTCTACCACTGAGCTACACCCTCCCCTCTGGAAGTCATTCTTTTAAAATGTACATTAGCTCATACTATCCTGCTGCTCAAATCCGCCAACAGCTTCCCATCTCTGAGCAAAGTCCTTACCATGCTCCGCCTTCCCCAGTACTTCTTGTATGTAATCCCCTACCACTCCCTTCCTTGGCCACACAACCCAACCACCCTGGCTTCCTTGTTCCTTCTTCGAGATTCTGCCCCTTCTTTAGGGTTTTGATTTCTCAGTGAGACTTTCTCTGACCATCCTGCAAACACTGGAACCACCCTACCTTCTGTCTACTCCCTGCTTTCTCTCCATCTCATGGAGATGCATCACCTTCTAACACACTGCATCACACATATGTATGGGTTTGCTGTCTCTGCACTAAAAAGTTCAGTCCCTGTGGGCAGGTACTACGTTTTGTTCCAGCTGAGTATCCAGCCCCAGAACCCTCGTTGGCACACAGTAGACACTCAGTAAATATTTGTTGAGCCAATGATGAAACCTAAGGGCAAGAAACACAACCAGGAAAGTCCAAAACAAGGGAGGTTTGTTTTGTTTTTCTTTCTTGGCAGCCTTGTTCTAATCTTCCTCCACTTACTCATCTTGCTCAAGGTCCTCTTTAACCACCTTCCCATGTCTCACAGGACTTCTCAGGGGCGCCATCACATGACTGGATAATCTGATTGGCTCAGCTCACCTCCCTTCCTCTCTCTTTTTCTTTCTCTGTTCCTTCTTTCCTCCTTCCCTCTTTCCCTATCTCTCTTTGCCACTTATGTTTTGAATATTTTTAATGAATGAGTAATAATTCTAAAAATATACTTTATTTTCTTTATGTTGAGTATGAGGAGGAGTGATTTGGGGGCTCTGGCAGCCAAAAGCAAATGCCACTAAACATCTTCCTGGTGTCCTGTCCCAGGCTCAAGTTTCCCACAGAGAATCACTGGTTCTCTGGTCTGGTTAGCCAGGAGAGGACAGCCTTCACTGTGGTAGCAAACAGGCTCAAAATCTTAGTTATATAGAACAGAAGTTTACTTCTCATTTATGATATATGTCCAAGGTGGATTGGCAGAGGTCTGTAGTGCTAGGTCTCAGGTACCCAGACTGATAGAAGCTCTTCTGAATTGTAGCTGGGTCCTCTGGTCAACCTCTTCAGAGCAGGGAAATAGAGATGGAGAGATGCACCCTGGTTCTTAAATGCATCAGCCTAGAAGTGAGGATCATCACTTCCACTCACAGCCCTTTGTCCAGAATTGGTCACATGGCTCCACATAATTGCAGGAGGGTGAGAAAATGTAGGAGAGCATAGATATTTGGGAAGAAGTAGATGATTTTTCTTAGGCACAATCTTGGGGAAGGGGAAGAGAGGCAAAGTGGGCGAGAGGTCTGTTCAGACATAGATGTTCTTCTGCTTACCTACTTCACCTCTCGGAACTCAGAGAACTCAAATGAACCCTGGCTATTCAAGAAGAAAAGACAAAATCTGAGCCAACCCTAAGCACCTGAACCAGGTCTGATGGCAATTAGAAAATAAGATGATTTTCCTGACCCCATATCTGCTATGGAAATAATAACACTACCTTGCACTTTTCCAGCACTGACACTTTTCAGAGAGCTTTTCCTTCCATGTGGGCTTCACAAGAAGTAGACAGAGATTACTACCTTTTTATAGAAGAGAAATCAGAAGCTCAGAAAGGTTAAGAGGATGGCCTAAAGTCACAGAGCTCATGGGGGCATAACTGGGACCTGAGCAGCTCTGTTTGCCTCCACCTGGGCCACAGCACATCATCACATCATACTGCCTTTGAAGGACCGGGCAGTGGGGAGGGAAGAACACAACTGGTCCCACACAGGTCTCTCCGGCCACACCACATACCTGGGAAACCATCACTCCTGTCTCCCTGTTATTCATAAACACATTAAGATACAAAAATTAGGTAAAAGCTAGCTCTGTTCAGGAAACAGAAAGCATGTTATCATGTGGGAGGTAAGGAGCAAAAGTGGGATGGACTTTCCAAGCAGAAAGGTATGGGAACTTTCCAAAAATCACAGTCTTTCCATATATGTCAGAGAGCTAAATTATGTAGAGCTGAACAGGTTGGTGACAAGCAAGGGTACCCTGGGTTTGAATCCCAGCTCTGCCACTAACTTGCTACATAAACTTGAACAAGCAACCACCTTACTAAATCACAATTTCCACATTTGTAAAATGATCATTTTAGCATCGCCTTTATAGACTTTTGTTTGGGACACAGTGTATAGTGAACCTACATGGTGCATAGCACACAGCTGTCATTTGATAAAAGTCGTCTGTTTGGATGGGTGTTGGTTGGGTGGAGCTGTTGGATGGGTGGAGAGGAAGCCTGTGGGACCCTAAGGCTCCAAAAGGAGAGCAAAGAAACTGGAGGGCAGGGTCTTCCTAGTTCCTTTTCCTTTCTCCCTCTCTTCCTCCTTATCCCACACTAATTTATTTTTAGTTATAAACAATTTTTAAAAGTTTAGGTGCAAAGAACAAAAAATGCAAAGAAACACTCACAGCATCAGGATGGTAACCCAAACTTCTTGCTTTGTTTATACTTATGAGTAAATCTGCATTCTCTAAATCTTGTGTTTTGAGACTTTTTCTATGTTGCCTCTCAGGTTTAGAATACCTTGTGCTTCAGTATCAAACAACCCCCAAATCTCAAAGGCTTAAGATAATAAAGCTTTATTCCTTATTTCTCTCAGTGTCCCTTGTGGACCTGAGTGGCCCTCAGGCAGCTGTCTGCCACGGGGTGACTCAGAGACGGAAGCTACTTAAACCTCACGGCACCTCCATCTGCACGTGTGGTCTTCTTCTTGATTGTGATGAAGGATCGTGCATGGAATCTTACATGCTTGAGCCCAGCAGAACATGTACCACTTCCCAGCCACGGGGCCATATTTTAAGTCACGGCAGGGTATGGGGAGACCCGGACAATGTATTCTTCCATGTATCCAGGAAGGAAACTGAGAGTTCCACGAGCCATCTTTTCAACTTTGTGTGCTTTTTCATTAATTGCACATTCCATCACTTAGAGTTAGACATTTAGATTGTTTGCAACTTTTCAATATTATAAATATAATCAGAACTTCCCAGTTTCACTGTTTGTAGTTGTGACCAGACTGGCATTACTCTTGTCATCTGCTCACAGCACCTCTGCTGCCAGGAACCTCGTGGAGCACTGCTGAGAACTCTGTGCCTCGACAGGCTGCTGGTCTGCGGCAGAGTGGAACGGGCAGGAGAATGCGCCTCTCTTTGTTCCGCTGTGGCCCCTGACCATTGAGGCTCTGAAGCTGCACTGTTTGGACGTTGGAGTCTCACCTAGCCCTTTGTTAGTTCTTCTGCTTCTGCTTCTCCCATAAAGCATCAAAACCAGTGAGACAGTCAGTCCTATGGTGATGGAGATGTAAACCCTCTTGTCCCCCATGGTCCTCATTTTATCCTCACTAAGAACCTCTTAGTCATTCTTCAACTAAAATTCCAAAGCTGTCATGTACAACAACTGAGGTGGAGAAGGGGTGTCCCCTAATGCCACGCACCAGGAGCATTATACACAAAAAGTCAGGTCATCCAGAACCCTCCGAGATGTCAGTAACACTCATTGGACATCACCGAGAAGAGTTCTTTTCTTCTTTAGATTATCTCACTAGGATAAATCCCCAGATGTGGGATAGCTGAGTCAAAGTATCAAAATATTTTTTGTGGCTCTTAATTCAAGATGCCAAATCGTGTTCCAAGATTTACATAGTGATAAGCACTACCTATGATATCGGTTCCTAGCACCGTCACCAGGATTAGGAATTATCATTGTTTTAAATTCTGTCACTGTGGTGAACAAAAACCACACATTTCCCTGGTTTTAATTTGTATTTCTGTGAATACCACAGGCTTTAATTTTTTGCCACATTTGTTTATAGTAGTGCACCACTTGTGTGATGTGTCAGTGCAGATGCTGATTTATTTATTTATTCCAGTCTTAATTTCTTAAACCAAGCTTTCTAAGTTCTTTATATAACAAAGATGTTAACCTTCTGGTTGTGGCAATTGTAGCTTAGAGCCTCCACCCTACTGCCCTGTTCTGGTCTTTTTGCTTTTTTAGTTTGGTTATTTTATTTTCATTGTTTTTGTTGTAGTGCAGAGTTTTAAATTTTAATTTGTTCATATTTGTCAGTCTTTTTCATTGTGGTTTCTTCTTCTTCTTTTTTTCCACTTCAGAGATTATAAATATATTTCCTGTCCAGAATCTTGATCAATATTTGATTCTATTTTCTTCTAGTTTGTCTTCTATGATTTGGTTTTTTTTTAGTATTTAAAATTTTTCCCCCTGGGTATGCACTTAAAGTAGACTCAACTGTTTAAACATGGATTGCTTTTTAAATTTTTTCTTTATTTTTTCTTTAATTTATTTAAACTTAAAAAATAAAACAGTTTGCTTAATTCTCCTGCCCCTCCATGCCCCCACCTTGCATCTTGCAACCTTCGATCTGTTCTGTGAGCTTGGTTTTTGTTTTTGTTTTAGATTCCACATATAAGAGAGATCATGCATTATTTGTTTTTCTCTGATTTATTTCACTTGGCAGAATGCCCTTGCAGCCCATCCATGTTGCTGGAAATGACAAAATATCATATGTATATGAAATATACATTATATATAATATACCACAGCTTCTTTATCCATCCACCCATTGATGGATACTTCGGTTGTTTCTGTGTCTTGGCTACTGTAAATGAAGCTGCAATGAACATGGGGGTACAGATACCTTTTTGAATTAGTGTTTTCTCCATTTGTATTTAATTGGCCTTAGAGGGGGAACTGGCTTTCTCTGAGAGGTAAGGAAACTTATTTTGGGTTTTTAATTTTGAACCCAAGGCACCAGATTCTCCTTGGCATTCATTGGTTTGAAGCATTAGACATAACTCTGCCCCTCTTTTCAAGCAAACTGAACTATACAATATTAATTCTTCCAAACCAGAAACATGGAATATATTCTGAAATTTCTTTCATTAATGTCTTATAGTTTTCAATACACAGATCTTTCACTTCCTCAGTTAAATTTATTCCCAGGTATTTTATTCTTTCAGATGCAGTTGTAAATGGGATTGTTTTCTTAACTTCTCTTTCTGATAGTTCATTGTTAGTGTTAAGAAACACAACACATTTTTGTGTATTTATTTTTTATCCTACAACATTACTAAATTTGTTTATTATTTTTAACAGTTTTTTTGATAAAGTAGGGTTTTCTTCTTCCTTTCCAATTTGGATATCTTTTATTTCCTTTTCTTGCCTAATTTCTCTGACTAGGACATCTAACACTGTGTTGAATAAAAGTGGTGAGAGGGCACCGACATTTCTTGTTCTTGATCTTCGAAGAAGAGCCGTTAACTTTTTACTGTTGAGTATGACATTAGTGTGGGCTTGTCATATAGAGTGTTTATTATGTCTTCTGGAGGAAAGCTTTATACATGTCTTGTGTCAGGTTTATGCAGCTGATGCCCAGGGGACACCTCTTGATTGCCTCACTCCTGGTGGCTGGAGGGGCTTGCATTCCTGGATCCCACAAGACTTGACAGGCTACCACCCCTGGGGCACTGCACAGAAAGCAGAATGAGGCACACCCACCAGCCTTTCTGTGAAAGATCCTCTTTGCTAATCCTGGAGCTGCACCCTGAGGGCAGGCTTCAGCTCTGGGTCACATTTAGTGGTCTATGGAGCTGCTCTCAGGAAACGCAGGCTGTGGGTGCCATCCTTACGCTCTCTCTCCCCCCACTTTGCTCCAGCCTTCTGGTATCTCCCAGAAAGGAGCTTATACACTCATCTGGAGCCCACCCAGTGGACACGTCCAGAGTGCCCGGCTCTGAAAGCAAATGGGACTCACCCTGGCAGCCCCTCAGGACTGTATATATTTGCATACTTTAAAAAGCTGCTGCCTGAGGGTCTGGCTTCCAGTCAGCCTGAATCTAGGTGCTGAGATCCTCCACTTTGAAATGGTGACAAGTCTTGGCACATCCTCAGCTACTGGACAAAATATAACAGGCTGCCTGGACAAGCACAGAGGCTTGAGAGACAATCAGGAGCTGAGGCAGGGCTGAACAACAGGGCTCATCTCCTACACAAGCCACCCCTGCAAGGCTGGAAGAGGTGGTGGTTTCATCTACTGGACAGAAACCTACTGAGAGTCAACTAATAGAGATAAAATAGACAAACAACAAGGTCCTGCTGTACAGCACAGGGAACTATATTCAATATCTTGTAGTAACCTATGGTGAAAAAGAATATTAAAATGAATATATGTATGTTCCTATATGACTGAAGTATTTTGCTGTACACCAGAAACTGACACAACATTGTAAACTGACTGTACTTCAATAAAAATTAAAAAGGAAAAAAGAGAAACCAACAGAGAGTCAAGCAAAATGAAATCACAGGAATATGTTCCAAATGAAAGAACAAGATAAACTTCAGAAAAAAACCTTGATGAAATGGAAATAAGTAACTTCCCTAATAAAAAGTTCAAAGTAATGGTCATAAAGATGTTCACTGAACTAGGAAAAAGAATGATGAACACAGTGAGAACTTCAACAAAGAGACGGGAAATATAAGAAAGTACTGACTAGAAGTCACAGAGCTGAAGATACAATAACTGAACTAAAGAACACACTGGAGAGGTTTGACAGCAGACTAGATGAAGCAGAAGAAAGGATCACTCAACTCAGAGACAAGGCAGTGGGACTCACCCAATCAGAGCAGCAAAAAGAAAAAAGAATTTGAAAGTGTGAAGATAGCTTAAGAGATGTATGAGACAAAATCAAACAGACTAATTTTCACTTTATAGAAGAAGAAGAAAGAAGGGGAAAGAACTCTTATTTGAAAAAATAATGGTTGAAAACTTCCTTAACTTGGGAAAGAAAACAGACATCCAGATCCAGGAAGCCCTGAAGTTTCCAAATAAGATGACATCAAAGAGACCCACATCAAGACACATTATAATTAAAACGTCAAAAGTTAAAGACAAGGAGAGAAGCTCAAAAGCTGCAAGAGAAAAACAACTAGTTTCGTACAAGGGCACCACCATAAGACTATCAGATTTTTCAGCACAAACTTTGCAGGCCAGAGAGTGCAATATATTCAAAGTGCTGAAAGAAGAAAATTCCAACAAAGAATGCTCTACCCAGGAAGGTTTATTCAGAATTGAAGAAGAGATAAAAAGTTTTCTAGATAAGAAAAAGTTAAAGGAATTCATCACCACTAAGCCGGCCTTACAAGAAAAGTCTCAAATAAACAACTTAACTGTACACTGTAAGGAAATAGAAAAAAGAATAAATGAAGCCCAAAGTTAGTAAAATGAAGAAAATAATGATTAGAGCAGAAATAATTGATATCAATACTAAAAAGACAAGAGAAAAGATCAATGTAACTAATAGCTGGTTTGTTGAAAAGATAAACAAAATTGACAAATCTTTAGCTAGACTTACCAAGAAAAAAAGAGAGGATTAAATAAATTAAATCAGAAATGAAAGATAAGATGTTACAAATGATACCACAGAAATACAAAGGATTATAACTGACTAATATGAACAGTTATACACTGACAAATTAAACAACCTAGAGGAAATGCATAAATTCCTAGAGACATATAACCTATCATGATTGAATCATAATGAAATAGAAAATCTGACCACAACAATTAGTAGCAAAGAGTTGAATCAGTAATCAAAAACCTCCCAACAAACATAAGTCCAGGACCACATGACTTCATTAGTGAATTCCACCAAGCTTTTAAAGAAGAATTAATATCAATCCTTCTCACACTCTTCCCCAAAATAGAAGAGGGTGGAATGCCTCCAAACACATTTTCTGAAACCACCATTACCCATTATCAAAACCAGACAAGGATGCCACAAAAAAAAATTACAGGCTAATATCCTTGATGAACACAGATGCAAAAATCATCAACAAATTATTAGCAAACCAATTTGAACAAAACATTAAAAGTATCATACACCATGATCAAGTTGGATTTATTCCAAGGATGCAAGGTTGGTTCAACATTCACAAATCAATTATGTGATACACCACATTAACAGAATGAAGGATAAAAATCATACGATCATTTCAATAGAGGCAGAAAAAGTGTCTGACAATACTTAACATCCAGTTTTAATAAGATCTCTCAACAAAATGATTATAGAGAAAATATTTAAATCTTTAATCCAAATGAAACTTATTTTAGATCTATACCATTTCTTTTCCCAACCAGTAGGAATTGTAAGACTTTCTACTATTCCTTAAGCCAAATAAATAAATAAGAAGTTTGACCAAAATTATCTTGAGGAATGTGAGGTCTGAGAATGGGCCTGGGGATAGGAATTTTCTTCAGCATCTCCGTCCATCCCCTGGTGTTTCTTGATGAATGAACAGAATTTGGAATGATCCATCTGGTCAACGTCTTTTCTATCAGAGCCCTTTTAGGGGGACAGAATAAACTCCTGTTGTTACAAATCTTGGTTTTTTTGTTTTTGGTTTTGGGTTTTTTTTATGTGTAACATCTACAGGGTTAAGAGTCAGTGTAGGGGATAGAGGGTTAGGGTAGATATCTTTATATCAGGATTTGTGAGGCTCTTTTTCTCAAGTTGTCTATGTCAGATCTGGGTGTTTGTGTCATAAATCAATATCATGATTTGCATCATCATGTATGTTCAGGTCTCTATCTTGAGAAAGCTGTGTGAGAAGCCCCTAGCAAAATCTTTTACGGTGGAGATGGGTCCAAGAGGTGTGTGGGGGCCAGGGAGTTCATTACGAAAAACAAAAATGCACTTTGATTTTTTTTCTTTTAATTGAAGGTGGAGAAATGGCTTACTGTTAATATAATAGAGAATGCTAATATATCTTTCCAGTCGCCAACGCAAATTTCATTGTAAAAGTAGATATGAGATATAGGGGTAAATAAAATCCAAGATATCTAAAGGAACTCACTCTTTGCATATGAATTTCCCTAGCTGAAAAATAGGATCAGCTTGGGATCCTTTCCCCCTTATATTTCAAGAATAAATGGAAAAGATTACATCACATAAAACCCTGGAGTTACGTACATTCATTTGAATGCTTAAACTTCATTAATTATTTAAGTCTCGGATCATATCTTTCAAATAACTGTTGCTTTTAAAATGCTGTCACTGAAACAATCCAAATATCTCTCAATAGGGGACTGGGTGTATCCACACAAAGGAATACTATGTATCTGTAAAACATAATCAGAAATGTCAATATATTCTGCGATGAAATGATCTCTAGGATATATCCTTAAGTGAAGAAAGCAACACAGAGAACAGTGTGTATGTATGCCTCCTTTACTTTAAGAAAGAGGCAGGAGGAATATGGCCGTGTGTATACATACAAATTTGATTATATATTTTTTAAAAAGGAAAAAATAGAAGAATAAACCAAAAAATTAAAAGGAACCAGGGCTCTCTGGAGAAAGCTCTTGGGCAGGAAATGTACAAGATGAGCCTGGAATATCCTGTGATACCAGAAAACAAGGAAGCCATCAGAGACTACTGGATTCATGCCAAAAGGGCACAACAGCAAACAGGAAGGACTTCCCACTAACCCAAGAAGGAACAATTTGGATATCAAAATTAATAAACAAAAAAATGTCTGAGAAAATAATGTCTTATTTGAGTACTTGATTGAAACAGAATAAGCATTTAAAATCATGAGTTCATAATGATATTAAAGATAATTTATTGGTCAGATAAGTGGATGCTAAGGAACCAACTCACTATTTTAAAAAGTGGTAAAGAATAGGGAAGAATAGAGAATTTATTTTGCTTCTTTCATACAAACTGTCTATTAGAGTAGCTGAATAGTTGACGAAGGAGAATTTTCCATTATAGATTTCCAGCTAATACAAGCAAAGGAATGTGGTAACCAGCGATCTCAATGGTCCCCATGATCCCATCCCCTGCTATTCACATGTTGTGTAGTCCCCTCCCACATTGTATCAGGGCTGGTCTGTTTGACCAATAGCACATCGTAGAAATGGTGGCATGTCACTTCTGAGATGAGATCATAAAAGACTTTGGCTTCCATTTTGTTCTCTCGGTCTCTTTCTTCTCTCTCTCTCTCTCTCTCATTACTCACTCTGAGGAGGCTGCCATACTGTGAGACATTCAAATCATCTAAGAAGAAAAAAGTTCACTAGGTGAGGAATGGAATTATTCAGTCAAGAGCCGGTAGGAACTTCCCCTGCCAACCATCATGTGAGTGAGCTTGAAGGCAGATCCTCCAGCCGCAAGTGACTTTAGCCCCAGTCAGCAGGTTGATTGCTATGTCATGAGTGACTCCAAACCAGAACCATGCAGCTAAGCCTTTTCCAGTTTCCTGACCCACAGAAGCTATGAGATAATACATGTTTGCTGTTTAAGCTATTAAATGTAGGGATAATTTGTTATGCAGCAATAGATAACTAATACAAGGAATGATAGAGTTGAATATCATAGATTTTCACTGACTAATGATCAACAGTAACTGCTAAAATCGTAAGTGCAAGATTAAGGGGGAATTTTATAGTAGGTAGGTCTGCAGACTGACAGTATCTGAGCTTAGTAATCACATTTTTAAAACAACTGGGTGATTTAAGGTAAATCCCAGACATCATATCATTTCACCCACTGATCAATGTTACAAAAAGAGAGCCAAATAGGCATTATATGTCTTCTGATGTGATGTAGTTAAAAGTTCCCTATACTATCTATGAACTATTATTGTTAAAAAAAAAATTGAACCTAAATTTATCAGGTAGTTTCTGGTGACCAAGTTTCCATTGAGTAGGGAGATGGAAGCCAGACTGGAATGAATTAGCAAGGAAATGAAGGCAGTGAACTTGACAGTGCATCTGAAAAATTCTTCAGGGATGAAAAACAGAAACGGCTTAGAATAATACAGTTGGGGCATAATCCACAACCCACACCTTTACTATCTACCCACATGATTTTGTATGGAGTACAGCTCTGGTTCAGGAAGCTGTGGAGAGCTCATGAGTATGGATTACTTTGTGTGACGATTATAAAGAGGAAGGAAAACAAATGGAAATTGTTTTCACTGTGCATACATTAAAAATATATATACTATCTTTTAACCAGCTACGACAGTGGCAAAGGAAGACATTAGCTAAAAATGTTAAGTCTAATTCAGGGGTTAAGTTTTTTTTTGAAGCAAGACTCATCTCTCAAGGCAGGGGACGGAGAGAGTAGGTAAGTGAGAATGGGGGAAATGGGGCTGCATCCCTGGGCAGAGCGTCTGACAGGAGAGACCAGGAGGTCTTCTCAGCACCATCACATGTGAGGACCAACCCTTGGAGCAGACTGCCCCGAGACGAAGCAGCCTGGGGAAATTTTCCACCTCATAACTTTGTGAGCACTGCCCCACTGTCCCCTCACTTTCCCACAAGAGCAAAGCTAGAACTGATCCTGAGACTCCAGTTAATCATTGCAGGGCCTTCCCTCCTGAACAGAACAGGAAACCCGAGAAGCCACGGAGACAGCATCTCCTCTCTCCCGCCCCCGGCCCTGACCCGCTGCCCCTGTTCTCCATAACAGACAGGTAAGAAAAAAAGGAAGAGTGATCATCCATTTGAAAAGCCACCGACCTCATCTTTCTTCTCCACGTATTTTGAACTAGCCTTCGAGGAGGGGGCATTGCTGCTCTGAGAGGTAAGAAAACTTACTCTGGGTTTTGAATTCTAAACCTGCCGCACCAGGTATGCCATTCTCCTTGGCATTCGTCAGTTTGAAGGATTAGAGATAACTTTGCTCCTCGATTCAAGCAACTGACCTATAAACATGGCCACTTCAAGCCCTGCTTGTTCTGCCACTTTGGCTTTGTAAATTTCCTCCTCATACCTGGGCCAGGACTGCCAGACAGGCCTGTCTTTAGACAAGGAAATGAGACATCCATTTAATCAGCAGCTCTGGCTGCTCTGTGGCCACACTTCGCCCAGAGGTGCATCCACAACATACACAATCCACCTCCAAAAGTTTGCAGGGGAAGACTGACTGTTTTTCCGAAAAGGGGTAACACAGGGGAAATCATGCCACCCACCATGGCAGCCACTCCTGGCTCCTATTCTTGGAAAGAAGGGAAGTCGTCTGTCATAAAATGCCCTCTACCCATCCTCTGGCAGCTTGTTTCGCATCCCCTCCCCTCTTCCAGGCTTCTCGGCCAGAGCAGCCTGCTACGCTCAGCTTCTGCCCCTTCCCTCACCACCCCTCACCTCAGCAGTCCTGACTGGTCCTGACAAGGGTTTCCTGCTGTTGAATGTTATTAGTCAAAAGAGGTATAGGGGTGGGGGGCCCTGTCCCCAGTGACAAGACTCCTGTTTTATTTCATTTCTTATTTTTTTTATTGTTTAATTGAAGTATAGTCAGTTACAATATGTCAGTTTCTGGTGTGCAGCAATGTCTGGTGTGCACAATGTCCCAGTCATGCATATACATATATTTGTTTTCATGTTCTTCTCATTAAAGATTATTACAAGGTATTGAATATAGTTCCCCGTGCTATACAGAAGAAATTTGTTTTTTACCTATTTTTATGTATAGTAGTTAACCTTTGCAAATCTCAAACTCCCAAATTTATCCCTTCCCACACCCTTTCCCCCAGCAATCATTAAATTATTTGCTATGTCTGTGAGTCTGTTTCTGTTTTGTAGATGAGTTCATTAGTGTCCTCTTTTTTCTTTTCTTTTCTTTTTTTTTTTTTTTAGATTCTACATATGAGTGATATCATATGGTATTTTTACTTCTCTTTCTGGCTTATTTTTATTTATTATTTTTTAAAATAAATTTTATTTCATCAGGTCTTTTGGAGGGGATAATTAAGTTTATTTATTTGTTAGTGGAAGTACCAGGGATTGAACCCAGGACCTGTGCATGCTAAGCACCTACTCTACCACCAAGCTATACCCTCCCCCAAGGGACACCCATTTTAATCACTGAGGTCCTTTGGGTTTCCTACTGCTGCTGTAACAACTTGCTCCAGACTTAGTGGCTTTAAACAACATGGACTTACTGTCTTACAGTTCCATAGTTCAGAAGTTATAAATGGGTCTCAGTGGGCTGAAATCAAGGTGTCCACCAGGCTGTGTCCCTTCCTGGAGGCTCCCATGCCTTGATTCATGGCCCTTGTCACCTTCAAAGCCAGCAGTCGCATTACGCTGACCTCTGCTTTCATCGCCACATCTCCTTATCTGACTCTGCCTCCCTCTTCCACGTTTAAGGAACCTGTAGATTACACTGGGCCTGCCTGATAACCCAGGAGAGTCTCCTCATCTTAAAGTCAGCTGACTCGCAGCCTTGATGCCATCGGCAAGCTGAATCCCCCTTTGCCACATAACAGCATAGTCATAGCTTCTAGGGAGTAGGATATGGACGCCGTGCGGGGAGGGCATTATTCAGTTAAGACAGAGTTCAGAGGTCCATGTGGCTGATGGTGGGTTGTGGGGAATGGTCCCCTCCTCCTTTAGCCAAAGGCCTAAACTCGACTCAAACGGGTGGGTAAGGGGCTGAGCCCCTTAGGATAAGAAAAAACCTTCCTCCAAGTTTAACCTCACACAGCCCTTCCCAGTTTTAGCTCTGCTCCAGTCCTTGTCCTTAACCCCCATGTTAGTGGGCAAGGGTGGGTGATGAGTGACTTTCAGAAGAAACACAGATGAACAGACACTTTATCCCTGATTCCCCAGGGACATTTGCTCTCCATGATTTCTTCCATTTTCTCCTGGCAACCTCTCAGCTCACAGCACTGAGCCATCCAGATTTTGTGGGCGGCTTGGCATTTGAAAGTCTCTCCCATTTCCAGGTTAATGCCAGAATCACACGGACTCCTTCTCATTGACTCAGAGGGGAGGGGAAGCACCATCTCCCTGAGGCTCTGAACTGTAAATGAAGAAATGCAGGATGGTCACTTGTTTTGACTGGGGAGCAACCATCACTCCGGATCCCATGCTTACAAGGTGTGAGATAGTCTCCAAAGATGGCTGTCATTAATTCCTGCTGCACCTGCTGCTCCTCACATCAAGATGTGGAGTCTAATTCCCCTGTCTGGTCTGGCTTGAGTGACTTGCTTGACCAAAATAATGTGGTGGAAGTGATACTCTGGGTCTTTTGAGGCTAAGTCACAAGGCTCTTGCACGATCCTCTTGGGTATTCGTTCTTGGAATCCAGCTATAATTATGAGAGAGCCCAAGTCACATGGAGAGGCCAAATGTAGGCTCTCTGCTTACCAGGACCTGCTGAGCTCCCAGCTGACAGTAGCATCAACTCCTAGTTACAGAAGTGAACCATCCTGAACAACACACACCGAGTCAAGCCTTCAGCTGACTTTAGCCCTGGTTGTTATCTGAATGCAACAGCATTCAAGGTCCTAAGTGAGAACCATCCAGCTGAGCCCAGCCAAACCCCAGAACTGTGAAAAATAAAAATAAATTGTTATTTTAATACACTAAGTTTTTAGGCAAATGTGTTACAAAAGCAATTGACCTGTAGGGTATACTGAGACCCTTAGGGAACCCAGAACAAGTCTAGGCAGTGTGCCAGGTGGTGGGGAGGCTACCAAAAAGGGCTAGATGCAGGTAGAGATAGACATAATTATTAAAGACCAAATGTCATAGGACTTTGGAGGACGGAGATATCGCTCCTGGGGAACAGGTCAAGAAAGTCTTCCTCGGAGAAAATGAGATTGAATGTGAGTCTTGAAACCTGGGTGGAGAATAGGGATGAGAGAGACTATATCTGAAAGAAGTAACCTGGACAAAAACAGCAAAGCAGAAGAACAAAGAGTAGATGAGACATGTGAGTCGACTTTTCTGAGAACACTCATCTTTCAGGAGGCAGTGCAAGGGCGCCCTCTACTGGGCAGCCTCCTTCTCTTTCCTCCATTTTCCTACTCTCTACCCGACCCGAACTGACGTTCACACCTTTTTCGTAGCACCAGGAATAGTTTGGGCTACTCTTAAAAAAAAAAAAAAAAAAAAAAAAAATTCTTGTTATGGTTAGAGTAAAGGTAAATGTCTATTTAAAAAAACCTCCCAAAATATGGTGGCTTAAATTATGTGGATGTTTATTTTTCTCTCCTATGTAACAGTTATAAGGTGAGACCTGTTCCTTATGATCATTCAAGGACCCAAGTCCTAAGTCATTGCTCTGCTATCCCCCCAGTCAATGTCATTAATTGTACGCTGGCAACTTGGTCACCACCAGACCCAGCCAGTCTGAAAGAGGGAAGAGAAGTGGAGGGGGCGAGCCTGATGCCCTGGACCTGGAAGAGGCACACATCACTTCCCTCATGTACCTTTGTCAAGAACTCGGTCATATGGCCTCACCTAAGCCCCAGGGAGGTGGGGAAATGTAGCCCAGCTGGACAGCCTAGTAGTTCTATTACTAGTGCGAAAGGGGGGCCTGGGAGCTCCTTGAGGACAGAGACCACATTTTTTTTTTCTGGAACAACTGATTATATAAGAAATATATTTATTATTTTATTTTATTTTTCTGTTTCCTTTTTTTTTTTTAAACAGAGGTACTGGAGATTGAACCCAGGACCTTGTGCATGCTAATCATGTTTTCTACCACTGAGCTATAGCCACCCTCCTATTTTATTTTTTTGATTTACAATGTTGTGTTAATTTCTCGTGTACAGCACAGTGATTCAGTTATACATATAAATACTTCTTTTCATATTCTTTTTCATTATGGGCTATTACAAGGTATTGAATGTAGTTCCCTGTGCTCTACAGTGGGACCTTGTTGTTTATCGATTCTGCACATAGTACTTTAGGAACCACATTTTCTCCATCTCTGGTCCCCAGCACTGAGCCTGCTGCCTGACCCGGGGCAATGTTCAGTCCACGCCTGCTGAATGGATGAAGCTATTGCGGGAGCGTGGGCTGGACGTGATGAAGGTGTAAGCCACTGCGGGGACCCGACCTGAGAAAGAGAGAGGAGAGATGTGGAAAAATTTAATAGGGAAATGCAGAGGGCTTGATGAATCTTGCCAGAACAGAGAGCTTTGAATGTTACGATCTTTTCGTGATCCAAGTTGACAGCTCTTTGGCTCAAGTTGAAAGAAAGTGAACTGAACACCTCACCTCACAGAAATGTACTGAGTGCATTCCAAAGTTAGGAAATTCCTCAATTATTTCAAAATCACTTTAGGCAAGAGCAGAACTCGAGCTTGAAGACTTTCAGGGTTCTTGTTCTGTACTTGCCTCTGCTACTATTAACAGGCTGGAGCACCAAACCTCACATCAGGGCTTCTACCTGGCGGCCCTTCCACACCACGGGCCATCATTCGTGCCCCATCAACACTTTTCCGGAGGGCTGGCAGACCCCCAGAAGTGGACGTGTCTGCTCCCTCACTGATGTCCAGACACAGGCTGCTCTCTAGAAACCAGGCTCTGTGGCTAAGCCCAGTTGGGACACGTCATTCTTCAGCATCAGCTCTAGCTTTGGAATCAGCACAGACAGAGCCTGAATTCGAGCTTTGCCATTTACCGCCGGCTTTGGTCAAGTTACACCACCTGTTTAAATCCCAGCTTCTCTCCCTGCAAAAAGGGGGGCTACATCACTTGGATCTATGAGGATTAAATGAGGTTTGGGGGTAAAGCACTTGGCCCTTAATATGCTCGTAATAAACAACAGCTCTTAAACTGTTAGGACAGCTAGGAGTTCGGGCCTCTGTGGCCTCTCGAGTCAAAGGATATTAACAGCATAATGAAAATAATAGCCAGTTATGGCCATTCACAAAACTCAGTTGTGTAAAATAGAACCTTATTAATTCCTTGAACTGTTCTTATTTTTTTTTCTTCATTTTTTAATTGAAATATAGTCAGTTTACAATGTGTCAATTTCTGGTGTTCAGCATAATGTTTCAATCATACATATACATACATATGTTCTTTTTCATATTCTTTTTCATTATAAGTTACTACAAGATATTAAATATAATTCCCTGTGCTATACAGAGAAAATTTGTTGTTTATTTATTTTATATATAGTAGCTCGGTAATCGCAAATCTCGAATTCCCAATTTATCCCTTCCTATCCCCTTTCCCCCTGGTAACCATAAGTTTGTTTTCTATGTCTGTGAGTCTGTTCCTGTTTTGTAAATAAGTTCATTAAGTTCATTTTTTTTTTTTTTAGATTCCACATATGAGTGATATTATACGGTATTTTTCTTTCTCTTTCTGGCTTACTTCACTTACAATGACGATCTCCAGGTCCATCTATGTTGATGCAAATGGTGGTATTTTGTTCTTTTTTATGCAAACTGGCCTTATTTTGATGCTGTGACTCTGGCCTGGCCTCTGAGGGACAAGCTGATCCTGGTGGATGCGTCCTAGTCCAGGACTGCTCAGCCAAATTTGGGATGATTATCCAGTTGGAGCTCAGAGATTATTTTCTCTTCCTCTTCACTGCTGCCTGGTCCAGCATAATCTGAGACCTTCTCTCATCACTCACCATGCAGAGGGAGAAACATCCCTTTTTTGGTCTCCTATGTTTCCGGGACCCAGGCTGTTGTCAGCTACTAATGTCCTGTGGTCTCTGGTGTTCTCTCAGAAATGATGGTGTGACAGCTGTGGTCAGTGGCACATCCTGTCCCATCCCACGAAGCCCCACCTCACCCTTCCATCAGTGCTAAGGGTCAGGCCTGTCTCTCTACCTCCTGGGACCGGCCAAGCTCATCCCAGCCAGGCCAGCTTGTATCTCACTACGAGCTCACAGAAGCCTCCACGCCACTCTTGGGCCTGCAAAACACTGGGGTCCATTCACATCTAAATGTGCTGCCATTCCTCTGGCTTCCCTCAGTGCAAGAACCATCTGGGCAACTGCACCTTGGACACTGAGCCCACAAGCCTTTCCTTCTCTGTGGTCCCCAGGGCAATGCTTCTTCCCCCCTCCCACCCTCCCCACATCAGAATCCCGCTGTGAGGAAAACAGTTCCATCGCTTATCTCCCTTGCTCTTCCTCCATAGCTCTGTCTCCCGTCTCCTTCCTCCTCCAGCACAAAGCTCTTTTTATGGAGGTGGAAGAAATATGTACACACACACACACACACACACACACACACACACACACACACACACGGCGGGGAAAACCAGTTCTCCGAGTTTATACAAACTTTCCAGACTGTTTTGTCTCCATCCACTAGAGAATAGTACCTCTTTGAAATGATAAGCTAAGGCGTCTGCCATGCTCGTTGCTCGCAGGCTTGTTGTGGTGGTTACAGGGCGTGAACCTGCTATTTGATGTCTCAGCCGTTAGTCTGCCACAAATGAAGACTTCATGTTTTAGCCTGTCTCGTGAGCTACGTGGGTTTTTCCTGAGTTAACGTAGTTGGAATGAGGTCTACCAGGCTGCTCAGTCCACGGGGCGGGCAGAATCCTCTTCCTCATGTTCCAAATGATGGTATCCCCTTTCAATCTTTTAACTTAATTTTTTAAAATCAAAGTTATATATACATATTATTGTAAAAGTCAAATAATTCCCTACAACATTAGAAAAACAGTCTTCTGGTCCCCAGTCCTGCCCCTACTCCCATTCTCACTTGACTCCTTTAACATGTTTTAAAATATTTTCCTCCATAGTGCTAAGAATGCAATTTTATTGCTGCTTCTTGATTTTTAGGCATTATTTACTGATTGCCAAGTATGGGAGGTAAAAGATTTAGCTTTTTTAAAAGACTCTCACACATACTAACTCCCTCTCCTGCCATCAGTATTTAGGATTTATGCTATTTTGATAGTATAAATACTAGTCACAGGTGAGCCCCAAAGTATACTTTAATTGCCTTTGCTTTCTTGAACAACTTTTCATTTTCCTTGGATTTAATAATTGTCCTTTTCCTGCTGTGCTTGATTTTCTAGGTACTTATCTCTAAGTCCGTGTCCTCTTCTTGGAGACTGTTCCCAGGTCCTTCCGTCTCACACCCTCTAGCCCCCTTGGTTGACAGATGCGTCGGGCATCCCTCAGATCTTGGCTCCCCTGGCAGTGTTTCGCAGATGTGACACACAGCTTTTACTGGACTACACTCAGCTGCTTCTCCTCACTCTCTGCTCAGTCCTTTTCTGTAGCTTCTCTTCCCCTCTGGTCCCTTATGGTGATGCGCTCAGCATCATCTCACCTCTCTTTTCCCCTCGCTCTACACATGCTTCCCTGATTCATTCCAGACTAACCACCCTGGCCTCTCCTGGATGGATGGCCATATCTCTAGCTCAGTTTTTCAGCTGAGCTCAGACCGACATTTCCATCTGCTGGTGGGACATTTCTGCCAGGACGTTCCACAGGAACCTCTAACTCGGCGTGTCCCAAACCAAAATCACTATGTCACAACCTGAAATTGTTCCAAGTGCTTTTTGCTGTCTGTGAAACTTTGGGAAAGTTACTGCATTCTCATGGGATGCTACTGAATAATAAAATGGGATGATAATGGATTCCTCATAGGATTAAATGATCTCATGAATCGCGATGTGTGTCAAGCACGCATCAGAGTGCCTTGCCATGCTGTCTGTGCTCAATAAATGGCCCTGATCATTAGTGGGAGCAGGAGGAAAGGATGGTAAGGGAGGTTAGCATTAATATTATCCTCTGTCCACAGTGGCATCACCATCACCTGTTCCCAAATGCAAACCCTTGGGATTCATCCTTGGCCTCTGCTTCCTCCCCACAACCTTACTCACTATCATCAAGCCTACAGATCTTATTCCATAAATATCTCTCGCATCAGGCCCCCTGGTCCCATCCTCACTGTCCTGCTCTGTTCAGGCCCAGCCCTCTCTCACTTAGTGTATGTGGAAGGCCTGCTGCCTGGTTCCCCAGCCTCTGATCTTACATTTCACTTCTAGCCCATCCTCTAAATTTTCACCAGAATGAACCACATGACATGCTTGTCTGACTGTCCTGTCTCTCTAGGCGTATTTCAGTAATAATGATAATTGTGGCACAGAGGGCAGAAAGCTAATATTTAAGATCATAACAGACTGCAGCTGCATCTCCCCCCCAGGTCGTGCATTCCTCCTGAGCACAAGGCTCTTTGTTTGACAAAACACCTGGGTGGATGCATAAGGTGAACAACTGAGAATCTAAAACAGAGAGACAGTTAAACTCCTCTACAAAGGAAATAAGCCAAAATCTGGGGAAGTTAGAGGACATCTCGAACGGGAAAACCTTGGAGGGGGTACCATCTAGCCAGTGGGTGACTGGTGAGAATTGGGCCAAGGTGGGAGAGAGACTCACATAAAGATCAGAGGTGTCTCAAGACTTGGACCATTCTGTGCTGGTCTAAAACCCCTCTCATTCTGCCCTCAACCCCACTGCCTTTTACCCCATATCTTTAATAAAGTTTATTACGTAAACACTGCCCTCCACGATCCTGCAAATGGAGGAAAGGGCTTGGTTCTGTCTAGGATCTGCTCGGACAACTGAGAGCAGGGGTGGAGTGTGCCCCTGGTGACACTGGGGATTCTGAGTAGGACGAAATCAGAGCCTGCAGATCCTAGGAACACAAGGGCAATCTTTGTAGGGGTGTGTGAACCTGAGTAGAAGCAAAGGTGGGGTTCCAATCAATTATGTTTAAATCTCGAAGAGTGTCGCCAGCTTCCCTTCCAGTGGGATCATCACTAGGACGATGATTTCACAGCCATGTTTCCTATGGACCAGGCAACCGGTTGGGTGCTTTGCATGCACAGCCTCGTGTGCTCCTCTCCTTAATCCCTGCTGCAGAACGGGTGTTACTGCGAGGAAGGTATAGCTCAGCAGTAGAGCGCGTGCTTAGCCTACCTGAGGTGCTGGGTTCAATCCCCAGTATCTCCATTAATAAATAAATCTAATCACACACACCCCCAAATAAATATATTAGAATTGGTGTTATTGACTCCATTTATAAAGGACCTATAACTTGCCTGGGGTCACAAAGCTGGAGAGGGTCAGGGAGTTGGGGTCAGAGCCCAGATCTATCTCATTGTTATTCAGTGTTTTCTCCTTACTGTTGGATAAACTCTCAGACCCTCCCATGGGTCCCAATCTTCTAACTGTGGTCAAATAAAAAGGCAGATTCAATTTCAGTTCTGAATAAAAAAATCAAGTCTGCGCATATCATTTTGCAAATTGCAAGAGGTTGCTCCAAGGAAGCACAGTGACCCCATCAAGGGGACCCAGTGGATTAGAACAAAGTTTCTTTCAATCTAAGCCCAGTGCGTCTTCCACTATACCAGTTTCCCAAACGTGGTCTACAGAATTGGTGATGCCACTAGGTGCACCGTGAGAAAGCATCATGCAGTTAATCAGTACGGAAGTTATTGAGTAAAGTTTACCAGGACTTCTCCGAGCAAAGCAATGTACCTTTGCTTCTCCAAAAGCAGGCATTGGCATGCCATGTTTCCTAAACTTATAAAGTTTGGTGGAGCAACTGTAAGCCTCTTATCAAGCCATTGTATCATAGAACAGAGTTTGGAACTCTGACTTTCCTCGGACAAGCACTTACCTGGAGGAAATGCAGACATTGCGTTAAGCACGGGTTTTAAGTAGTGCAAACTGACCACCGACAAAGATGATATTTTCTCCAGGGAGAATGAGGAACCCCAGTCCTGCAGGGTCTCATGTATTTCCCGATAGAATTGGGTGGTGACAGACACTGAAGAGAAGGGATCCTACTGAGTAAGGGAAGGAACTCCATGGGCTTTGGAGAAAGGACAGAATCTGTGTAGAATGAGACCAGGTCTAAAAAACTCACACCTATCAGGTAAGGACTACTCCGCAGGACTCAAACTGCAAGGATGACATACAGCTTTATTTTTCTCAGTCAAACCTTGCTCTGAGACCCACTCATAATGGTCAGCAAAAAGTCCTGTACCAGTCACTTTTGGTGACTCTTACCCCTTTCCTCAGGTCATACCAGAAGCCCAAGCTTGTCTAGTCCAGAACAATGGGGAAAGATGAGCTTCTGGTCATAGAAGACCCGTGGGAGGGTTTTCAGTGTTACTCCTGCCATGCAGATTTGGACCAGCACTGATGCTCCAGGGAGAACTCTGAAATGGCCCTCCCAGGGCCATCGTCACAGACAGGGCTCAGTTACGGGGACCCTGTGGCAACTAGAGCCACCAGGCAGTGTCCACAGACAACCAGCCTCCTCACAAAACCTGAGACTCTCCCCATTTCCAGCCACAGTGAGGTTTTCTCAGCAACTGGTTACATCCCTCATTCCCTGGAAGTCCTAACCCAGCCCCCACCTCCACTCCCAATTCATCCAATTTAGCTTCTGTAACCAAGCTCCTGATAACACAGGGCTGGTATCTCTTCTGGGGTTCAGATGAGCCAGGCTGACCTTAGGCATTAAAAATACCAGGAACTTAAAGATCCTCTCAAAAAGGGAGGGGAAAAAATGACTTTTCTTTCTTTGGCTGATGAATCCATAGCAGGTACACCTAACAGCATCATTCAAAGAAGGAGAGGGAGGAGGAGGTGGGAGGGGCGGGGAGAGGAGGAGGAGAGGCAGGAGAAGAAGAAATTTTTCAAGAATGCATTATTGGGAAGCATAGGGCTTAGTGGTAGAGTGCATGTTTAGCATGCACGGGGCCCTGGGTTAATTCCCCAGTACCTCCATTTAAATAAATAAACAAATAAACAAACCTAATAACCTACCCACCTCCAGAAAAAAAATGTTTAAAAAATCTTTTAAAAAAGGGGGAAGGGTGGATCTCAGTGGGGAAGGTTTAGCTTAGTGGTAGAGTGCATGCTTAGCATGTGCAAAGTCCTAGGGTTCAATCCCCAGTACCTCCATCACGTACATACATACATACATACATACACCTGCATCCTCAAGGACCAACACGGGTTCAGGAGCCCATGGAGGAGGAGGCAGTCAAGAGTCAGGAAGTATCTGAGGAAAACCAATACCTAAGAGAGAGCAGCAAACTTGACAAGAAAGACTGATGACTGAGGAAAGAATGAGAACAAAGACCAGAGTTTAAATGCACGTGAGCAGTTGCTTCAGAATGCACTTGGGCTCCTGATCAAACTACCTGAAATCGATTCCCAGCTCTACCACCTTCTAGATGTATGGATGGAATTGGGCCAAGAATGTGCCTCGATTTCCTAATCTATAAAGTGTGGATTTAAATAATCCCAATATGGTAGGATTATTGTGCAGATTAAATAAAATAATCCATGTATAAACACTTACCTTGATTAAGTAGCCAATAATAAGTGCTCAGTGAATGTTAGATACTTTATTATTATTATTAAAAAAAAAAAACAAGAACTGGCTGTGGTAGAAAAGTGACCATTTGAGAATTTGTAAATTAAAATCAAATCTATAGCATTTTTTTAAAATGAAAAGGATGAAATGAACAGTATGACAGACACAGATAAAAAGGGAATTAGGACTGACATCTGGCCAGTGTACCTCAGAGGGGCCCAGCCTTTAACTGGCCTTCCCTTCTTCCCCTCCAGGGAGGCAGAGCTCTGGCTGGCATGCCTGGGAGTGGGGAGTCGGGGTGGAGATTGGTGAGTCTGGGGCTAACTTTTGGCAAGCAGGACCAAGAGTGTGCTTACCTGTGGAAGGACTGAACAGATAAGCAGATATACCGAGGGTGGTGGGAGCCAGGTTTCTGTCTGTCGGAGGAAGGAGTCACAAACAGGGAATGAGGAAGAAATGGTGTGAGAATGAAATCAGAGGTGTTGACGAAAAGTCATAGATTTCATAGATCCGCTGTGGGGGGGGCACATATACACACAGGAATGTACATACATAAATATGTACATTTCCTTGCTCTGTCTCCTCAGAGGGCCTAGACCCAATTATATCCCAGTAGCAATAAGTATACTTGAGCTCCCAAATCTTGATCTCTGAATACCACTCTCTCCTAAAAGGAACTGGGGCTCCTAAGAGAAATGGGCTGATTTCAGAGCTGGGACAGAAAAGTACAAGAGGAGACAAGAATATTTTGTTGTCCCATAAAGTAAGAAAATGCTCAACCAATGCTAGAGACGTACCAAAAGACATAGGGACCAAGTGAAGGGGCTCCCACTGGCCAAATCTCAAATATCCCCAAATATATTTTGAGGCTGAAAATATATGATAGTATGAGATTATAATCATTGAATAAAATAAGAATTCATGAATCCATACAGATATAAATAAATTATAAAAATAAATAGGAGAAAAAGGAAAGGTCTCCCTTTTGGTTGAATGCCAACTGAATATGGAATGAATAATAAAGTTAGAAAATCATCAACGGGTGATCAAACTAGTGGATAAAAGTTTGATGAAGAACCGGAGATTTACATCATCTCAAAGTATCTCTACCCAAATTTCTTACTAATTGCAAGGGGAAAAACAGCAATTTTACAAAAAGAAATGCATCAGATAGCACAGTAATCAGGTGATCAAGATTAATAACATCAGTTTGGGCCAAACCAACATCATTTGCCTTCTGATATAATGCATTGAGAAAAATATATGGTTTCTGTGATGTTCTCGCCCAAAATGTGTAAACCTGAATCTAATCATGAGGAAACATCAGGCAACACCAGTTGGGTAACATTCTACAAAATACAAGAACAGACAAAAGAAAGGTTGAGGAACTTTTCAGATTAAGGAAACTAAAAGGACATGAGAGAAAAATGCAATGTGTGAATCTGGATTGGATCCCAGAGCAGGAAAAAACAGTTACAAAGACTTTGAGACACTTGATGAAATTTGAATATGGACCATGGATTAGAAAATAGTATTGTAATCAGAGTTAAATTCTGTATTTTGAAAATTGTACTATGTTTATGAAAGAGAATGTCCTTGTTAGGAAATGCACCACGAAGTGCTTAGGGGTAAAGGGGTATAATGTCTCCAACCTATTCTCAAAGGGTTCAGAAAAAAAAGATGGGTATTTATCTATCGAACTGTCTAGGGATGATAAGGGAAATGGAGCTGAGAATTTCCTGGAATTTTTAAAAGACACCAGATCCAGGAATCTCAATAAATTTCAAGCAAAGTAAATGCAAAGATAGCCACATTTACATACACCCTAGTGAAACTGTGGAACACCACTGGAAGAGATCTCTTTAAATAGCCATAAAGGAAAGACAGATAATGAGTCAAAGTGGCAGTTAAGAGTTACAACTGACTTTTCAAAAGCAACAATGGAAACCAGAAGACAAGTAACGAAGAGTATGTTCAGAATACAGGAGATCTCTTAGGATGTCCCTTAGTTTACTATGTTGATTAGGGTCAATGACAATGACTATGACAATCCAATCTGTTGTTGGAGAAGAGGTTTTTGCCTCGCTCAGGGAAAGAATTCAAGAGCAAGGCATGGTAAAGGGAAAGCAAGACTATTTAGAGAGAAACACACTCCATAGACAGAGTGGAGTCTGTCTCACTCAGAAGGGAAAACAGCTTAGGAGATACATATTCCATAAACAGAATGTGGGCCGTCTCAAAAGGTGAGAGGGAGAGAAGCCGAGAGGTGTTGGGTGTTCGGTTAAAAGTAAAAGTAGTAGATTTAGGTTTTATGGGCTGGGTAATTTTTATATGCTAGTGAGTAGGAGGATTATTCCAACCACTTTGGGGAAGGGGCAGGGATTTACAGGAATCGGGCCTTGCCCACTTTTGGACCTTTATGGTCAGCCTAGGAATTATCCATGGCTCTGTGGCTGTGCCATGAGGCTCATGGTCTACTGGAAGTTGAATCTTCCGCCCTCTTGGTTCTAATCAGTTTGTCCTGTCCTCAGTTGCTGTGTCACTCCTTCAGTGGTTGTGCTCAGCCCCCTTTCATCCTGTCTCAAATCCAGGCAAGATTAGTAATGGCCAGACCGTTTAGGAATGCAGGTTTGGGTCATCCTACCAGATGAAGAACCAAAAACCAGCTGAGGTGCTCACTGAAGGCAAATGGAATACAGAATGGGTAGGAGAAAAAGGTAGTTATAACTACCAGCTACAATCATGTAACCAGCTATAGCAATAAGGAGTGTAATTTTAATAAATTTTGTCATATTTATTTCTTCCATTTGGGAACTATTTGTCCCAAACACACTTTATTATGAATAAAAATTTATTTTGTTATGAATGTTTGAGTATACACATATATTAAGCAAATATCTTTGATTTCTTTCCATTCTTATTCCTTTGTCATGTAACATAAGATGTATTGACTTTATATCAGTTTATTAATTTCACATCAGAGTATGTAAGTTGCATGATATCAGGAGAAGAATAAACATCACTCAAGGATTTTCCCTCCTCTTCTGGGGAAGAAATTAGCGTGTTTTCAGGTGCACACAGGATAGTTGTATCATGCTGGCAGAGTTATGATCTTATTATTGTTTTACTTAGAGATTAAGTATAGTTTCAGGAGATGAGAATGGGTGCCAAGTTTACAAGAGGTGGACTTGTGGTGGTCAATTTTATGTGTCCACTTGACTGGGATACAGGATGCTCAGATAGCTGGCAACATATTATTTCTGGATATATCTGTGAGGGTGTCTCTGGAAGAGATTAGCATTTGAATCAGTGGACTGAGTAGAGATCACCTTCACCAATGAGGGTGGGCCTCATCTGATCCAAGGACGACTTGAAAAGAACAAAAATGTAGAAGAGAACTCGAATTCCTTCTCTGCTTGAACTGAGACATCTATCTTCTGCCCTCTGAATTCAGCACTCCTGGTTGTCAGGCCTTTGGCTAGGATTTAAATTACACCATTGCCCCCAACCCCTTCTGCACCCTTTGGATTCAGACTGAATTACACTGCAGGCTTTTCTGGTTCTCCAGCTTGCAGACAGCAAATCCTGGGACTTCTTGACCTCCATAATCATGTGAGCCAAGTCCCATAGTAAATCTCTTATCTCCCCTCTCTCCCTCTTTATATATAGATAGATAGATTATTATATATGTCTATATAATAATATAGTATGTTATTATATACCATATAATAATTCTATATAATAATATATTTTCTAAATAGTATAACATATAATACATATAATAAATAAGTAAAATATGTATATTTATTTACTTACTAAATATATATATTTACTTATTTATTTATGTTTATATCCTATTGACTGTTTCTCTGGAGAACCCTGACTAATACCTGAATAATACAATTGGTTACAACAACTAAGAGTGGAATAGTCAATAAATGCAATAAATAGTGTTTGAGAGAAATGGCTCCCCATATGAAAAAATAAAATAAAATAGTGTCCTATGCTATATAAACATAAATTCCAGACGAATTAGGGAGCTATTTTTTTAAGGTACAAAGGTATTAGGAAAACACAAAAACTATTAATTGTGGAGTTTTTCTTAAGCAAGACCCAAAACGCAGAAGCCATAAAGGAATCGACTGTCAGATTTATCTAAAGTAAAAATCCAAAATTTAAATTAAGTAAAGGACATCACAAGTAAGGTTAAATGACAAGCAGTTACAGCAAAAGAAAATAACTGCAAATCAAGAAAAAGGACAAACCACCCACTAGAAAAACAGTCAAAAGCTGTAAATTAAGTGGGCAGTTAATACCCACCAGAAGATGCTCAATCTCCCTCGTGTCGACTAAAATAAATGCGCAGCCTAAAAGTTGAGAGATACTGTTTTATTTGGCGAAAGAACTTGAGCCGGGATGACAGCCTCTCAGATGGCTCTGAGGGACTGCTCCAAAGAGATAGGGGAGGAGCTAGGATATATAGGAGCTTTACAACAAAGACCAGGTAGTTGGAACAATAAAAGATTGCTTGTTATCTAAAGAAAATCAGGCATCTCAAGTTTAAGAATTTAGTGCTTTTCTATGTATGGGAGGCAGCAAACACTTGGGCTCACTGAATTCATTCCTTTGACAAGCACCTAGCTATCTAGGGCCAGTATCCTGTCCTTTTTTATTCTGAGTCCCCTCAGAGTGCACCACTGTGAGTGGCTGCAGAGGCCGGGCTGCAGGCTTGTCTTCACTGGGGGGTGGGCGTAGCGGCTGATGACTTGATAGTTTCAGCATTCTTTGTTTACTGATATGGTTTGCAGTATTTTTCGTTCACACTAGTAATCAGAGAAATGCAGATTAAACAAGTTATTTTTCTTTCCCCAGACTGTCAAAAGCAAAATGAAAACCAGTGATACATTACCTTGTCTTTCATACATACCACTGGTGGAAGCCTACATTGGTAAAAATCTTTCAGAGGGCAATTCAGTGGAATCTACCAACATTAAAGGATAACTCCCTTCGACTCTTCTGAGAATCTACCCTTCTCAATATCTACATATGTGCACAAAGATGCAGGGGCAAGGATGTATGGTC
The DNA here is from genome assembly GCF_009834535.1 of Camelus ferus. Classification (NCBI taxonomy): domain Eukaryota; kingdom Metazoa; phylum Chordata; class Mammalia; order Artiodactyla; family Camelidae; genus Camelus; species Camelus ferus. The sequence continues at coordinate 109,294,154 of NC_045696.1, forward strand.
CCATCACTAGAACCATGAAATGCAAGCATCCTCGAGACCTCAACTTATTTTGTTCAGGGAAAAAAGCAAGTCATGTCAACTATTACCTTTGGTACGATCCCATTTCTGAAAAACTGAAAGAAACCACATACACATATAGAGTTGCCTGTCTAAGTACATATATATGTAGGTAAATTTTCAGACAAAGGGCTCTAAAAACACACACCAAACTGGGAGGTGGTGGAGACAGATGACGGCTTATGTCAAGAGGGATATTCATGTTTTCCTCTGTGAACTTCCGAGCCACTGGACTCTTTCACAACACAATGGGTTAATATACTTATTACTTGTGGAGGGAGAAGGTTTAAAAAGTAAACTGCTCACAGAAGCGTTCCCAACTGCTGCTTGCAAAGGAAGGAGCTGTTTTCAGAACTTAGAGCCAGTCCCCTTGTTTTAGATCCCTGCCCCAGCTGAGTGAGCGCAGTCCAGGTGGGGGAGCTGTTCTCAGGGCTCCGTGTGTTGGCGTCTATCCTTGTGGACACGAGCTGGGACTCTAAGTGGACATCAGTCTACGCATGATCACCCCAGTCATTTCCGTTAACCCGGAGGCCCCACCGCTTCCCGCCCGACCCGGGCTGGCTCAGCGCTGCCACCCATCCACCCTGCTGCATCTCAAGCCCACGGCTGGCCTTTTTCAGGAGCAGTGAAACAAGTCTTGGGCAGATAGTATTTTCTGGGGCTTCTGAAACTTGTCTCCCAGAGGAGAATAAGGTTGACCACAGTGACAAGCAAAATCAAGAGCGGGGCAGTGGGTAGAGTAGGACCATATCTGTTGCCTTGGTTTCCTCCAGGCAAAGAAACCTCAGGAGGCTGGAGTCAGGGCTTCCCAGCATTTTCACACTGAGGCTTACTCTGAAATTTCAAAAATTACTACCCATACCCTGATAAGGGAGGGAGAGGGGACTCCTTCAGAGATGGGTTAGGGGTTGTAGGAAGACTTTTGTGTGAGACCAAGTACCCCACAGAGACAAGAGAGACTGGGAACTGGTTCCTCCTCTGGGGAGTTAAAGTGTTGGGAAGTCACAATTTTAATCTTATTCAGAAGTTAATGTTTGAGTATAGATTTGAAGAAGGGAAAGATGAAGCCATGTGGATGACATGAGGAAGAGCATTCCAGCACGAGGAAGAGTACAGGGAAAGGCCCTGAGGTAGGATTGTGTCTGATGTGCAAGGAAGCCATCGTGACTGGAGCTAAGTGAGTAGGGGGAGAGTAGAAGGAGGTAAGATCAGAAGGGTAGGGAGGAAGGCAGAGTGAGAACTGCCTTGACAACTTGCAAGGACTTGGCCTTTTGTTCTAGATGAATTAGGGAGCCATTGGCAGTCTAAGAGCCAGGGAGTGACATAATCTGGCTAAGGTTTATCAGGATGGCTCTGGCTCCTGTGTTGAGAACAAGCTAAAGGAATAAAGGGAAAGCAGAGAGGCAGTGGGGCGGCAACTAAAGTAGTCCAGAAGAGAGTGTTAAGAGCTGAGATTTTCTTGACAGAGTGGTCAGCATCACCTGGAGGGCCTGTGATACACTTTGGGGGACAGGGACTCCTTAGAACAAGTGATGAAATGTACATGTCACTTCTCTGTGTGTTGCAGTCCACTTCGCAGAGTCTGGGGTGGAGCCTAGGAACTTGCATTTCCACACGTTCCCAGGTGATACTACTACTGGTCTGGGAACCACACTTTCACAGCCACTAACTTTTTCTTCATAGCACTGATGAAAATGTGCAATAAATATTTGTCGTACCTCCTCAAGGAAGCTCCTTATTCACCCCTGTGTCCCAGTGACAAGTGTGATGTCTGGCATTAATGTCTCGAGCTTGACTCTGGGCCAGGCATGATGCTAAACTGAATGAATTTCTTGAGGATCCCTGGTTTGAACGGTTTAGAAGTAACTGGCGAGGAAACTTTCCAGGAAGTGGTCATTAGAGGGAAGGGATTAACTATAATAATAATAACAATGGGTGTGACAGCCACCCACTCCAGTGTCTGCCTAGGTGTTTTACTCACATCTTCTCCAGTTAAATCCTGTAAAAGCCCTGTGGGTCTGGCATTATCACCCCTGTTTTATGAATGAGGAAACCAGAGGCTCAGAGAGTTAAAGTAATTTTCCCAAGGTCACACCACTAAAAAGTACCAGAACCCAGCCAGGCCTGACTGACAAACAGCTCTGAGCTGTTTATATCACAGACTACCTCAAGAAGTCACTGATAAGAGGAGATTGCTTTGAAGACAGGAGCTTCCTTACTTGGTGACTGTGAGTCATTTTCAAACATGCAGGGATATGCCATCCTTTAAACAAACAAACAAACAAACCACTTCCTGTCTGAATTGAGAGCCTGTTCACACAGCTTCCCAGCCCCAAGCCCTTCTTGACAGAATTCTGGTCCCCCAATAGGTAGCAGTGTTTGCCCCCAAAGAAGTATTTTTGCTGACCTTTGTGATTTTATCATTCTCTGGTGGAGCACTCTTCCTCAGCCCTCATCCTCTTCCCAGCTTCCTTTTGTAGAATCATGGGCACAGTATTCTGTGCTGGGGAGCTGAGGCTTTAAGTTTGAGGCCGGTTTATCTCTAAATGGAATCCATCCCTTGCTAAAGAAGGAGAGAAATCAAGTTCCAGGACTTCCCGTCTCATGAGCCCCTCTCTTTTCCACGACTCTCCCCACAGGATAAAAATAGCAGCCTCCCAGGGCCTCACTGCTGGTGCAGCAATTGTGCACTGAAGCTGGGCCTGGCAGGGGGCAGCTGCTCCCAGAGGCGCGGGCCTGATGCGAGGTATAGGGGCAGAGCAGGGTCCTGCCCACAGGGGCTAGGTGACCCGGGCCTGGCCGGACGCTTGGGAGCCTGCGCAGAGAGAAAGGGACCCTGGAGCAGGCTTAACCGCTGGCAGTGGGTTGCTCACATAAATACATCACGAGGTGAACGGGCTCTCTGAGTTGCCTTTAAAACAGACGAGGTGTATTCGTGATTCTTAACCTCTTTGAGGGACAGGGACTCCTAGAACAAATAATAAGTACATACCACTTCTCTGTGTGTGCTCAAGCCTGCACACAGCACAGGCTGCGAGACACACACTTTTGTACACAGTTTCATACGGGGTAGGGGGAACTGTCAAAGCCTGCATGGACCACGGGGTAACAACTTCAAATACAGGTTGATTATACAGACGCCGAACGATTATTAAAAATAAAAATGTGTAACGTGTAAGAATAAGATTACTAAAGTTTGCTGAGTAAGATCTTCTTGGAAGATAAATGTATATAGTATGTATAAGTGCGAAAACAGACAGAGAAATGTTAATGTTGACCTCTGTTGGCAGGATAGAAGGTGATTTCTATTTTTCTCTATTTTCTCTCCAAACAAAAAGCATGTTTCTCTTTGCAATCAGAGCAGCCGTATCCAGGCATTTCCCTGGGTCTGCTCAGCTGTAGGAGGGGCGCGGTCGTCCATGGACCCTCCGTCCCGGGAGTGTGTGTATGTGTTGCAGACAATAGACGAGCAAATATCAGGCTAGTGACAACGTGGGGTGGGGACACTATCCTTAAGAGGGTGACCTGAGACCCCCTCGCCCGCGGAGGAACTGGAAAATCAAAGCGCCGGAGCGGAGCGGGCGGTGCGTGCGCGCGCGCTCTCGGGGCGGCAGCGGCGCGCACGGGCGCGCCTCCGCGGCCCGCCCCCCGCAGCGGACGATGCCGCCGAGGAGGCGGCGGCGGCGGCGGCGGCGCGCTCCGGTGGTGTGAAGCGGCGGCCGGCTGCCACGGGCCGGCGGCGCGATGAGCTGGGCGGCCGCCCCCGGCTCGGGGCTGTGAGGGGCTCGGGGCCGGGGGTGGGCGGCGGCGGCGCGGCGGGCGGCCCACGCTCCTCCTCGGCGGCGGCGGCGGTGGCCATGCGCGGGACGGCGCGGCCGGGGCCGCCGGGCCGGAGCCGCCTCCCGGGGGCCCGCGGCCTGAGGGCCCCGCCGCCGCCGCTGCTGCTGCTGCTTCTGCTCGCGCTGCTGCCCGCGCCCGGCGCCGCCGCCGCCGCCCCGGCCCCGCGGCCCCCGGCGCTGCCGCCCACGGCCGCGGGGCCCAGCGTGAGCCTCTACCTGAGCGAGGACGAGGTGCGCCGGCTCATCGGTGAGTGGGGCCCCTCCGCCTGGGCGGGCAGGTCGGGCCGGGCCCCGGTGCTTCCGGCCGCCGACGGCCCAGTCCTCGTGCGTTGGGCCGCGGGCGGGTCGGCTCCCGGTGCGCGGGGTCGCCTCCGGGCCCCGGCCTCTGCCTGCCTTGCTGGCCGGGAGGTGTGGTCCCTGCCCGGCCCCCACCCAGGCCAGCCTTCTGGCCTCCCCCCGCCCCCTCCTCCGCCCCGCGCCGCGAAAAGACCCGGGGACCCCTCGGCCGCGGTGGATCCAACCCCATTCCATCCTCCTTACAGCCTCTTCAGCCTTTCGCCTTATTCCCTCTTCCTTCCTGCCGCTCCGAGTTTCTTTGACCATTTCTGTGCGTGTCACTCTAGAGCCCTGGATTTTCGGTATCTCGAAATCCACGTTTTATTTTGGTTAAACCCGCAAACCCCGGGCTGTGGTTTTGATGCCCTAGTAGAGGCCACACTACTGTGCTCATACTTTCCAGTTATCATAGTTGTTTTTTTTTTTTTTAAACTGAGAGAGATTGGTTATAAGAGCACTACATTTTTCTGGCAGTCTCCAAATCTTGGGACCAATAAGCATATTTTACAATCGTAAATGAATCTCCAGGGAGCAGACCTTTTAGCTTCTTCAGTACCTTTTTGGTTTTTGTCTTGGATATGTTGGAGTTCGGACTGATCCTGTATTTCTGGGCCACTCTCCTACTTTGAATACCTTGTGGGGGAAGGAGAACTTGGCTTTGGGTCAGTTGGTGGTTCTGTAGTACCTAATTAGCTTTGTCATTTGGGTAATTAATTTGAAAAATAATAGTGTTCCCGTTTGGACTTTGGATTCTGAAAATGACTCCTAAGAGGAAGGTCTAATAGAAATGGCACCAAATGGAAGGCTTTGGTAGTTGCAGATAGCTAGACATTCAGTTTCTTTTGTGTTATTATGGGCCCAAAAAACCACATTTTTTTCATCTTTATTTCTCCTCCGATTTGTGATACATCTGAGTGTTTGAAGGAAAAAAATTATTCTTTTAAGCATCCATTATCTGTTACTTCATTTTATGTTTTTAACTTAAAAGACTTTCTTGAGGTCTCTTGAGGTCAACTCAGTGCTGAAATGGAATTGCTTTTAGCAGACTGTTCAGACATTGTTACATGGATTTGTAGTCTTTAACCAAAGAAGGATGCTGTGTTTTTGTTAATGTCCTGCCTTTCTAAATCCTCTTTTAGTCTAGCTGAATTAGCTGAATTAAGTTTTGCTGAATTAAAATTGCAAATTGGATTAGTACTTGTAAAAAGACTGAGTTTAGGAAAAATAATGAATGCTTATAGACATATCACATAAGTTAAAAAAAACTAATGTATTATGCGTGGTTTTGTAAATGTTTTTTGGTTAAAAGCCTGCATATAATTTGTGACTTTGTTTACATGTAAGAAACCAACTGGGTAGGGGTAGGGGACAGGGGACACCCAGAGGTTGACATTGATTGAATGCCTGCCATATACCTGCCCCTACATGTTTTATATACATCACTGCCTCTGATTTTCTTTTGTCCCAATGAAGTAGACATCATTATTCCTGTTTTAGAGACGAGAAAAGCAAGACTTTAAGTCACTTGCTCAAGGTCACAAAGTTTATAATCTTAAAAAAAAAAATCAAACATAGTGTTGACATAGGCCATAAAATTTTATTAAATGAAATGAAAATTGTTTATATAGAAGTTTGATTATGGCATGATGAAAAAGGAATCATAGTTAATTAGTACTTGAAGTGATGTATTTATTTGTTTCCTGATTGATGAGCATCCAGTTTATGCCCAGAAATGAGCTATTGGGAAGAGAGGTGGGAGGGTTGCCTTGCTGCTCAACCTCTGTCTACCTCTGGGGCTGGAGGGACCAACAACAATTATTTTCTCTAATGCATGTAGAGTTGATCTGTTACAGTGGGTCTCTTGACTCTCCACCCTGCTGGATTCAAGTCTTTCCTTCCATCCTTTTCCATTTGCCTCAGGTGTTCTAACTTTGTAGTATTTATTCCTTAGCCACTCCTGACTGGGGAAGAGCAAGTGGGTAGAGCTGAGATGTATTCCAGGCATATTGAGTTCTTAGAATGCAGTTTCCCACAGAAACTCTTACGGTGTTTAAGACTACTTGAAATACTTTATACCATGTTTTTGTATCCTTATGAATTAAATGCCTTCTGAACTTGGGAAAATTTATAATATTTCTAAGACAATGAATTTGGAATTCCAAGTAAGCAACTTACAAATGAAGTTGTTGGTGACAACTTTATAAATCGAACTAATTGTTCTTGACTTGAGAATAAGTGGTTGTTTTAATCCAGTTGATACATGCATATAGGTTTTTAAAAAAAAAGTGCAAAAAGACTTAAAAAACAGCGGTCTCCTGTCTTTGGCCTTTTTATCCTCCAGGCCCTGCTTTCCAGTGGAAGCTACTATCTCAAACAGTTCCCCCCCCGCCCCCGTCTGTTTTCATATTTGAAATCAATGTAGAATAAGCATTTGACTTCTTAGTATCATAACTGTGTACTTGCCCTCTTCTCACCTTCAGGCCCCTCAATACAGATACATAATTTTTGGTAAAACCAGCAGTCCATATTTACATTATTGTGTGTGTGTGTGTGTGTGTGTGTGTATTACATTTTATTACGTCTTACGTTTATATACATATACATGCACTTACATACATAAACTCACTTCTGAGTTAAATAGTGACCCATGGTAGTGTTTTCTTTTCGTATACGGTTTTGTTTTTCCTGGAGCAAATAATTGCCTTTTAAACTTTTTGATTACTTTTTATGTTTCTGTGGCTATGTTCTCTTGAATACTCCAAGAAATATGTTAAATGCCTTTTGATTTGTTTTTTCCAGGTAACACATCACATCATCTATCAGTTGACTTTATTTCCTCTTAGAGACTCCCTTCTTTGAAGCCTTCCATCCTCTTCCAATCTGGACAGTAGGATTGTTTTTCCTGCATCTCCTGTTCCCTTCTGTCCTGTTTTAGAGCCTCTGTTTCCTCCATCTCCTGTCTTCCTTTTTCTTGGTTTGCCTCGTACTGCTAAAGTGTATCCTCAGTAGCTTCCCTTAAAGGGTTGCGTGGAGGTCAGTTATTTGAGGCCTTGCATGTCTGAAGGTGTCTGTCCTGTCCTCATGCTTTATAGGTGACATGGCTGAAATTAGAATATTAGATTGAAAATAATTTTTTTTTGCAATTTTGATGGCATTTTTATATTCTTTTCTGGCATTTAGGATTTTTAATGAAAAATCCAAAGCCACTCTGATCCCTTTTTCTTTTCTTTTCTTTTCCTTTTTTTAAAAGCTCAGAGTCTTTTTCTTAAAAAAAATTCTGTAATTTCGTAAGCTTTTGTGTGGGTCCTTCCTTCTGTCTGTGTGTCGTTCCTCTTTTGGTGAGCCCTATCAGTCTAGAGACTCATATCCTTCAGTTTTCAAAAATGTCTCTTACTTTTTTGATAATTTCCTACCCTTCATTTTTTGTTTTTTCTACCTGAGATGTCTATTGGTTTGGTTATTGAATCTCCTGAAATTGCTCTTCAGATATTCTTCACTTATGTTACCTCTTGTATCTCTGTATTTGGAGGTGGAAAGAGGGGGAGAATTCCTCAATTTTGCCTTCCAGGCTTTTACTTTTAAAATTTTAATGATGATGATTTAAAATTTTAGAACTCTTTTTGTTCTCTGTTTCCGTTTCCGTTTTCATTTCATTTCATTTTTTTCTTTCCATTTTATTTTAATTTTATGGATGTATTATCTTATCTTTGAGGCATGCATATGTTGTTTTTAACTTTTTCTATATGTTTACTATTTTTAAAACATTTCTGCTTCCTCCAGTGTGCCTTTTCATTTCAGGGTTCTTTTTATGTTTATTCATATTGCAAATATCTGTTGATCCTTGGCTGTCTGTAATTAAGAGCCAGGTACTGAAAAGTTGATTAGCAGAGAGGGAGCATGTGCATGTGTGTGCAGTCCAGTGACTTAACTTGGAGTGTGGGTGGATTTTTCATTGGGACCCCCGCCACGCACACACACACACACACATACACATCAGCACCTTCACATCTTCTTGGGGACTGGTCAGTGTCTGCAGAGAAGACACCTCCAGCCTGCTGCCTCTGATGTGCTTGGTGATACACCAGCTGTCTGGATTTGGGTTACGTGGTTGGGGAGGGATGGAGGGTGCTGCTGTTCAGGCTGTAGACTTTGACTTTTCCTGTTTACAGCTCTCCTGCCTCTGTGGTTCAGTTTCTTCAGAAAAAACTTTGGGTCCCCAGCTGGACCTGGTGGTCTGACAGCTTTGAATACCCCCATCAGAGGCTCCTCATTTGACAGGTCTGAGTCTCAGGCTGGCCTTTGGTGGCCCTTGGTGCACCCAGGGGTCCTGAGAAGTGGTGACCATTCCTTCAGCTGCTTCCCATCTTGTAAAAGTTTGTTGAAATGTATGAAGTATTGTTATCTTCTTTCCCTTTCTGTTTGTCTTTGTGGTTTAATGTTTTTGTGATTTCATTACTATCATTTTAGAGGCGTTTTGGGAGGAAATGAGGATAAAGGCTAGTGGTCATTCCACAAAGTGTAAATGGCAGTTAGGGTTGGGCTTTGACTATTGAGTGGGTGACGTGTAGCAATTTTTGGTGATTATATTAGAAAAAGTAGTGGCAGTTGCAGTAGTGGTTGACACTTTTTAGAGTGCTGCTGATAAGTGGCAATCTTCTGCCTGTGTCAGGCACAAGGGTATCCCTGTTTTAGGTGTGTATGTTCCATTTTGCAGATGCGGACACAGATTTGGAGGAGGTATATAACCAGCTTATTCCTTGGTAGTAGGGCAGGCAGTCCCAGTGGAAGTCCCTTGGTACAGAGAGTCCAAAAGCCTGAGGAGCTGTTAATCTGTAGGTGGCATCTCTGTGTCCCCAGGCCCGGCTTCATTGCTCTTGTTTACTCCTCTTGCCAGGCTGCAGTATAGGCATCCATTTGCTCATTTTGCTGATGAGGACTCTGATTTGGGGCCCTTTGGGCCGTGAGTAGAGGGCCAGGTCTTGACTCAATCTGGAATCCATATGCCTCTTTGTTAGCTCAAGAGGGGCTGGGAGTAACCAAAATGCTCAAGTCGAAGAATCTGCAGGTCTGCTGCTGCGTGTGCTCCTCTGTGGTCTTAACTATTATCTGCATCCTCTCCTGTCTCTATGATTGATAATTCTGGGAGTACTGGGTTTCTGGAAGTCCAGAGCTGGTGAAAGTGGTCTGTTGCTGCGTCAGTGTTAGGGGTTTGGGAGCAAAATGCTGATGGGTGGGAGGTATAGTACAAAGTGGTCATGGTGGCAGTGGTGGTGGTGATGCGGAATCCGTAGGGGTCAGAGGGACCTCTGAGAATAGACTCTGCCTCCCACCAATTAGAAATTCACCTTGGATAACTTGCTTCTTGTTTAAAATAAATGCCCTCTAGAAGAGTTAAGCATTGTTCACATCTTATTTGTAATCAGTTCATTACTAGTTGAGATCTTTGCTCCCCAAATCAGTCCAGTAAAAATTTTTGAAGCCCAACCAAGTACCATTGTGGTAGAAAATGGCAATTCATAATTACTAAATTCCTTTTCTTGGGTAACTCAGAATTTCTTAGGGAAGACTAACAGTTGTATCTATAACTGTAACACTGAGGTAAGAGTTACATTGCTGGTTATTGTGAGAGTGATTACTTTTGACTTTAGAAGGGCGGAGAAGGGAGAGCCTTAGGGGGTTTAAAGAGGGTGTTCCAGGAAAGAATGTATAATGTACAAGTGTGTAAGATGTACGTTTGAGCCTCATCTTGAAGAATGAGCTTGAAAGGCAGAAAAGAGGAGCATTTCATGTCAGAGAAAATAGTGTGAACAAAGCCATAGATGTGTGGAAGCAAATGTGTGTGAAATTAAGCAGTAGGAAGTCTAATTTGGTTAAGATGAGAAAACCTGGCAAAGCCTCAAAGTGTCAGGGTGTAAAGCTGGGAAGTAGGTTGAAGCTGGATTAGGAATTTGAAATTTATGTTATAGGTAATGAGGAACTATTGAAGAATTTAGGGAAGGAGAGTGCACGGATAGGACTGGGTTATAGAAAAGATAATCTTGGCCCCAGTGAAAAGGGTGTCTTGGAGACTGAAAAGCTAGGTCTGGGAAATGGGACAGAGTCAGCCTTGTGCTAATAAGAGGGACCAACTATGGCAGTTGAGGTGGGATGGGTTTGTGAGGAATTTGCATGGAGTTTGGGGAAGACTTAGTAGAGGAGACCTGAGGGCTAAAGAAAAGGGACGAGTCACAGAGGAATCTAGTTTCAGATTTGGGCAGCAGAACTGAATGACTCTCTAGGAAATGGTTGAGGGAAAGAAAAATGAGATGAGCCATGTGCTCCTCTCCTCCCAGCACCTCTGGTTCTTGTGAACCTCAGGCCCAGTGTTTGGCGGGGGAGGGCAGTGAGGGTGTCCTCTCTGCGGAGGTGTCTGGCTTATCCTGCCGCTGCCCAGACTCTGAGAAGGTGGGGCGCTGGTGGAGACGGGTTAGGGGCCTGCACAAGCTCTTCACCCTGGGCCTTTGGGTGGGGTTGGCGGCACTGACGCAGCATTAACTTGAATCCATGTGTTGTTCATCAGAAGAGCAAGGCTGAGACATTGTGCAATTGTGGGTTTTGAGTTTTTTCCTTCTTCGTGCTACACACGTGGGAGACCGCTATCAAATTATGTCTAAACCTGTCCCCTATGAGTCACATCCTGAATTGACTAGTCAGTTCTGAAGGTGCTGCCTAAAATACTGTTTGGATTTTGAGGATAACTTGAGAAACAAATGAAACATGGGTATTTTTTTGAATATCCTGAATTGACGAGTTCCACAGCTTTTCTCTTGGGGTTTTAATGCAGTCATGCCCATATTCTGAAAAAACTTACCAGCTGTACATACTAAAACAAAACAAAAACTTGACATGAGATAGAGCCGTTAGCTACTCTGAAATTGTATCATACTCAGAAGTATGCTTTTTTATGTTATTTTTGTTGATGTATGTCAAGTACAATCTTTTCTAATCAAAATGTTATTAAACAGCTTTTATCTGAAAATGTGATGTGCCGAAACAAGTGTGTATGTTTTGCTAAATTACACAGTAAACACTTATTGAAGGATTCTTTTCTTTCAATTGAAGTATAGTCATTTTACAATGTTGTGTCAATTTCTGCTGTACAGCATAATGTTTCAGTCATCCATATACATACATATATTCCTTTTCATATTTTCCATTATAGGTTACTACAAGATATTGAATATAGTTCCCTGTGCTATGCAGAAAAAACCTGTTGTTTATCTATTTTATATATAGTAGTTAGTATCTGCAAAGTTAAAACTCCCAATTTATCCCTTCCCACTCCCTTTACCCACTGGTAACCATTTGTTCTCTATGTCTGTGAGTCTGTTTCTGTTTTGTAAATAAGTTCATTTGTGTCTATTTTTTTTTTAAGACTCCACATGAGTGATACATGGTATTTTTCTTTCTCTTTCTGGCTTACTTCACTTAGAATGACGATCTCCAGGTCTATCCATGTTGCTGTAAGTGGCATTATTTATTGTTTTTTAGGGCTGAATAGTATTCCATTGTATAAATATACCATATCTTATCCTGTCATCTGTTGATGGACATTTAGGTTGTTTCCATGTCTTGGCTCTTGTAAACAGTGCTGCTGTGAACATTGGGGTGCATGTGTCTTTGTGAATTATATTTTTCTCCAGATATAGGCCCAGGAGTGGGATTGCTGGATCACAGGGTAAGTTTATTTTTAGTTTTTTAAGGAACCTCCATACTGTCCTCCATAGTGGATGTACCGATTTACATTCCCACCAACAGTGTAGGAGGATTCCTTTTTCTCCACATACTCTCCAGCATTTATTGTTTGTATAGTTCTTAATGATAGCCATTCTGACTGGTGTGAGGTGATACCTTATTGTAGTTGTGATTTACATTTCTCTAACAATTAGTGATGTTGGGCATGAATGATTCTTTTTAACTGTGCCCAGCAAGTGACAGTGCTGAATAGTAGAATATTTCTGAGAAGTAATTTCATAGGTCCAATTCTTGTTCATAAGACATAAAATGTTGTGTCTTGTTCATAAATAATGAACATGTTCTTATATGAATATGTGTCTTGTTATGCATCAAGTATTTTCCATGTTCTCTTTTGTTTTATCAACCATTAGAAGTAGACGGCATTGGCTTTTTTTTTTTTTTTTTTTTTTTAATAGATAAAGCTGAGGCTCTGGAAAATTACAGAACTCTCTGGAGGTCACAGAGATGTCTGGGGCTGTGCGACTCCACAAAGTGCATGTTTTCTTTACTGTGCTGCCCCTGGAAGTTAGCAGTTTACTTAGTCTTTTATCTAACCAGAATCATTTGAGGAGCTTAAACAGAATACAGATTCCCAGACCTACTCTGAGCAATTTGTGTAGGAGATCTGAGATGGGGCCCAGCTAATGAGCCTTTTTTTTTTTTTTAATCAAAATATAGTTGATGTACAATATTACTTGCTACAGGTATACAAAATGGTGATTCACAGTTTTTAAAGGTTATGCTCCATTTATAGTTATTATAAAACATTGGCTATATTGCCCATATTGTACAGTACATCTTTTTAAAAAATTAATTAATTAAAAAATTTTTTTTCGTGAGGGGAGGTAATTGGGTTTACTTACTTGTTTTATTTTTAGAGGAGGTGCTGGGGATTGAACCCAGGACCTTGTGTATGCTAAACATGCACTCTGCCACTTGAGCTATACCCTTCCCACCTTAATAATAAGCCTTTTGAATTCCATGTTTCATAGATTATCAGATGTACAGTTTTTCCACATTTGAACATCTCTGAAATTGGAACCATTGTACAATCAATGGTGAGTCATCAGTTAATTGACAGCTTTTTTTCTTTATTAGTAGCACAGAAAATAATGATGTACTTTAGACTGAACGATAGTACTGTAAAAAGGTGGTATTGTACAGGAGACTCTTAGACATAGTTTGCCACCTTTTTGCGGGGGGGGTACTTGTCACAACTTTCTGTCAGAGTTGTAAAGTTCACTGGTGGTATTTATTATTTATTTGTGGTAATGTCCTTGCAGGGAAGGCAAATGATGGCAGTGAGATATTACCCTTAGATGTAAGAGCAGTAGCGACTCACTTTTCACTTAGAAAGTTGCTGGCAAGAGAAATATCTCAACCTTGTTTTGTGAAAGCCTCAGGGCCTTTTCCTAGACAAGGGTGTGGATACCTATACAAATTAAGTTTTACATACTGTGTCAGGGATTAGACTTCGAGGGCCTTGCGGGGCCCCTGATGAAAGCTTACGGGTGCATCTGAATCCCACGAAAGCTGATTCTGGAAGGGGGCATCTGTTATATTCTGTATTTCATCCTAGGATTCCCTGACCTCCTAGATGATTTTTTCCTTACAGTTTTATTGAGATATAATTGACATACAGCACTGTATAAGTTTAAGGCATACAGCATAATGATTTGACTTACATCCATCATGAAATGATGACCACAAATGGTTTACTGAACATCATCATCTCCTATTGATACAACATAAAAGAAGTAGAAAAACAGTTTTTCCTTGTGAGAACTCCTAGATTTACTCTCTTTAACAACTTTTGTATGTATCATACAGCATTGTTAATTATATTTATCATGTTGTACATGACATCTCTAGTACTTACTTAGCTTGTAACTGGAAGTTTGTACTTTTTGACTACCTTCATTTTGTTCCCCCTTCCCCTGAATTAAAAAAAAAAAAAAGCATACATTAAGGTTTACTCAGTTGTAGTATATGGATTTTATAAATGCATCCACTATAGTATCATATAGAATAGTTTTACCACCTAAAGAATCCCCTGTGATGGAGGCATTTATATTTAATACCTCCCCTTATATTTTAAGTAAATTTGCTTTTAAAATACATTTATTATGGAAAATGTCAAACATTCAAAAGTAGACAGAATATTATAATGAAGCTCTATGTATCCATCATCCAGCTTCAACAACTGTCATCTCATGGCCTGTTTTGTTTGGTCTATACCACTCCACTCCCCAGTCTACTCCCTTGTCGTCACTCCCCTCCTCCTCTGCTTGGATTATTCTGAAGCAAAGTCAGACATAAAATTTTGTAAACAACTTTTTGGTATGTATCTAAAAGATAATCACTCTTTACAGTTTTGTAATAACCATTATCATACCTAAGAAATTAACAGTAATTCAGAAATATCAAATATCTAGGCTTAGATCTCCCTGATTTAGAAATGAATGTTATGTAGAGATTCTTGCCTGCCACCTGTTTCCTCTCTTGTCCCTGCCCCAAGACCACACCACTTGTAGTTCCTTTGATCCCAAGCTCTTCTCACCCCAGTGTCTGTATTTGATGGTTGCTCTGCCTTACATACTTTCCCCAGATCTTTACATGGCTGGAGCCTTCTAGATCTCAACTTAAAATTACTTCCTCAGACAGCCTTGCCTTTCTAGGATTGACTCCTAGTGTCACTCTGTTCTGTCACTGTGGTTTATTTTATGCACCTGACACTTTTGTTGTTTCCATCTCCCCCTGTAGGAAAAGTTAATTCTGTTTAAGTAGAGACCTTTTATATTGTTGTACTCTATATCCCCACACCTAAAACAGTACCTGGCATATAGTAGATGTTCAGTAAATGTTCACTGAATAAATAAATGAATGACTCATATTTTTTTTTATTGGATTCACTATCTGATGCCTTACGGGGGTCATCATTCTCTTGATCATTTCCTGTTGCCCGCTAAGCTGTTACGCATAAGGTGATTGGACCGAACTTGTACTTATGAGTGGAAGTTTAAATAAATCAGTTCTGATAACTTATTTCTTCTGAAGTTGCCTAATTTCCCCAAGTCTTTGTCCCTTGAACCCCCTGTCCCCCAGGGAAGGTGCCCTGCATCTTGGCTTCCATAGCTCTATACTTTGTACAAACACATCTGTATCACTGTACCCATCACATTCTGTCTTTTCCCTATTTTGCTAAGGCCACCTCATGGTTTGGCACATAGTAGTCTCTCAGCTGATTGGTGTTCCACACTACAGTTAAAAGATGTAAAGTATTCAAGAGAGATTCTGCAAAAGCCTCTTCAGTAATTAAAAGCTGGCTGGGAAGTAGAATTTCTCACTTTTTATTCTGAAATGCTAACATGCTGTTAATCTTAGCCAGTGTATTTTTTCATCTCATACATTGTAGCTTTCACCTCTGGAAATTTGATTTGCGTCTTTTTGTATCTTTTGTGTCTCTACTTAACTTTTTGACCATATGGGGTATAGTTATGATAGTTGTTTCGATGTCTGATAACTCTAACATTTGTGCTAGTTCTGGGTTGGTTTCAGTTGATCGATCTGTCTGTCTGTCTGTCTATCTATCTATCTGTCTATCTATCTTGCTTTCTTTGCATGCCTGATAGTTTTTAACTGGGTGGCAGGCATTATGAATTTTACCCTCCTGGGTGCTGGATATTTTTGTATTCCTATAAATATTCTTGGATTCTGTTCTGGGACTCAGTTAAGTTACCTGGAAACAGTTTGATCCTTTCAAGTCTTACTTTTAAGACTGATAGGACAGGAGCAGTGATCAGTGTAGGTCTCATTATTCCTGATTACTGAATCAGGACCCTTCTGTATACTTTCTCCAGTGACCTGTGACTCATGAGGTTTTTCAGTCTGGCTGGTGTCAAAGATGATATTCCAAAACCTGTGTAAGTGCTAGGCACTGTTAACGTTTTATCTTTCTCTGTCATTGCGCAGCTTCCTTATACATGCGTTGATTAGTACTCAGCTGAAGACCAGAAGGGCAGCCCCCTGCAGATCTTGGACATTCTCTGTCTGTGCAGCTCTTTCCTCTCTGGCGCTTTGTCATGCGTACTCTACCTGTCATTGTCTTTCTGAACTCTGACATAGTTTTTCTGTTTTTTAGTTATTTCAGATAAGAGGGTTAATCGGGTCTTGTTATTCTTTCTTGTCCAGAAGTGGGAATAGCCAAAGATTATCTTTTTGATTGTTTGCTTCTTTTCTAAGGTTGTTTAACACCTTAGTTTATTTGTTAAATGAGACAGTTTAGTCCCATTTCAAGAAAAAAGTTCTAAGGTTTGTATATGTGTGCATGCACATGTCCAGGTATGTTGGTTTATAGTAGAAAACATGGTGTGGGACAATACTGGATTTGAAATCTGTGTGAGTTTTAATTTCCATCTCTTCCATCTGCCGTAGATAGGCAGGTAATTCGTGTTTCTGAGTGTTGGTTCCCTCGTGTATGAGATGCTTTTCAATGTATAACAGGATGTCTGTTATCCCAGTTGCTATAATGTATGTGAAAATGTTACACAATCCTCAAAATAATTTTAGTTATTGGTCAGGGATTTGCATGTTTTTGGATGAAAACCAAAATCATAGAATGTTGGAAAGAGAAGTCATTTAGATGCCATCTAGTGGTTGATTGCCTTGATTAGCAACATTCATTACTCGCTGAAAAATTATTTGAGCATACACTAGGCCTTATTTTAGGGGCTTGACATATTTTGGTGAATAAAGCAGATAAAGATCCCAGCCTTCATGAAACTAGCTTCTAGCAGAGAGCTAAGTGACTTGCCTGAGAAAAGAATTGAGGTAGCTTTGGAATATGACTCCAAGTTGGCACTGGATTTGCTGGCAGGGAGGAGTAATGCTTATGAGTTCTCCATTGTGCTTTGAGCTCCTGGTCATGACAGCTAGCGCTGAGTTACTGAGGCCTCCACAGCTGACTGAGAGAACGTGCTCCTATTCAGAGTTGGCTATGAAAGAAGTTGAATGATGGTTATGTCAGACTGTGAATAAATTAGTCCATCTCTACTGTAGAGCTGTACCTGCAGTGCATGTATGAGCTGGTGAGATCATTTTCTTCCTGAAATAAAGCAGGAACCAATGATAAATTATTTTCCAGAGGACCATTTTACCAGATACTGGAAGATTCTGGCTCTATGGCAGGGCACGCTTCATGTTTTATGTTACGGTGCTGAAGATTATGGGCTATGTTTTTGTTACTTACTATTCTTGGATAGGAATTGGGAAGCATCTTTAACATCTCTGCAGTTGTGGTATATATCACACCTTTGGGGAAATTCTTTTATGGGTTTTTTTTTTTAATGACAAATATATTAATTGGATGTGAAAGCTTGTTTTCTGATCCTGTGTTTTAGTGTCCAACTCTCTTGGTAATTTCTTACCCATTTGCTATATTATTTTTGGATAGGGAAGATGACTGAATTATGAGTCATCCATTTGAAATCAAAAGTGGCAATACTCTTGAAGAGAAAAAAAAAGTGACCATACTCTCCCTTTGATTCCACACAACTTCTCCCAAAGCTGATGTTGTCACAGGTTCTAGAGAGGTAGTCGTGAGCAAAGCATTTGTGATGCATAGCTTTGGGTTTCCATTTTCAGGGATCACAGAATTACAGTGGAAGCTGTGTACTGAAATGGAGGATGGGGAGGGGGGAATGCTGAGTAAGAGAACAGTCGCACCCTGTGGCCTGGTCTGTTAAGGCAGTGGCAACTAACAGCCACTCCAGTGGATTGTTTGTAAGTGAGCTGTTGATTTTGATCATATCATGTATTCTTCCTAAAGTGACAAAGTAAGGAAGGTGCTAAGTGATCGCAGGTGCCCAGTTTTTCCTTGAGGGGATCAGGAGACTCCTTTCCGTGCCTGGTGTTTCTTCGGGAGGATCAGGAGATTCCCTTCTTTGACCTTGACTCCCTAGCTACCTCTCAGGGACCAAAGAGTGGGTCCGCTTGCCTTTCCTTCGAAGAGGCCAATTTTAGGCTGGAGATGAGGAGGCAGCCTGTAAGAAGCGGGTGGAAGGAAGGGCATATTTACTTTGTCTGTTATTGATCATGCATGTCTTATTTCTCATAAACGCTCACTTTAATTCTTTTTATACTCTCTGTGTGTACATGTATACACTCTCGACTGGTTTTATCCAGACATGGTTGCAGGAGAAATATAGGAGGAAAATGCTGAAATGGGCAAAGATTGCATGAAAAATCTTAATCTACAAGATAATTGTTTAAACAGCTGTGGGGGATTCAAGATTTATGTGCTTTTTATTTTTTTAACTGTGAAGAAAGAATACCCCTTTCCTACAGTCTAACACTTGTAAATTCCCTGTCTTATGTAGTTAAATATTAGGTCTCACCAAATTTTCTACATATAATTTGACTATAGCTAGATTTATGAGATTCTGATGGGCAAATTGCTACTTTATTGTATCTATTTCAGCTTTTTAGTCTCCATTAACTAGGAAAATTTGAAATAAGAGCTCCATGTTTATTTCCTTTTAGCATTGGTTAAAATATTTAGTGGTTTCACTATAGACATGTGGAGGCTAAACAATATGCTACTGAACAACCAGAGGATCACTGAAGAAATCAAAGAGGAAATAAGAAAATGCTTAGAGACAAATGCAAATGTCCCCCAAATCTCTGGAACACAGTAAAAGCTGTTCGAAGAGGGAAGTTTATAGAGATACAAGCCTACCTCAGGAAATAAGAACAATCTCAAGCAAACAACCTAGCTTTACACCTAAAGCAACTAGAGAAAGAAGAACAAACAAAACCCAAGGTTAGTAGAAGGAAAGAAATCATAAACATTAAAGCAGAAATAAATGAAAGAGAGACTAAAAACCAGTAGGAAAGATCAATGAAACTAAAAGCTGGTTCTTTGAAAATATAAACAAAATTGATAAATATTTAAGCCAGACTCATCAAGAAAAAAAGGGAGAGGGCACAAATGAATAAAATCAGAAATGAAAAAGGAGAAGTCACAACTGACACCACTGAAATACAAAGGATCATAAGAGGCTACTATGAGCAACTGTGTACCAAAAAAAAGGAAAACCTAGAAGAAAAACCTTCTTAGAAAGGTACAGCTGCCAAGACTGAACCAGGAAGAAGTAGAAAATATGAAAAGACCAATTACCACTACTGAAAATGAATCGGTAATTTAAAAACTCCCAACAAACAAAAGTCCAGGACCAGATGGCTTCACAGGTGAATTCTACCAAACATTTAGAGAAGAGTTAACACCTATCCTGAAACTGTTCCCAAAAATTGCAGAGGAAGGAACACTTCTGACCTCATTCTATGAGGCCACCATCACCCTGATACCAAAACCAGACAAAGATATCACAAAAAAAGAAAATTATAGGTCAATATCACTTACGAATATAGCTGTAAAAATCCTCAATAAAATGCTAGCAAATTGACTCCAGCAATTCATGAAAAGGATCATGTACCATGATCAAGTGGGATTTTTCCCAGGGATGCAAGGATTTTTCAATAGCTGCAAATCAGTCAGTGTTCTACACCACATTAACAAATTGAAAAATAAAAACCATAAAACCATATGATCATCTTAATTAATGCAGAAAAAGCTTTTGGTAAAATCCAACATCCATTTATGACAGAAACACTATAGAAAGTGCGTATAAAGGGAATATACCTCAACATAATAAAGGCCGTATATGACAAACCCATAGCTAATGTCATACTTAATGGTGAAAGGCTGAAAGCATTTCCTCTGAGATCAGGAACAAGGAAGGATGCCCACTCTAACCACTTTTTTTCAACATAGTTTTAGAAGTCCTAGCCACAGCAATCAGAGAAGAAAGAGAAATAAAAGGAATCCAAATTGGAAAAGAAGTAAAACTGTCACTGTTTGCAGATGACATGATACTATGCATAGAAAATCCTAAAGACGCTACCAGGAAACTACTGGAGATCATCAATGAATTTGGTAAAGTTTCAGGATACAAAATTAATATACAGAATCAGTCGCATTTCTATATACTAACAATGAAGTGGCAGAAAAAGAAATTAAGGAAACAATCCCATTTACCGTCACATCAAAAAATAAAATATTTAGGAATAAATCTACCTAAGGAGGCAAAAGACCTGTACTCCAAAAACTATAAGACATTGATGAAAGAAATTGAAGAGACACAAACAGATGGAAAGATGTATCATGTTCTTAGTCTGGAAGAATCAATACTGTTAAAATTGCCACACTACCCAAGGCAGTATGCAGATTCAGTGCAATCCCTATCAAATTACTGATGACATTTTTCACAGAACTGGAACAAAAAATGTTACAATTTCATGGAAACACAAAAGACCTCAAGTAGCCAAAAGAATCTTGAGAAAGAAGAATGGAGCTGTGGGAATCATGCTCCCTGACTTCAGACTATACTACAAAGTTACAGTAATCAAAACAGTATGGTACTGGCACAAAAACCACATAGATCAATGGAATAGAATAGGAAATCTTGAAATAAACCCATGTACTTATGGTCAATTAATCTATGAGAAAGGAGGAAAGAATATACAATGGAGAAAAGACAGTCTCTTTAATAAGTGGTGCTTGGGAAACTGGACAGCTACCTGTAAAAGAATGAAATGAGAACATTCTCTAACACTGTATACAAAAGTAAACTCAAAATGGATTAAAGACTTAAATATAAGACTGGATATTATAAAACTCCTAGGAAAACATAGGCAGAACACTGACATAAATTGCAGCAATATTTTTTTTTCAAACCAGCTCCTAGAGTAATGGAAATAAAAGCAAAAATAAACAAATTGGACCTAATTAAACTTAAAAGCTTTTGCACAGCTAAGGATACCGTCAAAAAAAAAACAAAAAACCTACAGAATGGGAGAAGATATTTGCAAATGATGAGACCGACAAGGGACTAATTTCCAAAATATACAAACAACTCATACAGCTTAGTATAAAAAAAACAAGCAATCCTATCAAAAAATGGGCAGAAGAAGATATCCAGTTGCCCAACAAGCACATGAAAAGATGCTCCACTTGCTAATTGTTAGAGAAATGCAAATCAAAACTACAATGAGGTATCACCTCACACCAGTCAAAATGGCCATCATTAAAAAGTATATTACTATTAAAATAATAAAAGCCGGATAGGGTGTGAAGAAAAAAGAATCCTTCTACGCTGTTGGTGGGAGTGTAAATTGGTGCAGCCACTATGGAGGACAGTATGGAGGTTCCTTAAAAAACTAAAAATAAACTTACCCTATGATCCAGTAGTCCCACTCCCGAGCATATATCCTGAGAAAAATATAATTCACAAAGACACCTGCACCTCAGTGTTTACAGCAGCATTATTTACAGTAGACGAGACATGGGAACAACCTAACTGTCCATCGACAGATGACTGGATAAAGAAGATGTGGTCTTTAGAGGGTAAGGAGGCTTCTGAGGAGGAAGAGGAGGAAACCACAAGCCACAAGGAAAGAAGATGAAGTTTGAATAGTTTCTTCTATCCCTGTCTTTCTCTATTTGAAAGAAAGGACTCTTGGGTTTTTATTCTGTTACTTTATCAATGACAGAGCCTTCTGAGGACATTCCAAGAAAGTATACAGCCTTGTGATCTACTTGGAAATTTGTGTATATAACATTTCAAGAGAGAGAACCCTGTTGGTTTTGACTAGATATTCATATAAACTTTTTAAAGATATGAGTGCTACAGCTAACCCTTTAAAAAAAAAAAAGATATGGTACACACAGTGCGCGCACACACACACACACACACACACACACACACACCACAGACTAATGGACTATTACCCAGCCATAAAAAATGAATGGAATAATGCCATTTGCAGCAACATGGATGGACCTAGAGATTATCATATTAAATGAAGTAAGTCAGACAGAATCTTGTAATGTCACTTATATGTGGAATCTAAGAAAAAAAAGACACTAATTTTATTTACAAACCAGAAATAGACTTAAGAACATAGAGAACAAACTGGTTACCAGGGAGGAAGGGGTGGGGAGGAATAATTTAGGAATTTGGGATTAATAGATACACATTACTGTATGTAAAATAGATAAACAACAAGGACCTACTTACAGCACAGGGAACTATATTCAGTTTTTTGTAATGAGCTGTAATGGAAAAGAATCTGGAGAAAAGAAAAGAAATGGAAAAGAGTATGTATATAAGTATAACTGAATTTCTTTGCTGTACACATGAAACTAACATTGTAAATCAACTACATGTCAATAAAATAAGAATTAAAAAATATTAAGTGGTTTCATACATCGTAAGTGGTTTTGGCTTTTTTCCTCTGGCTCATGTACCACACTGTCCTCAGAACCTTGAAGATTATCTTGACTAAATAAATGTTTAAGTTTTGACTAGCATTTGGAAACTGTAGATGATGTCATAGAATAATAGAGTTTTGGCTGACATTTGGAAACCATGGATGATATCATAGAATAATAGAATTTTGTGGCTGAGGAGGGACTTTAATATCATCTGGTTTAACTCCCTTGTTTTGAGAAAATTGATGCCTGGAGAAGGTGGTTAAATAATTGATTGCCAAAGGTCACTCAGCTACTTATTAGGAAAACCTCTGCTTTAGTTCTATTTCCACGACATCACTTTTGTTTTTCTGCTTTAACTGATTCCTGATGTTTTTTAAAAAATATCATTTCCCTTAAAATCCATCTTTAATGTAGTTGATTTCTATCAACAGCAGCCATTAGTGCATCTAACATTTGAGTAGCTGCACATATACTAAACCCAGCCTTGTTGTGAGATGTGCAGGGTAGTCGGGGAGACGGACATGTGAACAGCTCCCTGAAATGTATTCTGTTAAGTGCTGTCAGGGTGACTCTTTTTTAATGGGAGGTGGTTTGGTCATTGGCACTAATTGACCTTTGGAAACTAATAGTTAACTTTTAAAAATTATTTGGAAAAAATTTTGAACTAATGAATTATTTGAACTTGAGCTACAGAGGCCAGGTCATGTAGAATACAGGCCAATATGAACTTAATATTGTCTAGCAGAAAATGAATTTTTCTTGATGGATATTGAGAGTTTTGTAGAAATAACTAATGGTTTTCAGTTTGGAATTTGGGTTGTTTAAAAATAAATTTATAACAAATTTCATATTTTCTAACAAGAGAGCAACATTCCCACTTTGCTGGGATTGGCAGTGAGAAAATTTAAGTCTGGTTACTGTAGTCGAACAACTGAAATGTTTTTCATCTTAGGTTGGAATAGAGAAATTCTATGCATTCTAATAACAAAATGCTGCTTTCCCCTTCAGTCCATGGCTGTGTGCTCTTGTTCCTGTGCGCCTTCCAGCATAGCCCCTTTCCACCCTCCATCCACTGTAGTTTGCCTGCTCTGTCCTCCCTTCTGCGGACACTTTCTCTTTTATCTTGTGGCGCTCCAGTGCTGCTTTGAGGTCTCCTCTGACTCTTTCTTTCATAGTGCTGCTTTATCTCTTCCCGTTAACTGAAACCTGATTTCCTCTTGTGGGTGAAAATTTCCTCATAACCCTTTCCATTCATTGGAAGCCAGTTTTAGTATACTCCCTCCCCATTTGTAGGGGAAGAGCCAGCTTTTTTCTTTCCTTTTTAAAAAATAATAATTTGTTGAGGTGAAATTCACATGACAAAATTAACCACTGTAAAGTGAGTAATTCAGTAACATTTAGTACATTTACTATGTTGTGCAGCCACCATTTCTGACTAGTTCTAAAACGTTTTCATTGCTCTAAAGTAAAATTCCTCACCTGTTAAGCAGTTTTTTCTCATCTCCTTCTCTCCCCAGCCCTTGACAACCACCAACCACCAACTTACATTCTATTTCTTTGGATTTTCTATCCTGAATATGTCATGTAAATGGACTCATATGATATGAGACCACTTGTATCTGGCTTCTTTTATTTAGCATAATGTTTTGGGGATTCATCCACATTGTAGCCTGTGTCAGTACTTCATTCCTTTCTAATGGCTGAATAATACTGCATTCTATGTATATAACACAGTTTATCCACTCATCTGTTGATGGACGTTTGGGCTGTTTGTATATCTTTTCTATTGTGAATAATGCTGCTATGAACATGTTTGTTAAGTACTTGATTGAGTACCTGTTTTCAATTTTGGATATATACCTAGTAGAATTGTGGGTCATATGGGAATTCTGCATTTAACTTTTTTGAGAAACCACCAAACTTTTTCACAGTGGCTGGACCATTTTGCAGTCCTGTCAGCAATGTACAGAAGTTCCAGTTTCTCCAAATCCTCACTAACACTTGCTGTTTTCTGTTTTGTTAATTAAAGCTATCCTAGTTGATGTGAAGTGATGCCTCATTGTGTGTTTGTTTTTCAATTGAAGCTATCCTAGTAGATGTGAAGTGATATTTCATTGTGGTTTTGATTTGCATTTCCCTACTGACTAATGATACGTGTTTGTTGACAATTTGTGTGTCTTTGGAGAAATGTCTATTCCAGTCCCTTGCTTTTTTTTTTTTTTTTTTTTTTTAATGGAGGTACTAGGGATTGAACTCAGGACTTTGTGCACGCTAAGCATGTGCTCCAACACTGAGCTATCCCCACCCTCTGGCTCATTTTTAAATTGAGTTGTCTTATCAGATACATAATTTACAATATTTTCTCCATTCCCTAGTTTTTCTTCACCTTCATAATGTCTTTCAATGCACAGAAGTTTTTGTTTTTTATTAAGTCCAATTTATCTACTTTTTTTCTGTTGCTCTTGACTATAGTGTCATATCTAAAAACCCACTGATGAATCTGAGGTCATGAAGATTTACTCCTTTATTTTCTTCTAAGAGTTTTGTAGTTTTAGTCCTTATATTTAGGTTGTTGATCCATTTTGAATTAGTTTTTATATACGATGTGAGGTTGGGGTCTAATTTCAGTCTTCTGTGTGTGGATATCTAGTTGTCCCAGCACCGTTTGCTGAATGGTCTTGGCACTCTTGTCAAAAATCAATAGGCTGGAAATGTGTAGGTTTATTTCCAGACTCTCAATTCTATTCCATAGGTCTAGATGTCTATCATGCCAGTACCACACTGTTTTGTTTTGTGCCTTTGTGATGAGCTTTGAAATTGGAAAGTGTGAATCTTTCAACTGTGTTCTTCTTTTTCAAAATTGTTTTGGCTGTTGGGGGCCACTTTCAATTCCATATTAATTTGAGAATCTGCTTTCCATTTCTGCAAAAAAGGCAGTTAAAATTTTGATAGGGATTGCACTGACAGATCCCTTTGGATAGTATTGCCACCTTAACAGTAATAGTAGTAAGTCTTCTAATCCATGAAGATGAGATGTCTTTCCATTTATTTAGGTCTTCCTTAATTTCAGCAATGTTTCATAGTATATAAATTTTTCACCATCTTTAAATTTATTATTAGGTATTTTATTCTTCTGGATGCTATTATAAATGGAATTGTTTCTTAATTTCCTTTTTGGATTGTTCATTAAGGGACCAGCTTTTATCATACATTATATCCTTCCTTTCCTACTTTGATTGTTTTGTCCCAGGACAGTGACTCAGTATCGTCTTCTCTTTTGACATCAGTGATAGTTACTTAGATGACCTTTGACCCATTAGGGTTGTTGGAGTCACTCGGATGCAAGATGATCCTCAGTACTAATACCCTTGTTTTCATTATTTCCCTCTCTTAATTCCAAAGGATATTAAACCTTCTCAGTTGTTACTCCTTTGACCATGCTGGTGTCTCACTTCTCAGGTCTCTTTTCCAAATAAGGCACTCATTGAAATGGCCACTTCAGACTTGGTCCTCTTCTCAGTCCTTAGAACTTCCTTGTTCTGATCAGGGCACTTCAGCCTTTCTTCTCAGTCACTCACTGCTGCTGGAACCAGGCTCTGGGTCCTGATCTCCTAGAGTGTTACTTTCTGGCTTGCTGCAGAACTGGCTCAGTAAAGCATTACTGAATAAATTGTTTCCCTCACTGCCTCTCTAACCATTCCTCACTGCCCACTTCACTTCTGTGGAGCCTACCACACCACTCCCAGACAATGATAACCCCTGACATCTACTACCCCTGCTTTGAGACTTCATTTAATTATTATTTTTGTATTTGAAACACTAATAATTAGTAGCAGTTAGAAAGGTAGATTATTTAGATCCTATCTTCATTTGTCTTTTATGTTTCTCTTTCTTAAAAATTGTTTTTGAGCATATGATGGGGAAGGAAAGAAAAATATTACATACAGAAATAAAGTATGACATTCTCTACAGATTTCATCTTTTTCTAAAAGTCAATTTGTTTAAAATTCTTTTTATTTTAACTTTATTTCCTGATTATCAAAGTAAAAACATACTTATTATAGGCCATTTGAAAAGTGTACAAGACCATAAAGGGGAAGAAAAGTATACATTATTAACCATGCATTGGCAGTCTTTGGTAAATATCTTTCCAATATTTTTTCCATGTTCTCATTTGTCTATATATAGTTGAAATCTTAGAATACGGGTGACTCTTTGAGATAGATGGTACTTCAAAGTCTATAATACTAACATTTTCCCTTCCTTTCTGTCTCCTTACCAGTGGTCAGATTGTGGTCTGAACATCTTCTCCTTTATAAAACTGATTGTTGTTTTCCTTATAGCTGATCACTTTTTCTAAATCTTTTATGGATGCTTCAAGAGAATTGAATTTCCTTTAGAGTACTATCTTGGTGTGTCTATCTGTCCACTTAGCTATATTAATTATGGAGATATATATATGTATATACACACACATACATATATCCTCTGCATGTTAGTATCATAGACTGATAGTTTTGTACCATGATTATACTTACATGGGGTTCTTTTCATAGTTCTAATATTTTGGGCAGGTTGTACTTACATTGGGTTCTCTTTGCATTTCTAATATTGGGATTTTTTGGACTCTTTGCATTTTGATTTAGAGCCATAAAGATCCATGATTACACTCAAATTGTCATACAAGAAGTATACTTCTCAGTATAAAATGGTTATCTCCTGTTGAAAATAAAAGTGTTCTTCTCAGTGTGTTTTGGAGTAACTTTTTGGGAGAAAGAATACATAGTTAGTATATTTTCTGAGACCGTCTGAGAATCTGTTGTCTTTGCATATGTTGAGCATTTGAATGGGAATACAGTTCCTGGCCTAAATCTTGTTTGTTGCCTTCCCCGTCATCTTCAGGATTTCCCATGTTATCCTCATTCAGACAGTGAGCATGCGTAGTCCAAGGATTTTCTTCTCACTTCAGCCCCATCGTCAGTGGTGCATGTGGAAATTCTTTCCGAGATTTGATCTTTTCTTTTCAGTTCACAGTGCTTTGCCAAATTTCACCTTTTGGTTGAATATTTTAAAATGAAGTTGAAGGAAGTTAATATGTTTTTGAAAACCAGTTTTTATTTTTCCTAGTTTAACTTAACTTTCACAGAAAATTTAAGAGAAGAAAAAGAATAAAAACATGCAATAAGAATAATCCGTAATCCACCATTTATAATCAACAACTGTTCACACTTTTTGGTATTTCCTTTCTTATTTGAGAAGTGGAACATACACATTGTACATATACATTTAACTTTAATTTGCTAGACATTTGTTGAACACCTGTTTTATGTGCAAACTATTCTGGGTGCCAGACATTGTTAAAAATTTGCATTATGTAAGTTTGTACCTTTCCTTGTTCTTATTTGCTGTACCATTCTAAGCAAAGCTCAATTCATTAAAATTTATAACTGTCCAGTTATGGCTTCATAGTCTTTTTCAGTGTTTTTTAGTCATTAAAACTTGTCTTCAAAGGAGAAGCGCAGTATGTCACATTGATGAACAGGGAGAGATTTGACTGAAAGGGTGTAATGGCTTGGGGTTCCACCTCCTTCTCCAAAGAAAGAGAAACTGTTGAAAACTGTTGTTTTCCCTTTTATGGCTGTATTATAGTTTATTAATTGCTACTCTGTTGCTGACATTTATATTGTTTCTTCAATTTTAAATATTATTTTGATTAGTATTTTAATACATAGACATTTGTATCTATATTTGGTTTCCTTAGGATGGATTTTTAGAAGTGGACTTACTGAGTTGGAGTGTAAATATTTATAAAACATTGATGTATGTTCACAAATTGGTTGCTTGGCACACCCTGCCTCACATTCAGTATTGTATTGAAAGAATATAAGCATTTCTGTTACAACATCAAATACAGTCCTAAAAATTAAACAAACAAAAAAACCTTCAAAATCACCATGTCATTAAAAATAACAAGATTTATGGGAAAAATAAGGTTAAGGGCAGACCACTGAAGACCTCTGCAGTTTTCAAACCAAGTACTAACAAAATCATATTTGGTACCTTATGCGTTAACTTGGGCAGCCCAGTCAAACCACGTAGGTTGGCTGAGGCTGCTTCAGAGAGTTAAAGATGTTACAACGTAATAGGATGGAAATCACTGGCTTGCATGACCTTGAGATAGTGCAGATGAAAGTAGCTTTCTAAACCAGTGGGACTGCCATAAAGGTTAGGCGTAAGAGGAAGTGCAGCTTGCTAGGTCCAGGAACCATGCAGAGACTGGCATTACTCCTCTGGGGAGGGGGCCCTGGGTGCTCATTTTTAGTTTTCTTAAAATAGGCCTGGCAGTACTTGAACTGAACAAGGGTCTTTTCGTTTTCCACTGAAAGTTGTAATTCTTTACCTGCTGTTCAGTTCCCCTTGCCTGGGGAAATTCAAATGTGAACTGACACAATTTCTGTATTACACTAGTATCATTATTTTATTTACTAACCACATGTAAGCTAATTGGTGTTACAGGAAACTGTCTTATGACAAAACAATGCATTTGCTAATTTGATAGGTGAAAATTTGTATTTCATTTTAATGGTTTCTTTGAAGAAATTCAGACCCTTTCAACCAAGGAATAACTACTGTAGTTAATAAAGAGTGGCTGTATTTCAAAACAAATGGTTTCAGAATCTAGTCAGGAAACAGCAACTCTGTTTAACGTCTGTGTTACAGTTTCAGTACCTCAGTCTAGGGTAGTGGATTTCAAATTTTCAGTTTATCTTGGTGGCCATTAAGTGTTTATAGATATGGATCATAGGGCTCCAAGGTGTCAGTAGCTTAAGAATATTAATTTATTTGTTGAGCACAGAAGTCAAGGTTTTGTAGTGACTGTCATCAATCGTTGTTCTGCAGTTAGTTGTGAGTTTGGAGTGCTTGTGAAGGAGGTGAGCTTAGGCTCCCTCTATTCTGCCATCTTGGCCACTCCTCAGATGTTGACTCTGTAGTGACATTTGTGGAAATAGCTTTATCCAGGATGTAGTACCAGAGAAAACAGGGAGTAGAGGAGCCAAGTCACTTCAAGATTGGGTGTTTAAAGGGTAGGGTATGCATATCTGACATAGGCTGTGGGGGAAAGTTGAGGGTGCTGGTGAGAAAGTCATTACAGTAGCTGGAGTTGAGGCCAATAAGAAGAAAATGAGGAAATGATTGTTACAATTGAATGGGAGAAACAAGAAGATTATGGACACTACATATTATGAGCCCAGAAAACAGCTGTTGTAACAATAAAGGGAAGGAGCTGAAGAGCTACTAACTATTGAGATACTACAGTTCAAGATTTTGAAGGTAGAACAATTTATATATTGCCACTGTCCATAGAAGTGGGTTGCTTTGGTATGGATTAAGGTTGTTGGAGTTGAGGAATAAAAGGAACATTGAAGGACAGGTTGAGAGTCGGTTGGTTTCAAGGATGTTGGGAGACTACCATAATAAGTCACAGGAGAAGATTGTACAGAAATTTTATGAACTGGTTCCAGAATGTCCAGTGAATGAGGCAGCCAAGATACTGAGAAGGAGCTTTATGGGGAGTTGAGTTTACAGAACCCCTGGGTGTTCTTGACAGTTTGAACTGTCTGGAAAACTTAAATATTTACACATTATTGTTATTATTACAAGTAATAACATTATAGCTGTTATTTATTAGTGGAAACAGAATTCTTTATTTCCCTGTGGAAGATGTTTGAAGTTTCAATTTTCTAAAACTTGTTATGTTGATGCTGGTAACAGTCTATGGTATTCAAGCTTTGTAAAAACTATTGTTGGCTCATTTTTCCCGTCTTTAAAAAAAATAAGTTTACCTATAATGAAATGTGCAGATTTTAAATGGACGGTTGGTTGAGTTTTGAAAAATGCATACACCTGTGTAACTACCACCCGTTAGATACAGAACATTTCCATCATCCTAGGAAGTTCCCTTTGCAATCAGTTCACCAGTCTCCCACCCAGTCTCCTTCCCAGGCAACCACAGTGATCTGATTCCTATCACCATAAGTTAATTCTGCCTACTCTAAAACTTTATGTAAATATAACTATGTAGGGTATCCTCTTTGTGTATGGCTCTTTCACACATATGGTGTGTGAGATTTGTCCCTTTTGTTACAGTCTCAACAGTTAGTTTATTTTCATTGCTGAAGAGTATTCCATTGTATGAATATATACCACATTTGGTTATTCATTCATCTGTTGATGGACTTTTTTGTTGTTTCCAGTTTTGGCTATTCTGAATAAAAATGCTATCAACATTCACATAGAAGTTTTTTTGTGAAATCACATGTTTTCATTTCTTTTGGATAATTAGCTAGGAGTGGAATTACTGAGTCATAGAATGGGCATATGCTTAACTTTATAAGAAACCTCCAGTTTTCCAAGGTAGTTGCATATTTTTATATTCCCAGGAATGTATGAGAGTTACACTTGTTCCTCATTCTTGCCAACATTTAGTCATTCATGTGGTGGGCGGAAATGGTATCTCATTGTTTTAATTTGTATTTTGCAGATGACTAATGATATTTAGCACCTTTTCTTATGCCTATTGTCCATTTACACATCTTTTCTTACGAAATATATGTTCATATCTTTTGCCTGTTTTATTTAATTGGGCTGTCTTTTACTTTTGACATAAGAGATCTTCATATCTTCTAGAAACAAGACATTTTAGATAGATCTGTTGTGAATCTTTTTTCCCAGTTTGTGACTTGAACTTCATTTTCTTAATGTCTTTTGTGAAACAAGTTCTAATTTTGATGATGACCAGTTTATCAGTTTTTTTCTCTTTGGGTCCATGGTTTGTGTGGCCAGTCCAAGAAATCTTTGCTTAACCCAAGTTATGAACATATTCACTTACATTTTCTTTTAGAAGCTTTATAGTGTTAGCTGTTCCATTTAGGTCTGTAAGCTATCTTGGGTCATTTTTGTGTGATATGTAAGATAGAGCTCAAGATTTTCCCCCTGTACCTTTATCCGTTTGGTTTAGCATCAGTTTAGTTGAATTGCCATTGTACCCTTGCTAAAATTCCATTTGTGGGCTTATTTTTAGATTCTCTTCTGTTCCATTGATACATCTACCCTTACACCAATACCACACTGTCTTGATTACTCTAGCTCTTCATCATGTTGTGAAATAGGTGATGTGAGTCTGCCAACATTGTCTTTTTTTTTCAAGATTGTTTTGACATTTAAATTTCATTTTAGAATTAATTTGTTTCTTCAAAACTGTTAAGATTTTGATTAGGATTACTTGAAGTCTGTAGATCAATTTGAGAAACTTCTTAATAGTGTTGAGGCTTATCTGAGAGAGTGGTATCTCTCCACTTACGTAGGTCATCTCTCAATTTTTCTTAACTATGTCATATAGTTTTCAAGTGTAGAGGTTTCACTTTAATTAGAATTATTTCTAGATACTGACAATTTTTAATGTTATGGTATTAATTTTTTAATTTTATTTTCTAATTGTTAATATATAGAAATACAGTTGATTTCTTAATATTGGCCTTGAATTCTGAGACTTTGCTAAATTCATGAATTGGTTTTAGTAGTGCTTTAGATTTTATAGTGTTTTCTACATACATAATCCTATCATCTGAATAATGAGCTGTAGTTCATCCTCTCTAACTTCCATCGTTTTTGTCTTGTCTTACACACTGACTACGGCTTCCAGTGCAAGGTTGAATAGAACCTTGGAAGTGGACATCCTTGCCTTGTTTCTGATCTTAGAAATAAGAATTTAAATTCACCATTCAGTATGATGTTAGCTGTAGTGGGTTTTGTTTGTTTTAGTTGTAGCGTTTTTGTAGATGCTCTGTACCAGACTGAGAAGTTCTCTTCCTAGTTCGCTGACAGTGGTTTTTTTTGTTATTGTTTTGGTGGGGTTTTTTTTGGGGGGGGGGGTCATTATTAGACTCTGGATTTTACCAAATGCTTTTTCTGCATCTATTGAGATGATCTGGATTTTTGTCTTTTTTCTGTTAATGTGTTTAATTATATTGATTTTTAAAAGTTTACCTTTCATAAACACTTGGTCATGATATATTATTCTTTTTTCTTCATTACTGGACTCAGTTTGTTAATGTTTTATGGAGAGCATTTGTGTCTACTTTCATGAAGGAGGTCAGTCTGTGATTTTCTTACAATGTCTTCATCAGGTTTTAATATCAGTGTAACTTAGGAGTTAGGAAATTCTTTCTTTGATTATTCTCTAAAAGAGTTTGTGCAAGGTTGGTTTTATATTGTTCTTAAATGTTTGATAGAATTCATGTGGACCTGGAGCTTTGGGGGAAGGTTTTAGTTATTTGGATTTTTAATTTCTTCTCGTCAGTTTTGGTAAATTCAAGGATTTTTCTATAAGTTATTGAATTTATTGTCATTAAGTTATTCATATTATTTTTTTTAACATCTGTAAGATTTGTAGTAATGTTCCCTCTTCATTCCTAATATTGGTAATTGTGTTTCCTTTCTTTTTTTCTTTAGTCTTGCAAAAGAGTTTAACTGTTTCATTAATCTTTTCAAATAATCATCACCTTATACTTTATTTCTTTATTGTGGTTATTTGTTCAGAGAAAGTGTTGCAGGAAAATGGGACGTGAGAGAATGGGTGTGTCCCGGGTCTCCGGTGAGTCCCTGGGATGCACCCTGCTAAGTGAGGATCCTTGATTTTGTGCAGAAAAAAATTCAAGAGCGAGCCATAGTAGAGTGAAAGTAGATTAATTCAAGGAGATACACACTTTATAGAGTGCAGGCCATGTCAGAAAGCAAGAGGCAGCTCTGGGAGATGGGGTCATCTAGGAAGGTGAAAGAGGCTTAGAAGATACACATTCCATAGGCAGAATGCAGGCCATCCCAAAGGCCAGAGGCTGCAGGATGTGAGGGTGTTTAGTTTAAAGGAGATACACACTCCATTGACAGTATGGGCTGTCTCAGAAGACGGTGAGAGAAAGGCAGCAGGATGCAGTGTTGTTAGTTTTAATGGGCTCAGTAATTTCATATGCTAACAAGTGGTAGGATTAGTCCAGCTGTTTTGTGGGGAAGGGGTTGAGATCTGCAGGAATTTGACCACCACCCACTTTTTGTCCTTTTATAGTCAGCCTCAGAAGGTCATGGTGCCTGTGGGCGTGTTATGTAGCATGCTAATGTATTATAATGAGCATATAATGAGGTTCAAGGTCCTCTAGAAGTCTGATGCTCCACCATCTTGGGCTGAGTTGGTTCTAACCAGTTATGGTCATATCCTCAATTGCTGTGTCATTCTTTTAATGGTTATACCATGCCCCCTTCCCTCCTGTCTCAGAGGTAGCCTGCATTATTTCAAGTTAGAATTCATTTTTTAAAATGTGAATGGTCTAATTCTTGATGATCTCTCGTTTCATGTCCCATAAATATATTGTTCAAATTCTATGTCTGTAATAAAATTTATCTGTTTTGACCTTTTGTTTTCTGAAGGATGTTAGTTCCCAGCTATGATTGTAGATGTTTGTTTCTTCTTGATTTTTAACTTCTGATGTACAACATGATGTTTCAGTCATATATATACATACATATATTCATTTTCATATTTTTTCATTGTTGATTACTACAAGATATTGAATATAGTTCCCTGTACTTTACAGAAGAAACTTGTTGTTTATCTATTTTATATGTGGTAGTTAGTATTTGCAAATCTCGAACTCCCAATTCCCTGTCCGTTTTTGCTTTCTATATTTGAAACTCTTTCGTCAGTTGCACTACTGTATTTTCTTATGTTTTTTATGAGTATGAACTTTTTCTTATTAAATTTCGTATTAATTAATGAATTTATTAATATAAAATCTTTTTACCTTGAGTTCTAATTTGTCTGATGTCAGTACTGCCGTACATACTTCTTTGTTTTTTCTTCCATTTCTTTTTTAACCTGGCCTATATTTTAAAAATTTGTTCTAGGTATATCTCTTGTGAACAGCATCAATCTAGGCTAGAGTAAGACTCAGACTTTTTTAAGAACAAGCAAAATTTAAGCTATTTACAGTTACTGTGTAAATTATGTAAATTGCCAATGCTTGCTTTGTACCCAGCTTTCTTGCACTTCCCTCCTACCCTTCTCCACCCTTCCTGCCTCCCCTGCCCCTTCCTCCAACACCACCAGTCCTTGCTCCCTAAATGTTTGCTAGCGTTTTCTGTCCTGCCAGCAGGGAGAGCCTGTTACACACCTCTAACTTTCTCTCATTGCATCTGGTATCCTCTATAGGATAAATAAAGCAGCGTTACTTTCCCCTTTGTAAGCCTCAAATCCATTTCTGAATTAATGATTGATTGTATTTGATTCATTTCAAAAGTGAGAAAACGAATTTTACAAGAGAAATGCCTGTAGCAGTTATTTGTTTCTATATCACAGGAGGTATGGGATCCCCACCTTGACCTCATTGCATACCGCAGGGTGTTTCAGATTCATGGTATAAGGCTCAGTAAATATGAAATTTACATTCCAATTGGCCTCCCCTGTACCTTTTTCTCTCCAAAGTGTGAAATATGTCCCATGCATTACTAGAGGGACACCTGGACACAACTTTAAATAACAGTAAATCAACTGATAGACAGTTACTCTCTGCTTTTATTCTTTCAGTTCTTTTGTACTATCATGGAGAAAACCTCTGATCCTTCACCCCTCTGCTTGCTGTTATCCACCTACTCCCTTTTGTAATCAATGAGCTGGGCTCTGGCTCACTCTGCCTTGATGTAGGCAGCAGTGTTAAGCTAGCATTTAGTAACGTTGTTTTGTTTTCCTTTTAATTGAGGTTTTTTTGGTTACCTTGTATTTTTTCACAATAATTACTGGTTTCCACTCAAGAAAGTGATTAAATTTTGCCTTTAAAATTTTTATTTTAAAAGTTGAATTAATTTTAAAGAAAATGTTTAATATAGGTAGGATGAAAGGGTATCAAATAACTGAGAAACATGGTATATGTTAGAGATTGGATGTGACCTTGGCCAAGAAAGTGGTATGGGAATGAGTGAAATTTGAAGTCTCCAGCGTTTTTCTGGCATCTCTGTTACTTCTATCTGCAGGGAATATGAGAATTACGGAGTTTTCCACCTTGTAGTCTAGGTGGGAAAGAGGATGTGCTTGTGCAGTAACTGGTATGTGTGTACCTTGGTAAAATGCTGTTGGAGCAGCTGGCATGCGGTGGTGATGCAAACAGAGGGCAGCTATGGTGGGGTCTTAGGGCCTTGGCTCATACTGATGTTTTCACTCAAGTTCCTTTCTCCCTTCCATTTCCAGTCTTTCCTCCTAAATCCTCATCAGTTTTGCAGGGTAATGGGGCTTTTGTTTCTAGGTGTTTCTCTGAGAAGGACTATGTCCAAAAGGAAGAGTGTCCCACTGGTTCTCGGAAGATCCAGTGGCTACGAGTTCTGGTTCTAGCACATGTGTTTTTAGCCAGAAAACCACTTCATTGTTTTGAGAGTCAGCTTCTTCATCTTTGTTGGTGATGATGAAACCCAGTGCCCTTCCTGCTTCGTAAGGCAGCACATTCTGAGATATGTTTGTGATGTACATTTGTAAATCAATGTTATTTTTGCCCTATTATTATTATCAGTATTTGAAATACTGATGGTTAATGCTTTTGAGAGTATTTTAGGTATTTTAATTCTTTTTTTCTCTATTTTTTCCCCTAGGTCTTGATGCAGAACTTTATTATGTGAGAAATGATCTTATTAGTCACTACGCTCTGTCCTTTAACCTGTTAGTACCCAGCGAAACAAATTTCCTGCACTTCACTTGGCATGCAAAGTCCAAGGTAAGAGAATGGTCAACCAAAGATGCCAAGACAGGACCTCCCAGGCCCAGAGGCTGAGGCAAGGGCTTTGTCTGAGGGGTGGACTGCCAGCTGCACAAGAGGGTTGTGTGGGTGGAGGGCTATAGCAGTACTGGGTCTTTTCACATTTAAATCTTGAACCTATTCCTCTAGACTTTCTCAAATCCTTGAAAATCAAGGTAGCCATTATTTATGTGACAAGCTTATGACAGAATACTTAAATCTTTTTAGGCTTTTCAATCCAGTATGTTGCCCTAGCTGGAAGAGGGGACAGTAGGACCTGCTAATGACTATGTTGTTACGATGAAGCGACGTGAGTCAGGGATGGGGGAATTGGTAAGATAGGTGTTTTGAACATGTTTGAGGTAATGGATATAGTTCTCTCATTTACGGGGAGACGGTGAAAGTAAGGGACAGCAGACACAGGCTCCCATGTGTGCTGTGGCTCAGCTTCTGTAACAGGAAGGAGCCTCTTGCCTGGTTTACTTGTTACTGAATTCTTCACCTTTCCTCTGACTGTCTGGGCCCCTCTAACATGTCTTTTAGGTCGAAGAGTGAGAGGCTGAGTGTAGCACCCACCTCCCCCAGGCAGCTTCAGTTTTTTTTATCAGTGTTGTGTATAGGCTTCTGTGTAGGATTTTATTTGGGAAATAAAAATAGTTTTTGTTACTAAAAACAAAAAAGAATACCTAATGTAGAGTTTATTTTTTAAGTTATTATAAAATGGCGTCTGTCCTGCTCTTTTTTGCAAATCATTTAAATTTGATCACTTTTTTTATCTACTTAGAAAACAATAATAATTATTGGGAAAATTCAAATATTATAGAACTATTAAGATTTTGTAGATCTGTACTGAGAAGTAACCATTGTTTATAATTTGGTATACTTCAAGGCTCATTTCTTTTTCCTTTTTAAACAAAAAAGGGATTTTATGACACATGTGTTATACAGTATTTTTCCCCTTACCTAATACTCTATCTTGGCATCTTTCTAATTTTCTACTTACAGATTTAACTCAGTCTCTTTAATGGCTTTCAGATATAGTATTGCATGAATGTATGATGTATGGTTATTTGTTAAGTGCTTCATTGACACATGGATTTTTAATAGCATTTTGCTATTTTGAACGTTTCCTTTCACTATTACAAATAGTTCCTTCATTCTGTTTGTCAGGCAAGATCCATGGTAAAGGGATGGTGAAAACAATGGGTAGCTCGTCTTTTGTATCTGTCTCTACCTTAGTTATTGATGAATGTAGATACAGAAAAAATACGTGTGTGTGAATGTGTATGTATGTTTATGTTTGTAGCTGTATATATGTGTGTATACATATAGGTATATGTGTGTGTGTATAAACATACATAAAGAACATCTTCAAGAAATTTTTGGGCATTATTGCTGGATGGTACTTTTTCACCAGGAAGTGAAATGGCTGGATTAAAGAGTGTGCATGTTTAAAATTTTGATCGATATTACCAAACTGCCTCTCCCTTCCCTTTCCCAGGATGGTACCAAAGAACCAACATTGCTTACGTAGTGAATAAGGGTGCCTATTTCTTCAATTTCTTCAATACTAAATATTTTAAGTATATTTGTTTGCCAATCAGATAAGTAAAAGTGATTAGATAAATATGCATATATCCACTTTATATATACTCACATATACATTAGAGAAGCATTGTACACACGTACACATACATGCATTAGAACATAGCTGCAGGAATGTTGTGATTTTAAAGTTGAATTAACTTGGATCCTGGGTAAAGCATATGTACCTTGCTGTCTGGAGCACCTCAGCTGTCCAATATTATTGCCTTGGGGTATTCAAATATGGGGGTGTTCTTTTAGGAGTGGGTAGATCTCTTTAGGGTGTGATCTGCAAAAATAGAAGTTGAAAATGCATGTGAAACAACTAAGAACATTTAGTAAACCGTAACTTGGGTATGCTGAAGTGCCAACATAAATGGTATAGATAATTCAGAAGAGGTTCATCTGAGACATTTTAATCTGAGATCTTGTTAATTTGAATGAGTAAGCACTTGAACTCTTCAAGCAAACTGGGCTAACACATTTTTCAGTATTCTTATATAACATTGTGTGATTTTACTATTATTTGAGGGGGGTGGTGTGACTTTTAAGTTGATACATAATTTCAATATAAAGAAAAATTACAAGAACAGTACTAAGAATTCTCATGTATCTCTTACCTAGATTCATTCATTGTTGCTGGTTTGCTCTGTTTACTTACTTTATCATTGTTATTAATTCTCTCTCCTCACCCTTGTGTGTACACACTTTTTCCCCTTGAACTGTGTGCAGGTGCTAGCATCGTGTCCCTTTACTCCCAAATACATCAGTGTATATATTCTAAGAACAGGGGCATTCTTTACCTAACCAAAGTACAGTGATCAAAATCGGGAGACTTAACATTGATGCACTACTGTTATCTGATCTACAGAACTCGATTTCATCTGTTACCCCAGTCATCTCCTTTATAGCTTTTTTTTTTCCCCATAGCTTTTTTTGTGTGTTTCTTGACCTTGACATTTTTTTGAAACATACAAGCCAGTAGGCTGTCCTTCATGTTGAGTTGTGTGAGGCTTCCTCATGATGAGATTCAGGAGTGTCTGCTTGGTGGTAACACTGCAGGAGGGCTGTCCTCCACGGCGCATGTGATGCCAGCTTGTTCCCTTGGTGTTGATGTTAACTGTGATCACTCAAGTCACCAAGTTTCTCCATTGTAAAGTTTTCTCCTTTACAATGAACAAGTAATTGTGGGGAAGTAATTTGAAATTATGCGTAAAAATCCCATTCCTCATCACCCTTGCAACCACTAGTTTTTGCATCTGTGTTTAGAGCTGGGCTTCCCTTTTAGCCAGTGTGATTGTTCCCTCTCACTGGAAGAGGTCAGATCTGCCCTGGGTAACCATTTGGTGGGAGTGTTATGGAAAGAATTTAAACATTTGTGGAGTGGCGGTCTTGAATTTTAAGTTCCCTTGCAACTCTGAGATCCAGTGTTTCTGTGAACATTTTTCAGGCAGAGAAGCTTCTTGTATTTTCCAAAAAGCCAATAATTAGTCCTTTGTTACTTTTCCTACCTTTAATGTTGGTGAGTTTAAAAACAAATAATATGGGTATTTTAAAATAGTGAAAACTCTAACAAGATAGTAGAGGTTCTGTTCTGGGTACACTGCTGAGCAGGAACAAGGTGTGACTGTTTCTGGGCCCACTTGGGAAAAAAGAATGCTGGTGTCTCACGAGCATGTTTCCTGGGCAAGTGTGTGGGCACTGACTTGTGAATAAAAAGGCAGTGTGGAAGGTGGCTGTTAGAATTGAACAGAATTAGACCTCCTCGTACTCATTTGTTTTAAAAATACACGTTCCCTGGATTTTTTTTTTTTTTTTTTTTTTAATTTGGAGTCAGTGTCACGGATCTGACTGCTGATAGTGGGTGCCAGAGGAGTTTTAGGAGCCTGCCACAAGGAAGACACTGGAGTGGAGGAGAGTAGTTAGAAGAAGGGGCTCAGATGGGTATATATGTCTGAACGGGAAGCAGTACTGACCTGGGGTACGTGCTGGGTCAGGAGGAGCCTTGGTATAGCTCTCTTGTACTTGTGTATTCATCTCATTATCTTGTAGAGCATGATCTCCAAACCACTTCTGTGGCAGGTTTTAAATACCATCATCAGTGTGCATTGGGCTGCCCTTGCTGATGTGGTAGTCCTTGTAAAGCAGGAGTTCCTGGACTTGTTGGAGAGCATCACCATTCACTTACACGCCAGAAGCCCAGACTCCTTCTCCTGTACTGTCTTGATTCTGTCTCATAATTAATTACACCTTAAATTCTTCTCCTACATCTCTCAAGACCTAGTGCCTCATCTGTAATTTGGACTTTCATTGTTTCTTAACTAGAAATGGAAATAGTCTTCTAACTGGTCTCCTTGCCTCTGGGCTGACCTCTTGCTGTGTCCCCCAACAAAGGCTCATGGTTGTCATCAGAATAAAGTTCCAGTTTCTTAGGGAGCCTTAGTGATTTCATTCCTGCCTTTCTTTTCTACCTGCCCTACAGCTAATTGTTTAGTACTTTATTTTTTTTTTCTTTCTCAGTCTGGCAGTCTTGAATATCCTTTGCTCTGGACATTGCTGCTGTGTGCTCTGCTAAAAATGCCCTGTTCCCAGTCTTTACCTCATTAACTCCTGTTCATCTCGTGAAACTCGGGCCTGCTATCACGTCTCTTTTTTTGGCTATGTCAAGTGCCCTTTTCTGTACCCACAGTGACCTTCTCTTTCCTTCATCATACTCTAAGAATGTTTTAGTAGCTGATTTTCTTTTGTCTCCCTCCAAGATGTTGAGCACTCTAAGGGTAGGAACCTCCGTTCGTCTTTCTCTGTGTCCCCTGTGCCTGGTATGGCGCCTGGTGCTGAGTTACAGGAGCTCCCTGACTACGGAGGAGAAGCCACAGGCCATAGTTCAACAAATGGGGAGCTTTTCAGAGTTAGAATGTGCTGCTTTAGGAGCGGTAGATTTCCTCTTTCTTAAAGTGTGAAGACATAGTTTGGGTGCACTTGACAAACTAGTTGACAACTAGTTGCATACGTGGGATTTTTCAGATTTTTTGCTCTGAATAAAGTTGTAAGTTTGGAAGAATGAATGGAATTCATAGTTTGAACATGCAGCTAAACTGATTTCACAGTTCATCTGTAGCAGGTGTAAGAATTTATAGGAAAGTGCTAATAATGTTATATCTTAAAACATTTTATGATAAAAAACTAAGGAAATGTGTATGTTAATTTAATTCCAGGTTCAGCCTCTATAGCAGCTCCTAATTCCAGTTTTAGGTCATAATCTCTGGTGATTTTAGCACAGATAATTAACTGAAGTTTGTTTATTTTAAAAGTTAATCTTTTGAGTATTCCATATATGTACATGGTAAAAAACTCAAAAGGCGTAAAGAGTACACAGTAGAAAATAAATTCCTTACATCTTCCTTGACCATCCCCAAGCAGTCCTGCCACCTAGCTCACCTTCCATGGGCATCCACTGTTACCTGATTTTGGTCTCCCCTTCTAAAGATAGTCTGTGCACAGGTAAGATGTGCGTGTGTGTGTATGTATGTGTATATATGTATTTTTGAAATGGGAAAGTCATGCAAAGGGGTAGGAGAGACACAGCAGTGAGTTCTTCACCTGATCGTGTTGGCTTTGGGATGCAGTCAGGGACTTTCAGGAGCAGGCGGTGGTTCCCAGGCTGTAGCACTTCACAGTTCTTGCTTTTTAAGAATTGCCAGAAGATGAAATATTTGCTTCCAAAGATTTCTAGGCTCCTTGATATGTCACTTCACATTGTAGATATATTAGTTCTAATACATCATCAAAGTTTTTGTAGTACTTGTTCTCCAGTGTTCATGTGACTCTTCTGTCTTGCCAAACTGATTATGGTCTTCTCAGGCTGGAGCTGTGTCTTATTCTTGGCATGTGTGTCCCACTGCTTTAGTGAGTGGTGGGTGATACAGTGGGTTAATTGGATTTCCAGATGGGATGAGAACTCTGGTATTGCTTCTCTTTCACAAGACCACACACTCCCCAGAAATACCAAAAGACTGCTGGTGGTTTTAACAGATAATTGGTTTCTTCTGTATTTCTTAGCGTTCTCCAGAATCCAGAAAAAACCATGCAACTGCATCTGTTAAGTGTCAGTCGGTATTTTAGATAGCTGAAAGGCAAAAATACACCAAAATGTAGCAGAATGCTCCCTACGTGCTCCCGTCCCCTAGCTGTTCTCTGGTCTCAGGAATTCTTCATCATTGTCTGGAGAGTTTGCAGGGAACTTGTCCAGAGTTCCTACAGCAGCCCCTGGGGCCAGCCTGCCGTATTCCCTGCAGAGTGGGTTTTCTATGAGAAAGGCAGCACTTTTGGTAATTTCAGAGAAATTAGAAGGCTATTTGGCTGTAGGCAAGTGTATTCACTTTAAACTTGTACTGTGTTCCAAAAGGAAGTGGCTTTACTCATCAGCTGCCTATTTGCAATTGCCTTTTACTTCTAAGTAAGGGAAGATTACCAAAAATGTTTATTTCTTAGCTTATTCAAATATTTATATTTTCTCTGGTTTCTCTTCTCAAGTCTTTTGGCTCATTCTTTTTTTCTGATAAACAACTGCTGCTCAGATTTCCTTTGTTCCAGTAGATTATAAATGCTAGCTTTAGAGCAGATCTGTTTCTTCAAAGAATCATTGGCAGGTGAGATTCCATATAGATTGATACATGCCAAAGGAGAGAAAATTGGACTTTAATAATTGACATTTTCTTCTCTAATACCAGGAACTGCAATTTAAAATTTTATATTCTAAAGATTCTGGAGGAAGAAGACAACTGCCTTGGGAATGCCTTACATGTTGAGACAATCCCTTAAAAAGGGCGGGAGCAAGGGACAGGCATCATGCTTCCACACTTCTTAGTTTTCCAAGTTGCTGTTGGCCAAAGTGTTGGACTTCCCCAGAAATCTCACCCAGCCCCTTTGCCACCTCTCCCCATTCTCCTAACTCTACCCAGCTCCACTCACAGGCTCATTTCTCTCCCTCCTGCCCTTCCCTCCTCTTGCCACACTGAGACTCTCGGGTGCTATTCTTGTCCCCCACCCTCAGCACTGCAACTGGGGGCCTTTGACCCTGTTTGCCGCTCACTGTCTGTCTGCTGCCCCAGGAGTTCTGGTCCCTGGCTAGCTGTGCCTCTGCTTGCAGTAGCTGAGAAAAGTCTTTATTCCAGGGGAAGCGTAAGTTTGGTTTTGAATCTGTTACATTTCAGAATTGTAAGATTATTAGGTAGCTATGTCTGGTAGGTGATTGGGCATACGAGAGGAGAGAATGAAGATGCAGGAGAGTGAGAGAGATCAGTTGATAATGCAAGACCCCTTTGGTGGTGAAGTGGGCGTGAACCTAGTGTTCTGGGAGAGAAGGGCTTATCATTTGGAGAGGAGGGTAAATCTCTCCTTAGGACTGGAGTGCAGAGGTTGAGTGCTCTCACAGATGTGCCTGGTGCTGGAAAAAAGGCAAAAGAGGGGTTCCTGTGTGCCAGCCAAAGAGGACAAGGGCATTGTCTGAAAGTAGGGAAATGGGGAGGACAGCAGGAGTGAAGCGGTGGATCCTGTGAGATTTGGAGTGAGGAGACGAGGGACAGAGGCGTCGGTGAGGAAAGGTTGCTGAGCAAGATTAAGGACCTGCCCTGAGCCTGGGGGTCATCCTTGTCTAAGACCCCTTTCTCTTTCTGGGATGTGATTTCCTCCAGCAGTGCTGGGCAGCAGGAGTAGAGTGGGAGGTGGTCAGGGTCCTGATGACAATGTAACTGTGTCAGTAACATAATCTTCTTTGGGGCACAGGCTGTGGGAAAGTGAAACCAGGTCCAACCAGAAGAGGATGGAAATAGCTTTATTGATTGTTGCATCCCATCTGTGAGCACAGCACTGGGCTTATAAATGTTGGTTGAATCAGAGTGTTGGAGACAAAGAACTGTTTTTGTAGGGATCAGAGGTACTGATGGGATCTTTGGTAGAGTGGGGTTTTTGCATTTGTTTTGGTTATGGAACAATTCTTGAGTACATAGGAATACCGAATAGTTAATATTGAAGCCACCAGGCAGATGGCA
The DNA here is from genome assembly GCF_009834535.1 of Camelus ferus. Taxonomy (NCBI): domain Eukaryota; kingdom Metazoa; phylum Chordata; class Mammalia; order Artiodactyla; family Camelidae; genus Camelus; species Camelus ferus. The sequence continues at coordinate 109,337,961 of NC_045696.1, forward strand.
GGAGACAAAACGGGCCAAGGACCAAGGCCTCTGCAAGTCCCGTGTGTCAGTGATGTTGATGGCATGAGAAGTAGTCATTATGAGTAGAAGCTGTGAGCTTCAGAGTATAGGGGAGTTTGCATGAGGAAGGGATGTGTAGAAAGGACCTAATGTAATGATCCTAAAAGAATGCTGACCCTACTGCCTAGGCACTGAGAGGCGGAGGCTGTAGGAACTGAATGACTGGAAAGCCAGGAGATGATGGGTAAGACACTTGTGAAGAGGCTGAGAGTGTGGGAGGCTGTTTAGAATATTGGGGTTCCCAAGAAGGGGGTAAAACAGAAGGGCTGCAGCATTGTTCTTAGCAGAACACAGGAAGGCTGGTGTCAGAATTCTGGGGTCAGGAGTAGGGTGGTGCTTATGGGGAAGTGCAGTGGGGCATAGGCTTCTCTGGAATGACTGCTGATGCCACTGGGGTCTGTGTTTATCAGGGGACCTGTGCCAGACTGACAGCTGTGTTGTATTAATTATCCTACTTGATCCTCATAACTTGTAGTAGCCTCATTCTATAAAAACTGAAACTTGGAGAAGTTAATAATTTACCTTATGGTCCCTCGGTCTCACGGTTCCAGTCCAGTTTTTGCTGACTGTACTTAATTTTTTTCATGCACTTGCCCTTCTTGTCCTGTTAAAAGAGATAGCAGGGATATAGGGATGTAGTCAGTGTATTCTCAATGTTAGTGAGTGCTGCAGGGAAGCCTGCTCGTTCCTGGCCCAAAGTTGCTGGGCCGTAGCTCTCTTGCACCCCCTGGTGGCAGTGACAGTATCGCGGCATACTAAGGTGATAGTGAACACTTGTAGCTAAGGTACCACTAAGTCAGTCACTGATGTGCAGCAGCAAGAGCATTTCCTTTGCTGTGAACATGGCACTTACCCAATACAGCCTTTAACAATTGTTTGTATACCTGTCTTAACTGTCAGGCAGAAGTTTAGTATTTCCATACCCTTCCAGTGTTCAGGGGCTTTAAAGTAGAGTTTGCAAGAAAATCCAGGGGGGAAGTTAATGTTCTGTGTACTGAGCCCTTCTTCTTATCCATGGGTTAAACATCTTCTGACCTAGCTGATGCCTGAGTGTCCATCCTTTCTCTTATAGCCTGGGAGGTTACTCTATTCCTGTTTCCTTTCATCTTTGTTATATCCCATTTTGTTGGTTTTATTCATTAGCATATAAACACATTTGAGTATCTCCTAGTGAAAAAAAAAAGGAAAGGCTTTGAAATCTGCACCCTGCCCCTGCCCCCGCCCCCTGGTTCCATTCTTCCTAGTTAAGTTTCATAAAGAATGGTTTCTTAAATCTCTTTCATGCTGCTCTTTTCCTAACCCAACCCACAACCCTTTGACTTCTGCCAATCCCAGCCTCCACCAAAGCTGCCCTTGTGACCTCTGAATGGGAGATGGGTACCATTCTTACTGAGACTCCAAGGGCAGGACAGAGAGTAGCATGTCCTGAGAGTAACAACGTAAGGTCTTGTTGAAGGTGTTGAAGGTGGCAGCTGTTCTGAATTTCACCTGTTGCTTTGTAGTTTGAGCTGTTTCTTTCATGAACATCTCTAGCAGCAGAGCTGTATTTATTTATTGGTGCTGATTGGTTCTACTGAGTTACCTCTGTAGGCCAGGTGTTCCAGGATTGCCTTCCTAGTCACCTCTCTTCCTTTTCTGGATTCTGAATCAATTGAGATATAGATACAGAGGTTAGATGGGCATCCAAACATAAGCTTTCTTAATGTTGAAAGCTGAACTAGAGAATGTGGCTTGGATAGATATTCTATGAGAAACTTGTGCCTTGGACTCTGCTTGTGGGGTGAGTGGGTCTGTAGAACAGACCTTCATCCACCAGTCAGAGCTTGGCTTTTATCAGCTGCAGAAGACATTGGTGGCTAGTCATGGTCTGTAAATTATACACCTTAACTCCTTGGCTCTTCATACCTATCTGCCTCTCCAGGGCTTTTCCGTCGATGGCTTATAGTTCTCAGCAGGATTTCTGAATCCTAGATGGTAGATTTTATAGGAGAGTGGTGGTACTGCTCTGGACATGAAATAGAGGGTGGCTTACTAGATTGAATTTTTATCCAATTAAAAATTCTGAGGAACATATGAACAAACACAACAGAATAGAAACAGTCATAAATACAGAGAACAAACGTTAACAGAGGCTAGTGGGGTGAGGGGGAGGAAGAAATAGGTGGGAGAGATTAAGAGGCACAAACTTACAGTTGCAAAAAAGCAGTCAAGGGTATGAGATTTACAGTGTGGGGAGTATAGGCAATAACTAAATAATATCTTTGTGGTGACATATTGTAACTAGACTTACTGTGATCATTTTGAAATGTGTAGAAGAAAATCACTGTGTTGTGTGTAACAGGAACTAACAAAGTGTTGTTGGTCAGTTATACTTTAAAAACAAAAAATATGCAAACAAACTCATAGAAAAAGAGACCAGATTTGTGGTTACCAGAGACGGGGTGGGGATGGGGGACATTGGATGAAGGCAGTCAGAAGGCACTGCAGAGTTCCAGTTAGAAGATAAGTAAGTGCCAGTGATATAATGTACGACATGATAAACATAATTAACACTGCTGTATGTTACATATGAAGGTTGTTAAGAGTAAATCCTAAGAGTTCTCATCACAAAAAATGTTTTCTATTTCTTTAATTTTGTATCCATATGAGATAATGGATGCTTACTAAATTTACTGTGATAAGCATTTCATCATGTATGTAAGTCACATCATTTTGCTATAACCTTAAACTTAACACAGGGATGTATGCCAATTATATCTCCATAAAACCGGAAGGAAAAAAACCAAACAAACACACCCCCAAAACAGTCATCCAATGGATCATATGAGAGGCAGCACAGTCTGGGGGGGAAGTCTTAGAATCAGACTCAGCAGAGCTGGATTCCCACTCTGGCTACTTTGTGTATATTGAATTTGCCTGGATTGGTTCCTTCAGCTGTTGGGGCAAAAAAAAAAGAACATTCCTAGGACTGTTTCTGACAATTTTGACTTTTTAAAAAAATAGCTAGATTATTTGTACATGTGAAAGCTTCACGCAGTCATTAGGTAATGACTTAATCAGCGAAATCAAGCTGTTAGTGCCCTTTCTGTTACCATGGATCCAATTTGTTTATTTCTCCATGTTATAGGTTGAATATAAGCTGGGGTTCCAAGTAGACAATTTTGTGGCTATGGACATGCCCCAGGTCAACATTTCTGCTCAGGGGGAAGTTCCACGCACTTTATCAGGTGAGTCTCAATGACAGAATTTAACATACTGTTTTTATCTATGTCCCCCATACCCTCAAAGAAGAGTTTAACTACTGATACGTAGTGTATCTACACACACACATAGGTATCCGATGTGTAAGTATTTTGAAAAGTAGTTTTTATAAATAGTCATTACTTGTACTGTTTAAACCAGCCCCTCTTTTTCATCCCCTCCAGAACTATCCGCCCTCAGCTCTTTATCTCCTTTTATGCATTGCTGGCCCCTTCCTAGGTCCCCATGGCTGGTCTTACTTGTCTTCCATTAATTTCCCCACTGCAGCCCCCATGATCATTGAACACTCACTTCTGACCCCATGACATAAAGCTCATCCGTACCTCACCCCCATCAACCCATCAACATTCCAGACTCGCCAGCCCCTGTGCTGTGCTCACCCCTGCCTGCCTGTCTAGCCTAGTCGCTGCACTTGCCGCAGTGTCCGGCGGTGACATGCTACGTGCAGTTCTGAGAGCCGTGCCTTTGCACATGCTCATCTCTGTATTTGGAGCCATCTTCTCATCTTTTCTGCTTGTGAGTTTCTGTTCATACTAAATATTCTGCAAACCTCAAAATCTGCACTCTCCTTTCTCTGTCTCCTCTCCCTCCGGTTGTTAACTCTTCTGTTTTTCCTGCCCCATAGGAGTTGTATTTCACTGTTTAGAGCTATCACATTATCTTGTAATTCTTTGTCTTTGTCTCTCCCTACTAGCCTGTGGCCACTCTGAGGGCAGGAGCTGCCTTTTTCTGTTATCTACCCTCGGTGCCTAACATAGCATCTGGAGTGGGATAGACACTCAGGACAGGTCTGAGTCAATGATTTAACTGTCATATTTGCACCAATTTAACTACTTTTGAGCCAACCTTTTGAGAAAAGTTCCAGAGGTGTGAGATTTTAAACAAATGAAAATTTAAAAAACTTGAAGGTATAAGCCCCAGTGTTATGGAACTTTTTCTGGCAGTCTTATTCACTGTTATTAGGGACATACATTAATCTAAGTTTTAGGCAAGCATGGGAAGGCTGGTTAATTTTTATTATTACATGGGCCAGTAAAGAAGTTCAGAAATGCACATCGCTCATACACTGATACAGATGGTAGAATGATACATTCTAAATTTGTAGAAAAAGAATCTTAAACAGAGATACTTTTTTAAGTGCACCAAAGCAATGTTATCCCATTGCTACAATAACTGATTAAATCCAGTTTCTGTTTAGAGAAGTTTTTTTAAACACATAGTTGAAAATTTATCAGTTTTGTTTACAGATTTCTATTTAATCTCTTCATTAAGAGCAATAAATACATGATTGCATTTTGATGGTGAATTGTCTTTCCTTGTTATCCGGTAATGTTTGTTGTTATTATTGTTGATGTGACTAGTGAGGTGGCAGGGCCTGCCTTAGGATTCTGTAGCTTTACTGTATTACAATAAGGGGACTTGGGAGACAAAGGGATACGTTAAAAATCACGAGGGAGCCGAGCCCAGCTGATCGGCATGAGCGTCGCTCTTCCTGCTTGTCCTTCTCTAGTGCTGCGTGGCCGGCAGCGGTCCCGGGAAGGAAGCAGGAGTGGAAGAGGTGCTTTCTCCACCCCTGGGTTCCAGGACTTAGCCTGGGGCAGGACGGAGGGTGTGAGGGGCCTTCATACTTCGCTTCATCCCTTCTGCCCATCACAACATACAAAGCAATGACACCTGGAGTTTTCCAAACAACCTTTATTTCCTCAGAGTCTTCCTTAACCCTGTGGAACAAGGAGCTGCCACTGAGTAGGGCCTGGTAGAGGGGGTGCTTTCTTTCCTACTCCCTCCCCCAATTTAAAATATAGATTTATAAAGAAAGGAAGGAAGGAAGGAAGAAAGAAAAAAAGAATCATGAGCAGAAGTTGAAAACAACTCTCTTCCTTTGTCTTGGTTTGTTCTTTAATGCTAACTTCTGTATCTATAATGCACTTAATGTCCAAAGCTGTGTAGTCTGTAGATAAGTTCTCTGCAAGTTTCTCCTTCGTATTTTATGTAAATGTATTATTTTTAGTTTCATTGCAACAAAAATAAATTCTAAATTATTTAACAGGCATTAATGTTGATTTTTAGAAAATTAAAATATTTTTCTCTTTTCTGTTTTTTTAAACAGTGTTTCGGGTCGAGCTTTCCTGTACCGGCAAAGTAGATTCTGAGGTTATGATACTAATGCAGCTCAACTTGACAGTAAATTCTTCAAAAAACTTTACAGTCCTAAATTTCAAACGAAGGAAAATGTGCTACAAAAGTAAGGAATTTATTTACCAAAGTATGTGTTTTATATAGATGTGAGAAGGTCAAAAATAGATTTTGTCATCTTTACAGATTTGTGATCAAAGCTTGATTGTGGTTGCAAATGAGAAAAGAGAGAGCACGAACAGATGAAATTGCAAGATAATCACCAGATAGCTTGTTGCCAGGAATCTCACTCAGGTCTCACTCAGTCCCTGCTTTCTCAGAATCTTTGATCAGAATTGCTAAGGACATTTTCCATTAAGAATGTGAAGTAGCACTAAAGTGGCTGAAGAGGTAAAGAAATCAGGTAATTTTGTTAGGGTCCCTGAGTAATAGAGTGTTAACTGTGTTTCCTTTATAAATTACTGTAATGCAGAAGCATTGCCCTGGGGCCAGAAAGACCTGCATTAGAATTACAGCTCTGCTGTTGACAGAATATTGGAACAAGTGTTTTAACCTAAATCTCAGTGTTTTCATCTGTAAAATGGCACAATAACCTGTTTAAAGAGGTCAGTTGGTTGATTTTAGATTAATTGAATCTAGCCAGCCTAAAGCTTAGAATACCGTATATGGGTACTTATAAATGTTAGTAGTTTTTGTTTTGACTAATCTGTTACTCAGAAAATTACAGTGGATATGAAAGAGTTCCAGATCATAGATCAAAGAATTTTAAAGTTCTTCTTAAAAGTTATCTAGTCCAACCCACTGACTTTAAGTTCCAGAGAGGTAAAAGTGACCTGAATTTACAAGGTCACATAGGTAGAGTTGGTTAGTAGCTAAGGTAGGCCAAAAAATGCTAAAGAAAACCCCTCTAAAATTCTGAGTAACTGCTGTGTTCCAGGTGCTTTGCACACATTAAACCCATTTAGTCCTTACAACTCTAAGCAGTAGATTCTCTCATTAGCTCCATTTTCTGAGGAGGAAGCTGAGGCTCAGAGAATCCAACCAGCTTGCCAAGGCCAGACAGCTGAGTGGTACAGCTGAGATGCAGACCCATGCTCTTGCTTCATTGTCAGACCGTCTCTTAACACATTTCCTAGTTGAGTTTAGTTCTGTGTGTTATCAAAAACCCTGAGGCCAGCACATGTGTCTTAATGGCTAATGTCCAGATACATGTCAGTAAAAAAGTTGTACTGCAGTAGAATGGGCATTTTTTAAGCTTCAACTTAATCTTTTAATTAGAACAAATATAAACAATTATTCTCTTTATTTATTTTTCCCAGTTTTTTTGAGATATAATTGACATGCATCACTGTGTAAGTTTAAGGTGTGCAGCACAGTGGTTTTGATTTACATACATTGTGAAATGATGACCACAGTAAGATTACTTAGCAGCCATCATTTCATATGGATACAACAGAAAGAGAAAACAAAAGAGAGGGAAAAAAATACTTTCTTTGTGATGAGAACTCTTAGGATTTACTCTTTTAACAACTTTCACATGCATCATACAATTAACATATAGTGTTAGTTGTAGTCACCATGCTGTACATTATATGTTATTTATCTTGTAACTGGAAGTTTATACATTTGACAACCTTCCTCCAGTTTTTCCTCCCTCCCCACCCCCTGCCTCTGTTAACAAAAAATCTGATCTCTTTTTCTATGAGTTTTTAAAAAATTCTTAATTTCTTAGATTTCGCATACATATAGGTGAGATCATAGAGTTATCTCATAGTCTTTCTCTTTCGGACTTACTTCACTTGACATAATGCCCTCAGGATCCATCTGTGTTGTTGCAAATGGCAGGATTTCCTTATTTTTTTATGGCTGAATAATGTTCCGTTATATATTTTACATATATATACACACACATCACAACTTCTTTATCCAGAGTGGACATTTTTAAAATGAAAAGTTAACCCCTTTTAGCATTGGTGTTTTGGTACATTTGTTAGTTCTTGTGTATCCAGTTGTGTACCTACTTTCATGGAATTTTAAAGCCAAAGTGAACTTTAGAGACTCTAGTTCAAAGTCATTATATAATTGATATGAAGAGCCTGGGCCCACGAGTGACCACCTAAGCTTGCACAGCCAGTCAGCGAGGAGCGTCGAACACCCGATTCCTGGTCCCTAGGGAAGTGAACGGTGACTGCACCACTGCTCATCTGTTGGTGCTAAAGGCAGAAAGAGGGCTGGGCGCAGTGGGGTCTGTGGAGCCCGCCAGCGCTAGTATCCACTAGGGCCATGGTCAGCTGATACTCAGAATGATCCCCCTCCCTTCTCTATTTGTTTAATATGTGCGTGAAAATTAATAGCTGATGTAATTTTCTATTCTCTTTTAGACTTCAGTTTAATATAGTACCACCCTTTTTATTTAGTGGTCATACTTTCCACCCTAGTCATCTAGTTGATGTTCGTGACTCTTACTTTTGTAAGTGAATCCTAATATATTTATCTGGTTTCGCAACTTACTACATTTTGAAAACTGCCTGCAACAGCAAACATACCTGTACTTTACTGAATGTTAATGGATGTTACTGGCAAGAAAAGTTTCCTTTATCATATGAGGATGGAAATTACTGGATCAGGCAAGTTTCCTTACTCTTAAAACTCCTTAGAGCCTTTACCTTCTGCTAATGTGCACTGTGAACCACCATAGAGGTTATAGTATGTAACTTTCCCTAGACTTCTTGACCATAGAAACCCTTTTTCATTGAGCATCTGTCAGTAACATCCATTGGCTCATACAGGCATAGACCATTGATTGATGAGTGTAGTGATGATTATCAGAATAGTAATGTAGCATTTATTATCTTGCAACAAATAACTTTGTTAATTAGTTCAGGCAGTGTTCTGTTAGAACACAAAACTGTTAGAGAAAGTTCAGAAAATATAATTATAGTATTTAAGGATTTTCATGGAAAAGAAAGAATTTCTAAAGCATCTCTTATCTCCTTTTTAATTCAGAACTTGAAGAAGTAAAAACTTCAGCCTTGGACAAAAACACTAGCAGAACTATTTGTAAGTGCTACTGTATTGTCTTTTTCCATCATTAAGGATGAAAAGTGGTTGATTGCAAAGGAACATGATTTCATGAAGCTTGGAGGCTTTATGGTTTCCAGTTCGTCAAAAGATTAAATGATGCCTTGCTATTTATTTCACTGATGTTTGGGAGATTGATATATTCAGATGACACTATTGAAATATTGAAAATTTTGTGAAGAAAAAATTCATACATTGTTTGTAAATGATATAAAAACTTTCAAAAGCAAGAATTTATACCATTTTGAGTGGTCATAATTAAAGTATGAGCAGGATATATGTGTAAGATCTTCATCTGTTTAGTAGAAGGTTAGAAAATGTAATTTGTGGCCTGGATGTAACCCTCAGCTAATTTCATCCAGGTGAAAATGCAAGCTTAAATAGTCCATGTTGTTTAAACCTACAGATGTTTAAAAAATCAAAGTAGATTTTTATTTTTTGGTAATGGTTGTATAAGGTAGTATAACTCAGACTTCTTTTTTCCTTTTCTGACATGGACACATCATTAAGTCTTACTCTTCCTGAGATAGTTGTTCTCTTGGAGGAGCAGAGGCAACTAGGTTTGTTTGTTTGTTTATTTTAGTGGACATACTAGGGATTGAACCCAGGACCTTGTGTATGCTAAGCACGCACTGTACCACTGAGCTATACCCTTCCCCCAAGATAGTTTTGATAATAGTATCTTAAAAGGTCACTTGATTCTCATTGTGGAAATAAACTAAAAAAAAAAAAAAAATGGGAGTGGTTCAGGTACGCAGAAGTCAAGAGAATGCCCTGATGAACTCCCACATGGCCATCACCCTGCTTCAGTAATGGTCACCATCAGCCAATCCTGTACCATTATTTCCCTCGTCCTTTTTCAGATGGATGGGTGGGTGTGGAGAAATAGAGTATTTTAAAGCGCACCATAGGCATCACATCATTTCACCATTAAATATGTCAATGTGAACCTATTTTTAAAAGGCCATTAAAAAAAATTCACAGTCACCTAACATCTATTCACTTGGATTTGATTTATCACATGTAACAGAATGAACAATGAACAGTAACTCCGTGACCTCTTCTGATAGCTAGTCCCTGTTCAAATGAACCTTACAGTCTCAAAACTTAGTATAGTTTCTTCTCTAAATCAGGATCCAGATGAAGCCTACACAAGCTGTGTTTATTTGGCTGACATATATTTTAATCAGAAACCACTTCCTTCCTTTTAATATCACTTATTTGTTGAAGAAATTCATTTATGTCATAGAATTTCCCACATCTGCATCCTGTGGTGTCATTTAACATGTTTTTCTCTCTCCTAAACTGGTGGGTAGATTTCAAACTTGATTAGATTTAAGACCAACTCTTTTGGCAAGAATACTTCATAGATGGTAGTATGTGCTTTCTATTTTATTTCACCTCAGGAGGCACAAAACATCTGGATATCTCAAAGTAGACCACTTTTTAAGATAAAATAATGTGAGATTTATCTGCTTTTTGGGAGTATTTCATTTGGATTTATCTTTGAGAAGAAAATAAATATTACTGCTCCCCAGTTTACTTTTAAAACTGGTGATTTTACTCATTTTTTTAAATGCTAGTAGGATATTATTCCTCACCAGGAGAACAGAGTGTTGCATATCTTTGATCTCTGTCTCTTCCTTGCTCCCTCTCTCCTCCCCTCCGTTTCTGTGTATCTATCCATTCAACTTTTACTGAGAGGCTGTGATGTGCCAGGTGGTGTGACTAAGGCAGAGGATGAAACTGTGAACAAAGCAGACTCTGTAAGGCCCCAGGAGCTTCTACTGTAGCAGGGGAGATGGACAAGGCAGGAGGCAGTGCTAACAGCACTGAGTGGCAGGCCGTGATAAGGCAGGCACAAGGTACCTTGGGAACCCTGAGGTGTGGGGCATGTATCTCCCTCTGAGGGAGTGAGGGACAGCGCCCTGAAGAAAGCGGCATCTCACCTGAGACCTGAAGGGTGAAATGTCAAAGTGAGGATTGGGAACAGTGCATCCACTAGCCTGGAATTTGGTGGTAATCAGGCAGGGTGCATTTGAGGGATCTGTCTGGCAGAGCACTGTCCTGTCCGCTGGCCTGCAGTGTGCTTAGATAGGTGCTGCCCACACCGGCCTTGGGGACCTTCCCTCCAGGATGGAACAGCCCATGGCATTCTTAGGAAGGTCATGCCTTCATTCAGTCTGCAGTAAGTCCGGCTGCCCTAGAAGCCATTTGGTCTCTCTGCATCGATCTGTTCTGATTTATTATTGATGCAAAGTTTAAATTTTAGAAAGCAGTCTTATTTCTAAGTTCTTGAAAGCTTTAACTTTGATCTTTTTTCCTGTCCTATCCCCAGAACTCCAAACTTGTGTTTCTGTCAACTTGACAACTCCATTTAGAGGTGTACTGGGGACTCCTGGACAAAACAGAACTCTTGATTCTCTCTTTCCCCAGCCTGCCTATTTTTTTTTTTTTTTGTAAATGTACATTATCCACTTAATTCTTTAAGCCAAAGCTTTGATTCCTCTTTTTCTTTCTACTCCGAGGGTAATCCATTAGCAGACTGTTGACTCTGCTTCCCGATCCATGAACTTCTCACCTTCACCAAAACACTTTTGTCCAAGCCACTGCTGTCTTTCTCGGACGCTGTAGTAGCGCAGTTTGTTCCTTGCTTCTGCTCTTGCTCCTCCCCAGTGTCCTTCACACAACTTGCAGAGTCATCTTTGTTTTTCTTTTTTTAAGAATGACAGTGTGTGTCATTCCTTTGTTTGAAACCTTGCAATGACTTCCTGTCTCATTTAGGATGAAATCCAAATTCCTCAGTAGGATTGTGATGTGAGTGCGCATCAAAACTTACTTGAACCTCCAGTTACGCCACTTCTGTTTGTTTCTCTGTCTTCCACTTTGCCTGCTCATTTCATATGGATCTTTGTCTCTGTGTCTCTTTCTCAGTTGCCCCATGTGTATGTACACGTGTCTCTGAATTATTTTCACTATTTCTGAGGCTTTCTTTCTGTTTGGCTCTCTTTTTTGAAAAATATAAAGCTGAATATTATTCTGCTTCATGAATCTTATTTTTCTGCTTTTATCTTTAAAAACAGATACGCAAAATAATTTCTGTTACTCTCAAAAGAGAAAAAGATGAAAACTGTGTTTGTTGTAACTTGTGGGTCACTCTGTTGCACGTTCCTTCCCCTGTGAGTCAGGGGTCATTGGCAACAAAGCTGTCTAATCCCTCCACCCCAGGCGTCAATGCTGAGGAAATATAAAGGGTCTGATCTGTAGATCTCGCTGTCCAGCATGGTAACTGCTAGCCATGTGTGGCTGTTTAAATTAATTACAATGACATAAAATTAAAACTTGGGTTTCTCAGTTGTACCAGCTACTTTCAAGTGCTTAAGAGGCACAGCCGGCCAGTGGCTACTGTGTTGGACGGCACACCGTAGAACGTTTCCCTAAGCTGGACGGCACTGCTGTACATGGTTTATTATACACATACCACTTGTGGATTTTACTTGTTAATCAATAGTTCTATTTAAAACTTACCTTTTTTTAAACTACAACAAAAACATTTTTAAAATTGTGTGAATTTACTACTGGTAACTGATCTTATCAAAGAATGGACATGAAATGAATACCTTATTTACAAAGAACAGAATTCTCATTGTGTATATTGGATCACAAAGCAATTGGTGATATTCGTTTAAAAAGCTTACTGTGCTGTTCATTTTTATTTCAGATGATCCTGTACATGCAGCTCCAACCACTTCTACACGTGTGTTTTATATCAGCGTAGGGGTGTGCTGTGCAGTAATATTTCTTGTAGCAATAATATTAGCTGTTTTGCACCTTCATAGTATGAAAAGGATTGAACTGGATGACAGGTATCGTACATATTTTGGGGAAGGAAAAAAATAAAAGTAGTTATTTGCATTTACATGGGAGCCCACACACATCCATGCACACTGGTGCACCGTGGTGCAGGGGGAGAGGGAGGATGGTTAAACCCTAGCCAAAGGAAGAATTACTGTCTTTGTGTTTCTCTCATTTTATTTTTTTAAATTTGTGAAGTCAGAAATTATAGTATATTAGTTAGCGGGGAGGAAGTAGAGATCAGTTTTTTCCATCCCCTTTGATATCACTCTGTTCTAGACTCTTAGTATCTTTTTAAAATAGCCTTGTTTCTTCCTCCTGGTTTGTCCCTCCATCATTATGCATGCATGCATCCATCCAGTTGATTAAAATTTATTGAGAAAGTGCTATGATTTAAACCATTGGTTCTTAATCAGGTTGCACATTAGAGTCTTGGGTAAGCTTTTAAAATATATCAGTGTTTGGGTTCCATCTTCCAGAGGTTCTGAGTAATTGGTCTTGGGTGGCATTTGGATATCAGTATTGTTCTTAAAGCTTCCTGGATGATTCTAACGTGTAGCCTTCGAGATATACTGGGTTAGATATTATGCTAAGTGCTGGGAATAAAAAAAAATGATATACTTCATGACTTCAAGTGTTTACTCTTTGGCATTAACCCATAATTATGAAAGTTTGTAAATTTGATGATTGTGACATGTGCATTGTAGTGAGGGAATAGAAAACGTGCTTGTCCCAGCCTGGGTGAGTCTCAGTGACACAGAGGACATTATAGCCAGGATAGTGTGAGAGGTAAACATGGAGTGATAAGACAGGTTCATTTTCCCAGTACGTGATTCTCATTTCCCTCCTCAGTGATTCCCAGTTGCTGACGAGAGGACATTTCCAGCTTCACAACTTGACTTTCAAAGCTCCCTCCTTTGTGAAGAGATGGGCCTTCTGTGCTCTTTGAACTTGCCTCTTTTTCTTACCGTATCCCTACTTCATGCTACAGTCAAGTGATTACTTGTTCCTAACTTTTGCCGTACGCTTTGCCTTCTAGGACTTTTATTCATGCTCTCCTTTGCCCACAGGGCTCCCTGCATTTCCACTAGTCCAAACCCTGTTCATTCTTCAAATTTCCACTTCTTGCCATCTCTTTCATGAAATCTTTGCTAAGTCTCCCAACCATCAATTTCTCCCTCCTGTCTTTGTCTCTCTCTCCCGCCCTCTCTGTTTCTCTGTCTCTCTTTTTGGTAGTAGTTATTGTACTTTTCCCTTCTAAAATCATTTTTTTGTGTGTGTGTACTTATCTCTCCTGCTCGAATGTAAGCTTTTTCCGGTTAGGGAGCATATGTCTTCCTGCAGACTCCCCAGTCCTACATGTGTCAGACATGCAGTGGGTAAGCAGACGCTTGACATAAACAAAAACACAAGGGGACAGGGCACCCCTAAATGCTATCTGTCCCCACTGTTACACTTTCTTTATCTGAGTGGGGAAAGAGGAGAAGGGAGGTCAGAGCAAGAAGAGAAATACACAGGTGGCATGTTTCCGAGTATGTTTTGTATATATGGTGGTGTTGAAGTTAGATCCAGGTTTGATAGAGAAAGAGCTGAAGGGGAAGTGAGGTAACAGGAACATTTTGATGGGACTCAGAGGGAGGATACAGCAGAGTTAGAGGTCACTGAAATAGGCATTTAGGAGTCAGTCTAGATAACTGTGTTCTCCTCAAATGCCTGCGTATGTGCAGGGGGAGGGACTGTGAACCCACAGAGGCCAGAGCTGTACAAGAAGTTCAGACTCCCTGGGGCATATACTTCGCTGCTGAAATAATCCGTTACCACCCATGAATTGATGTTCCCGTTCTCTCTAGTTTTCAGGCAAAGGTCTCCAGACATTGCCTGAATAAAAGCTTTCAGCATCACTTGTTTTCAGAGTACAGCCTAGTGGTTATGAGCATGGACTTGAACCAGAGCATCTCTGAATTCTGGCTGTGCTACTTAACTAGTTTTGTGGCCCCAATGGAGTAAGTTTTGTGGCCTCTTAATGTCTCAGTTTTCCTCATCTCTAGAAAAGAGATGACCATGGCACATACTTGGTAGGCATGTTGTGAAGTTTTAGTGAAATAATACTGTGAGCTTTTAGAACAAGCTGTAGCATATAGTAAGTGCCATTGTTATGATTTCAGAGAGGTGCAGTGATGGACCAGGTTCTTCTTCAGCTCTTTCCTCTTTTACTAGCTGTTATTTATTACATGCCAGGCAAGCCAACAGTGGTGACTAGAAAGTTCCCATCCAGTAATCTAGTGGCATTTAACAGACACTTGCGTCTTCTCTCTGCATTGGGGCCACGGAGATAACAAGGGCTGCCATTTTATTGCACGCTGTTTACCAGTACTGTACCAAGCACTTTAAGTGTACTGTCTTATTTGACACTCACAGCCCCCCATGGGTAAGGTACTGTCTTTGTTTTAAAGGTGAAGAAACAGGCTTAAAGAGGTTAAATAACTTTTTCAGGGTTGCGTTGCTAGGACCAGGGCAGAGTGACAGGAGGGACTCATTACTGTAATAACAGTATTATAATAACTCAGAATTGCCATTGTATAAAGCACTTGCTGTATGCCCGATGCTTTACATCCATTAAGTCCCTTAATCCTCACAACAGCCCTGTGAGGCTTAATGGAACCCATGGCTCTGTGGAGTTCCTTGCACGGGGGTGATGGAGAGTTCTTCCGTTCCCGACACTCAGGGGCCTGTTACACACAGAGCTTAGTCAGAGGCAGACAGTGAAACTGCCTGCCCATGTGTGTGGCTTTCCCTCCTGACGCTATAGGAGCTGATCTTCCTGGTCTCTGTGTTGTGCCAGGTGGGTCTGTTCTGGAGATGCGGAGCTTCTCTCCATGTCCAAGTCCTTCCACAGAGGGCTGGTCTGCACCCTGTCTGCTCTGTAGTCTTTCCCATTAGCTCTTGGCTGTAGGAGAGTTCAGCTCTTTTTTGTGAGATACTTGAACTTGTTCTTTGGCAGTATCTTCATTTTCCACTATCTCCTTTACCCCATCACCCTTGCCATTACTGGTGACAGGGTCCCCTTTGCTTCTCTTTATTGGTTTCTGTATCCAGTGTCTTAACAGGTATCGGTTGAATGAATGCTGCACGAAGAATTCGTTGAATGAAGAATGAGTAGAGAGGCAGGAGACCATTTTATTACAGCAATAATTCTTTGCCTCTTTCAATAGATATCAGTAGTTCATGTCAGAAGCAACCATTCTGTCTGGTTTATAGCTTTTTATTCCAAGGAAGTGTTTTTTTGTTTGTTGATTGATTGATTCACTAAGTTAATTGCATTCTCACTAAGGCTCAGTTGGGTCCACTTGAGGCCTCCTGTGGCAGGCACTGGCTTAAGTGCTGGGAAGGGAGGAGTGAGCAAACAGGTACTTTTCCTGCCCTCGTGCCGTTTATAGTATGCTTGGGCAAGACAGACATTAAATTAACTAAGATATCCCTGGTAGGAATAGGCTGCATGAGGGAAGTGATCTTTGTTATGTTCACTGCTGTGTCCCCAGCACCCAGTGCAGTATCTGGAATGTAGTAGACAGTAAATATTTGTTGAATGAATAAATAAATAAATGAATTACATAGAAAAATACAAATTATAATAAGTGCCCTTAAGGAAAATGATGACCTTTGCCCTAGGTTAATATCTTCATAACTAATCTTACTTGCTTATGAAAGCCAAATGAGATGATTTATCTATACTAGTTTTAAACTCTTAAGTGCTAGCAAATGTACATTTTTGTCTCACCTTTTACCTCATGTGACGTAGCCATGTAGATACGGACTTTAATAGATATCAGAGTGGATCCCCAACTGCTTGCTCCCTGCTTTTCTCATAACAGTAAGCCTGGGGTTTCAAAGGACCTTTGTTCTGACCATTTAACAATGCTGTGCTAGGTGTAGGGACCACTGAGTACGGACGAGCTCGTAACATCTTTGTGTGCCCAGGCTTTTCAGGAATTCTGAGGTGGTACAAGAGTGCCACCTGCTGTTGAGTTACTGGAGAGAGACACAATAACTAGTAAATAATCTGGAGTCTGTGCGTATTTATTCAACCATCAGTGTATGTTGGTTGTAGGTAATATTTAAGTAGTACATTCATGTATATTATACAACTTGAGGCTCACAAAGATCCTGGGAGGTAGGTTTTCTTAATCCCATTTTACGGGTAAGTAAATTGCGTTCCATTGTTTCCCCCCTCTTTGGGGATGGTAGTGCTTCTGTTCCCTCATTATTGAGTCAGGGACTTTTAACAACGTTGATTCCCAGCGTAATCTTTGAGTAGTACTCAGAACTTCGAAAACAGGTGCCCCATGGTTCTAAGGATTGGGGGTGCATAGTATTGGTGGTAATAAAAATAATTACTACTAATAATATGTAAATATATGTTTGAGGGCAAGACACTGCCCTTCAATGCTTTACTTTTGTATTTTTTATGTAATTCTTTTAGCAACCTTGTCGGGAGGGAGTATTATGCTCATTCTATCCACAAGGAATTTGAGGCTCCAGAAGCATTAGTTTGCCCAAGGTCATACAGCTGGCAAATAAATTTTGGTCCTGGCAGTTTTGATTTCAAGATTATGCTTTCTGTCTCTTCACTGTACTGTCCCACATCCACTGCATGGGCTGACTTACATAGATCAATTCTTGGATAGCAGCTTTTTGTCACTATGTATTTTTTTCAATCTTCAGGTTTTGAAAATACAGAACTATTGTGTGGGGTATGGTCAGTTAAAAGATTTTATGTATTTAGGAAAGTTGGGATCCTCTGCTGATCCTGTAGCTAAGGGAGCATGGAAGGTCTATCCTGGCAGGGATGATTTTACTCTTTGATTTCACTCTTCCTGCTGAATTTCTGCGTTTCTCTCTCCACTTCTGCAGAATTATAAGGGCTGAAGCAGTGAAATTGGGATGTGCCCAAGGGTGATCTGGGATAAGGTTGCTGTCCACTAACAAAATAAAAGGACATTAATTTGTAGTAATCTTGAGTATAGGGTTTGCAGTCATTTGAGCCTGCCGCGTTCTGGGTCTCCTGATTATTTAAAGAATATGGTATAATGGAATGCTTCAAGTGCTAGAGATTTCTAATAAGTTCCATAAATTCTAGAAAGGTGGGATTGGGGAGTAGAAGAAGCAAAATTTATGTGATTAAACAGACTTGAACCAGATAGGAAACCCCTTCCCAAGCTTTGAGCCTGTTGGCACATTTGATTTGCTTTGATACCCCCTCATCTGAAGGCCATTTGATTTTGGACTATCATTAAGAGAGGCCTATCTTTCTACTTTTTTTTTTTTTAAAGAGCAATCTAATTGAATGGCTTGGGCTCTTTTCCTGAGAGGTGACCCTTAGTTCCCTAACACATCATTGTGTAAGGCAGAACTGCTGTCTGTGGTGTCTGAGGACTAATACCACATTTGTGAGTGACTTTGATATGAAAAACTGGCCTGATGATTATAGAACTAAAAAGGAAAGAAAAAATAGAGCTCTACATTATGAGGTAGATTAAAATTTCAATATGGAACTTTTGTGATGGAGATCCGTGCATTATTGTGATCTCCATTAGGATTTTAAGCTGGTTAAAATGGCTCCATGCATTTTGTATATATGGAAAGAGGAAATTTCTCATTGACGCTAACTCACCATGTATTTCTCTGTTAAAACTTGTTTGCAGCATCAGTGCCAGCAGTAGTTCCCAAGGGCTGTCTCAGCCATCTACCCAGACGACTCAGTATCTGAGAGCCGACACACCCAACAATGCCACTCCTATCACCAGTAAGAGTTAATTTAATTCTAAAGATAATTTACTAAACTTGTCGATGGTCTCTCTGTCCGTGGTCCTGTGTGGTTAGTTACTTGTGGGACGCGCACCATGCTATGTACGTAGTATCCAACAGGTGCAGCACTAGCCTTTCTAGGGCATTGAATAAAACATTCTAAAAAATTGGAGTGTTAAAATTTTAAGTTTAATTGCTAGCATTAGTTTTGGGGAGAATTCTATAGATTATATTTAAAAACCTACTGAATCACTTCTATACAGATTTAGAAGGAAGACTTTCAGTTAGTGAGAGTAAACCACTGAGCTGCATGAAGCCAGAGACTTGGGTGTTAATGCATCGTTTAATGATCTCATGGGCTTTGGTGTGGACTTTACATTGTCTTCTGATCATGACAGGAATTAGCAGCCATTAGAGTTGAGAGCATGGGAGCTGATTTCCCCCTTTTTTTGAATAGGATTTTGATGAAAGTTTTTATACTGTAACATGTAGATTTGGGGGAAAAATAATCATTCATAGAGTATAATTTGGACATAATGAAGACTTAGTCACTTACAAATAAGAAATACAGTTGTCAGGATAGACAGTGGGCTGCAAGTCAGGGCTCCACCCAGTGGTGCCATTGATTAGTTAGGTTCTTGTAGGCAGTTAACTGTTACCTTCTTTGGGCTGGCATTTACTTTTTTTTTTTTTTAAGATTTTTTTTTTTTTTTTTTGCAGGGGGAAGGTAATTAGTTTTATTTATTTAGTTTTTCGATGGAGGTACTGGGATTGAACCCAGGACCTCGTGCATGCTAAGCATGCGCTCTACCACTTTAGCTATACCCTCCCCCACTGGCATTTACTCTTTAGTAAACTAAAAATTATCTCTTCTTCACTCAGTGCCCTCTTGTGGCCTTTCAAAACTGTTTCCCATTAAAAATAGGATTCTTTGGAGAAACAGATGCTTCCAGGACTGGGTCAGGAATGTGTAAGATAAACCTGGGACATTTGCTGAGTCAAACATTAAGGAAGCTGCTAAAGACAGGAACTCCCCAAAATGGCACCACTGAGCAGCAAAAAGAATAATGACTACAGTGGATTGGAAGTGTATAAATGTGAAATGTAAAAATGTGTAAAAATCTACAACTTTGTAATGATACTTTTTTTAAAAAGAATTGATCATTGTGTGAGTTAACTAAGGCACCAGTAATCTTTACTCTGACAACTGGCTACGTGAACTGTATTTTGCAGTAACCAGTAGTGCTGGTTGATGATGGAAATGTTTCTTTACAGAAGAATCTCAGCTAATAAATGTGGAAGGAATGATGGAATTAGAAAATCATATTTGTATCCCCTAATAGATTCATGAAAAGATCATCACTGTTTTAAACCCTATGAACAAAGGGAAGTTGGGAACTTTACCTTTTTGGGGATCAGATTGTCACCTCCTGAACCCATTACTGAAACTTAGCATCATTAAGAATAGATATTTTGTACTCCCAGATGGATTATTCTTGTCTCTCCTCTCTCCTCCAAGAGTTAACCTGCATGTAATTAAGGCTGTAAAACTGACTTACAGTTTGTAAGAAATACAGAGATAGGAATACAAGTTAGATGGCACTAGAAGGGGCAGCTGCTGGACATTCTCCAGGGTGATTGACCCAAATTCTTTAATAAGACAGTGGCAAGAAAAAGGAAAGACGAGGAGGGGACACTAGCTTAAAAGAAACCTAGGAAAAATCATAATAGTAGTTAACATCTCCACCAAGGAAAGAAAGACAGATGCTCTTCAGGAAATATGGTGATAGATGTGAGTAGTTCAAACTACTCACAGGAAACACATTGTTGTTTTTAAGAGCAAAGCTTTTTAGAGTCAGTTCTTGACTGTGGATATAACCTTAAAGAGATAGATAATTAAATTATTATATATGCTAAAAGTAAAATACTTTTTTTTTAAACCAGTGAAATACATTTTTTGTCAAAAAATTTTCTGAGTTACCACCAATAAGAAATTTACTTGTTTTTATATACATTACCTTAAGGAGATAGATAATTCACTTCTTATATGTGATAAAAACAGTGCTTAAAAAAAAAAAAACCAGTGGAAATACATTTCTTTATAAAGAAAAAAAAGAAAAAGAAGCAGAAAAAGTATTTGAAGACAAAATGGCCAAGAATTTTCCAAAATAACCAAATACAACAGACCACAGATGCAAGAAACTCAGAGAACTCCAGGCAGGATTAAACATACATAAATACTCACGTATGCACACACACCTAGACATATCGTGGTCAAACTGCTGATCAGTAGAGTCAGATTTTGTCAGGCTAATCCGTCCATCGTAAAGTTTTCCAAAGCCTTTCCTGTAATTCTTCTAGCAGCCATTGATGATCATTGTCTAAGCCCACTCATTTTTTAGGGATTTTTCTTCCCCCAGATAACATTCCAATGGAGATACCATTCCAATTTCTACTTGGTAACACTGGGTCTTCCTTTTATTCTAACCTCCTTTCTTATAATGAAAATTTTAATTTATGGCCAGAAATTTTGGTATCATCATATTGAGTGGGGAATTAAGGGAACTGAAAGACAAACATGAATCTCACAGTGGTATGACTGGGCTGTATGGATGCCAGAATGATTAAACTAATTATACATTTTGTTAGAAAAGATATTTTTACAAGCACCTCTTTATTTGAAAAATTCTTTTGTTAGAAGACTGTATTAGAAAATCGTTGGGGAGGAAAACAGTCCATACGAGGGATTAAATTAAATTGCCTGAGTCAAACTTGTTTCATTTGGCTGAAAGGCAATTGAAGTGGTAGTAATGTAATATTACTTATAGTGTTTCTTATTTTAATTCTGCATTTTAAGATTTTGGGGTAGGTGGAAAAGTGTTTCTTTAAAATTTAGTATGGCCTTCATGAGTAATTCTACCTGTTCGTGTGTGTGCCTTGTTCCTCTTATGATCAGTAACATTCATCCATTCCTGTGGCTTGAGTCCTGAGGTTCTAACTGAGCTACTTAACCCTGGTGCCATAATAAGGGTATTTATATTTCTTGGTTTGGCCTTGTTGGCTCCTCAGGTTACCCTACCTTGCGAATAGAGAAGAACGACCTGAGAAGCGTCACTCTTTCGGAGGCCAAAGCTAAGGTGAAGGACATAGCCATATCCAGGGAGAGGATAACTCTAAAAGATGTACTCCAAGAAGGTATTTATTATCTCAAAATCAGGTTTTCAAGAAAGATTTAATATTAGTACTCTAAAATTTTTTGTCAAATTTTAGGAATTTCATCTCATTTTGTGTCTAAGGATAAGAAGCAGTGCACAATTTATTCCCTCTATAAAACTGATTTTTATTTCCCCTTTCTTTAGGTCTTTAATTTGCCTTAATACAGCTTTTGTGCAGTTCTTGATGTACTAGTGTTTGTCATCTTTAAAGTATATTTTCTGTTTAGTTCTTGTCTAAAGATGTTTACCTCCTAGCAGGCCTCTTGGAAATATTCGAGGTAATTATCTCTGTGATGGAAAGTGGGGAGGGTTCTAGCAGAAGAAACGTGCATGGGTTTTGGAGTTATGCCCAAGTTCCAACTCTGGTCCCATAATGTATTAC
This sequence comes from Camelus ferus, assembly GCF_009834535.1. NCBI lineage: Eukaryota > Metazoa > Chordata > Mammalia > Artiodactyla > Camelidae > Camelus > Camelus ferus. The sequence goes on from NC_045696.1 coordinate 109,359,756, forward strand.
TTGTGTGACTTTGGAGAGATCACTTAACTGTCTTCCATGTCCAGTGTCCTCTTCTGTAAATTAGGACTGTGTTTTCTACTCTTAGGCTGGTTGTGAAGATTAGATGAAATGATGCACCTTAAATGAGCTAACACGTGATAGGTGTTTGGTAGATATTAGTACCTTTCCCTTCTTCACTTGCTGTTCCTTGGTTTCTTTTTTGAGTTTTAGGTTATTGATTGGGGAGAATGCTGAAAGAAGAGGACAGAAATTAATAATAAAATACTTAATTGAACTCTTCAAGTTATTAAATAGAGAATTACTTTTTCTCCCCTTCCATAATTCAATTTGGAATGTTTTGGATGCATATGAGTCAGTATGAATTCATCTGTTGGTTGGGATGTTTGTAGGTCAGTGACAGCTGAGGGAGGGGCTTGAACTGTCCTCAGTGGCAAATAGTAATTAACGGAAACAGAGTTTTTGATGTGTATTTGAATGTATGAGGAGAGTCCATTTTTCTCCTTTGTCATTGCTCTGAGGCTAAGCCTAAAAACTGAGAAGTGCCTCTATAGATACCCATTACTGAGCTCCAGTGCCCCTGGCTGTATCATTAGTTTGTTTAGGATATTTCAGAAAGAATTGTCATATACTTAATTTAAATATAGTATTTCTAAAGACAAGTCAAGATATTTTATAGTCACAAAGAACTTCTTACATTAAAAAACAAAGATTTGAGTTCCTTTTACTCTAAGGCTGGAGTAATGTTATTAATCACATATGCCCTTTTTATGTTTAATTTATGTTGTGCCAGAAAGTTACTTATTATTTTATGAAAGTTATCATATGATCTCAATAATTATTATTTTCCCTTTTAGGTACTTTTGGGCGTATCTTCCATGGGATTTTAGTAGATGAAAAGGATCCAAACAAAGAAAAACAAACATTTGTAAAAACAGTTAAAGGTAGGATTTTATTTCCCGTGCTACTCCCATAATACTTTTCTGTCTGAGGTGGCTATGCCAGTGAAATTCTGTCTCGAATTCCCAGTGTGTGCAAGACCTTTAAATCAGTCCATGTTGAGTTAGCTCATATAGTCTAACTTTTTAGGAGATTTGTGTGGTTCTCACTAAGGTATAGAAAATAAAAGCTAATGAATTAAGACATTAAACATTTGCTAGATACACCCAGTACTCAGGCTTCTAGTTAAACTGCATTCACGTGATTTCATTTTTGCTTTGTCTAATATGTTCTCCCCAAGATTAAAATTCTTTGGTTTTTCCTTCTTAAAAAATGTTGTTAGTAGTTTTTCCTTTGTTTCAGCTCACCCCCACCCCCAGTACTGAGGACTATAAAGGAAAAAATGCCCCCCAGACCCACCACACCATATATGAATAGCTGCTGTTTACCTTCCTCTCACTCCCTCTTCCCTCCTTTTTTTGTTGTTATATGTAATCTGCAGAAATTACCTGTGTGTGTGTGTATTTCTTGGTATAGTTTTGCAAGTATAGTCGTAGTTGGAATTGCTGCCCCAGGAGGTGTTTACACTTAAAATTTTGGTAGATGTTACTAGATTGTTTTCTAATGTTTATATTTTCATGAACAAAATACTTTTTACATACTATCCTTTTGGAGAAATGTGATGCTTAATTTTTCACTTATGGATTTACATAAATTTTTCAGTTAGAGATTCTCAATATACTAGAATATTTTTTATATGTGGCTTATTGCCTAATACTGGTAAATTAGCAAGACCTTTTAAAATATTAGATGTTAGAATTTTAATGATTTATAATTGATATTTGTAAAATCTTAATTCTTTGCTAAGTCTCTTTGTTCACTTTAAGAGGAAAGAAAGGTTGGTAATTTAAATAGTGCTTAATGTCTGACAGTGTCTGATATAAGTTGAGATAACCGGATATTAATTTTGGAAAAACAAATTTAGCATTTAAGGTGTAGAAATTGAGGGCAAAATTAGATTTAGTATTATGAGTAGCAAGGTGACCATTTATGAAGTTTACAAAGTTACTTTATAAGAACTTACGTTTCTAAATTTACTTCAAGGAATTCTTGGAAAGTATGAAGAATTTAAGTTTAGTGCTTCTAAAAAGTTGGGTTATACTAATCTAAAAAAAATCCTTGGAATTTTGTTTCTTTTAATTTAGCAGAACTTCTTGCTTAAGAATACTGCAAACACAAACACACATTCATACTTTTTATTTTTCCAAACAAATGGTTTAACTTACAATATTGTTCAGTATTTATTTTATTCACTCACTTCTCCTAACCTCAAAACACTTATTTTAAAGATTGATATTTAAGTTTGGTCAAACTAAGTTTTCTGACTAGTTTTGAAGGATATTTTCCATATTATTCTTTGTAAATGTAAAATTTGAACCTTAAGTTTAATAACTGCTGCCTCTTGTTATATTTTCTTTTTTTTTTTTTTTTTAAGGAAACATTTCCCTTTCATTCTAGTATTTCTTCTGGGGTTGATAAATATTCTATGGATAACTTAGAACTAGGCTATTGTTAATTTGTTCTCTGAATGAATCTTGAATTAACAGAAGAGGTTTCTGTTCAGAATTGGGTTGATTTAGGATTGGAAGAGGAGGAAAAAAGGAAATAATAGTGATAAGAAAACACAATGTGGATACTGGAACTGTTTCACAAGATAAGATTTCTCTTTCCGTATACATTTGAATTGTAAGCCACTTGCTTGTTTCTGTGTCTTACCACCGTAATTATAATGTTCTTTCAGAGCCAGACGGAAACAAGAGAAAGCACAGTGAGTCCTTAGCCGGGACATGGTCATGGTTTGCATAGGAAACACAGAGGAAGTGTGCTGACCACATTCTTTGCCTCAAAATTGTTAAATAACTCCACATGATTGAGTATATGAGATCTGTTCTTTGGGAATGTTATTTTTATTTTTAAATTGAAGCTATGTAGAGCTGATGAAGTTCGTTGACAAATGTATAGCTTTGTTACAAGCTATACAGTTAGAAGCATAGCTTAAAATGCAAAAAAAAAAATAGTTTTTAAAAGAATGACCTTTGCCTTTGGACATAAGCTGGAAATTGACATTTGGCTTCTTAAAAAATTTGTATTTTTTCACAGAGATTTAATGAATATTCCAATATAAATTTCCAGAGATTGAAGTTAGGAATCTGATTTTCACAGAATGAATATTGTGAAATTGAATTCCATAAAATGAATCAATTTGAGATTTTGATATTACATTATTATTTTCTTTAATAGCTTCTAATTTTTTACAGCTTAGAAATAAGTGGGTTTTTTAAATCACTTTGCTCTTTCTTATAACTTTTAGAATGTTAATTATTATATAGTATTCTTCTCAAATGTATATATATTAACGGTAGACCTTTCAGTATTTAAAATTAAAAGATTAGGACCAGACTGGGTAAGGAATCCAGGAAAATGATTTTTCTTACTTAATATATAAAATTATTTTTTCTCCAAAGTTTTCTTAGCCTGTCTTCCAGCTCAAGTGCCCCTTGTTTAATAGAACATGTTTATCAAAGTTAAGAACTTGAAAAATTATTCCAAAAATGACACATCCTGAAGTTACCTTTTATTCTACTTGGATCTCTGTACAAGTTTACAGGAAAGTAAACCCTTACCAGCTGGGTACAGACCTCCAACTATTACTAGTTTTTATTTCTAAAAACATCCTTCCAGCCCCTAAGGAGTCATAGCCATAATTTTATTAAAAATCAGATTACAGAAAGAGTAAAAAGGTACATTCTACCATTTACTAAATGATCCTAAATTTTAAACAGTTTTTAAATAACTAGAGTTTATTCCAGCATACACTGGGATGAAATTCTTTTTCTAAAGCAGTAGCAAGTGTTTCAAGTTCTTTGCTTTTGTCTACTCACTTTGCATTCCTACAGAAGTTTTAACCAAGTGGAGCTGTCTGGAAAGTGGACAGTAGGAGCAAGTAGTAGGAGAGGGAGTGATTCCATGGGTTAGTTAGACTTGGAAGTAAGTGAAATTTATGATTTCTTAGCTTTGACAGCTCCACTTTTAAGGAGAGAATGTGTGATCATGGTGCCTGAGTTTAGTGGTCTGGATTTTACTGTTGGTTCAGCATTTTACTAGATAGAGCTGGGATGTGGGTCTTGGCTTTGCCAGTCTTATCTTTTTCTCTCTTCTACTGCATTGATCAGAAGATTTATAAATTATTACTATCTTTTTACTGTTGACATACAAATTTATTATTAGTTTCTTTGAAAATATTAACAATATACTCTTAATTTTGTTTTTGAAATCTAAAAACCATTTTTAAAAAATTAAAACTCATTTTCAGTTTTATAATGAAAATATATTATTCACTTAATGGAAATGTTCTTTTCAAACAGTGAAGAAAATCCTCTGTACCATTAAGCTAGTGATCCCTGTAAGATAAGAAATCCTTGTAGATTTGTGCAGATATTTGATGGCTTCAAATTCTTTGGAAGGTGCAGACTAAAGACATTGGTAAATTGCATTTATCATGTTTTATTTCAAAACATTGAACTAAAAGCCAATTTTAGTTCTGTTTTGTTACTTTGGACCAAAAGGCATGAGTTAAGAAGCTGAAAATAAAATGGAATAATCATACTAATTTTGGGTATTATCTGAAAATTAAATCTTCTTCTGCTAATGTAATATTAATTCTTTTTGTTTGTTTGTTTTTAACCACAGAGAGGTAAGAAGAAGAAGACAATAAAATGCACCACAATCTCCAGTCAGAACTCCTGTGGTCATTTTTTATAGTTGTATATTAAGTTAGAAAGTGTAAACAGGACAGAAAGGTACAAAATGTAAATTCTCCCACCTCTAAAAGTAACCACCATAAACAATTTCTTATGACTCTCCATGAGTAAGAAAAAAAAAAGCACCAAATATATCTAATTTTCCAAATAAATCTGTTTTTGAAATACGACTGATCACACACACACAGTTTTGCACCTTACTTTTTAAATTTAATGTATCTCGCAGATCTTCCTCTGTCAGTACATACAGACAAAACTTCTTAAAAACATAGCTGCATAGTATTCTTGTGTGCTAATTTAACTAGTTCTATGTTGCTGGGCACTTTGGTTGTTAGGGTTTCTTGCTGTTACAGTTGAACAGTTGTACAGCTGTACAATTGGTGAGCTTCTGTGAGTAGACTCTTAGCAGTGGGACTGATGATGGTGAAGGGTATGTGCACTTAAAAATTTTGTTAGATGCTGCTTCCCCCACCTACCCAACATGCTGTTGATGAGCCTGTTCCCTCACACTCTTGCTTAAACTGGCAGGTAGCGGGCTTTTTTGTCTGTTCCAGTCTTACGAGGAGAATGGCTTCTCCCGATGTAACTTGCATTTCTTTACTTAGGAGTGAGACCGAAAGTCATTTTGAAATTTTGTTGGTCATTTGTGTGGTTTGTTTTTTTCAAGTTAACTATTATGTTTATATTCTTTGCCTCTTTTTCACATTCTTTCCTTATTGATTGTATGGGTTCTTTAAAGAAGAGGGGAAAATGAAATTAGCCTTTTACATACATTATGTTGTAGCTGTTTCCCCAGTCTGTTATTACTTTCACTACTTTGTTTCTGGAACCTTTTAATTTCTAATTTTTACATAGTCAAATCTATCTTTAATGGCTTCTGTTGAAGTTGACCTTGTCAGTGAGACTCTACCTCCTCCAATAGAATTTCAGCCTAGACCTATTTAGATATGCCTGTAACTTTTATGAAAATTTACTGTATAGTCTGATGTAATTACTTACTAGTACCAGAAAATATTGATGTTATATATAATATTATCATACTATATATGACGATGTCTTTTTCTTTACACAGATCAAGCTTCTGAAATTCAGGTGACAATGATGCTCACTGAAAGTTGTAAGCTACGAGGTCTTCATCACAGGTAAGAGGAGAAACCACCCAGCATTTAAATGTTAAGCATAGTAAACACTGTATGCTACATTTTTAAGAATGTTCTGATGTGTTCTGAATTGCAAATGTTTTTAGAATAGCTTAATTTTTTTCCTGAATATAAAAGTGAAATACATACTCATTGCACAAAAAATAAAAAACATAGTAAAGTGTAAAGAAGGGTATAAGCCCACATCTGGATGATTATAGCTGAGCTTTCAAGAAAGAGTTTATACATATTTATGTGCATATTTCCCTTCAAAAATAGTATAATGATATACATATGCTAAAAATGTTTGTTAAGAAATTTTGAGCATATAGAGTACCAAAGACAAGAATAATAAACACCAATAAGCCCATCTCCTAAATTCATTAATAATTAACATTTTGGCTGTTTTTGCTGTGCATGTGTATATATGTATCTGTCATCTATTTGGGTAGATATAAGTAGATAGATAGATAGATATTTTATTTGTGAGTAAATTGGACATTTCAGCATTTTCGATGCATTTCTAGCATGCATTTTCCAAGAAATTGAGGATATTTTCCTATATAATCACAATGCCATTATCCTTAACAAGCTTAACATGCTTCTTGATACAGCTAAACAATGTATCTATCTCTTCATGTAAGTAAATTCATGTCCACATTTAAAAAGACTACATAGCAGTACATTGAACAGATGGACCATGTTTTAGTTAGCCAATCTCTCCTCATTAGTTCGTAGTATGAGTTTTAAAAAAATACTTATAGTTCTATATGAAGAACTTTTTTAAAAAAGGTTAATAACAACCTCTTCACAGAACTATAACAAAAAAAATTCTATCTTCTAAGCCAAAAAGGGCTTAAATATAGTATCACAATGTGCAGCAGGGTCAGTGTTGGGGCAAGATTTGTTTGAGTTTTTTTAAACTATTGTATAGAGTCAACTTAATTTGTATGCCTACTGAAACTTTGGTCACATATGTTTTAAATATGGAATGGTGTCCATTCTCATTGGAGGATATTAATGGACTTCTGGAAAAAAAAAGAAAGTGATGTGTGCAAAAGGCATCATGCATTGTAGTTTCCGTGTACTTTGAGCAGTTACTTGAGTTCTACCAAAAGATAAGATGACTACACTGTTTTATCTTTGAATTTTATTTATGCTTTGGTTCATGTTCAAAAGAATCTGTGAACCTAAAAAGAAGGCAGCTATAGTAAGATCAATAAAATGGTAATGAAAATGAAAACAATTTTCTGGCATTGTGATGGTAGAAAAGGAAACAAGCCAGCAGTAAGGAGTTATTCTTACTGTGGTTGAGCATAAAACAACTCTTAATTTCTGGGCAAGCAAAGCTGAAGGAAACATTAAAATTTGATAAATCTCATTATTAGAAGGGAAAGAAACTTACATGTTTCTTGGGGGAGAAAAAAGTTTTTCTGGTTTCAAATTCTGAAGCTGATGTCTGCGTAGGTTTACCATATACTTGGGACATTGATTAAAGTAATGAACAGATATACTTTTTTTATTGAAGTATAGTCAGTTTATAGTATTGTGTCAATTTCTAGTATACAGCATAGTGTTTCAGTCATACATATACATACATATATTCATTTTCATATTCTTTTTCACTATAGGTTACTATAAGATATTGGATATAGTTCCCTGAGTTGTACAGTATAAACTTGTTTATCTATTTTATATATAGTAATTAGTATCTGCAAATCTCAAACTCCTAATTTATGTTTTCCCACCCTCTTCCCTCCCTCCACACCCCAGTAACCATAAGTTTGTTTTCTATGTCTGTGAGTCTGTTTCTGTTTTATAAATAAGTTCATTTGTCTTTTTTTTAGATTCCACATATAAGTGATATCATATGGTATTTTCTCTTTCTGGCTTACTTTACTTAGAATGACCATCTCCATATCCATCCATGTTGCTGCAAATGGCATTATTTCATTATTTTTTATGGCTGAGTAGTATTCCATTGTGTATATATACCACAACTTCTTTATCCAGTCATCTGTCAGTGGACATTTAGGTTGTTTCCATGTCTTGGCTATTGTAAACAGTGCTGATATGAACATTGGGGTGCATGTATCATTTCAAATTGAAGTTCCCTCTGGATACATGCCCAGAAAGGGGATTGCTGGATCATATGGTAAGTCTATTTTTAGTTTTTTGAGAACTCTCCATACTGCTTTCCATAATAGCTGCACCAAATTACATTCCTACTAGCAGTGTAGGAGGGTTCCCTTTCCTCCACACCCTCTCCAGCATTTATCATTTGTGGACTTTTGAATGATGGTCATTCCAATGGTCATTCTGTGAGGTGATACTTCATTGTAGTTTTGATTTGCATTTCTCTTGTAATTAGTGATATTGAACATTTTTTCATGTCCCTATTGGCCATTTGTATGTCTTCATTGGAGAATTGCTTATTTAGGTCTTCTGCCCATTGTTGGATTGAGTTTTTATTATGATGATGATGATGTTGTTGTTGTTGTTGTTGTTGTTGTTGTATGCAGATAATCTTTTTAGTTGCACTGAAAATAAAAAAGCCAGAGGCCTTTAAAAAAGTTGAACACACAGTATTGAGGGGTTGAAGATGTCCTTTTGAAGGGTTAAAATTGTGTGGTTTAATATTGTTATTTTCCACTCAATATTGTTAAAATGGCCATACTACCCAAGGCAATGCATAGATTCAGTACAATACCTATTAAATTGTCAATGACATTTTTCACATAACTGGAACAGAAAATTTTTAAATTTGTGTGGAAACACAAAAGACCCCAAATAGCCAAACCAATCTTGAGAAAGAAGAAAGGAGCTGTAGGAATCACATTCGTTTACTTCAGACTATACTACAGAGCTACAGTAATCAAAACAATATGTTCTGGCACAAAAACAGACACATAGATCAGTGGAACAGGATAGAAAGTCCAGAAATAAACTCACCCACTTGTGGTCAATTAATCTATAACAAAGGAAGCAAGAGTATAAATGGAGAAAAGACAGTCTCTTCAATAAGTGGTGTTGGGAAACTGGACAGCTACCTGTAAAAGAATGAAATGAGAACATTCTCTAACACCACATACAAAAATAAACTCAAAATGGATTAAAGACCTAAATGTAAGACCTGATACTATGAAACTCCTGGAGGAAAACATAGGCAGAACAGTCTTTGACGTAAATTTCAGCAATAGTTTTTTCAAAGCAGCTCCTAGAGTAATGGAAATAAAAGCAAAAATAAATAAATGGGACCTAGTTAAACTTAAAAGCTTTTTGCACAGCAAGGGATGCCATCGACAAAACAAAAAGACAACCTACAGAATGGCAGAAAATATTTGCAAATGAGACCAATGAGGGACTAATTTCCAAAATATGCAAACAGCTGATATAGCTTAATATGAAAAAAAAAAAAAGAATGCAGTCAAAAAATGGGCAGAAGACCTAGTCATCTCTTCAAAGAAGACATCCAGATGGCCAACAGGCACATGAAAAGATGCTCGACATTGCTGATTAATTAGAGAAATGCAAATCAAAACTGCGAGGAGGTATCATCTCACACCAGTCAGAATGATCATCATTAAAAAGTCCATAAATGATAAGTGCTGGTGAGGGTTTGGAGAAAAGGGAACCCTCTTACACTGTTGGTGGAAATGTAAAATGGTGCAGCAACTATGGAGGACAGTATTGAGGTTCCTTAAAAAACTAAAAATAGATTTACCATATAATCCAGCAATCCCCCTCCTGGGCATATATCCAGAGAAAACTAATTCAAAAAGACACAATGTCCCAATGTTCACAGTAGCACTAATTACAATATCCAAGACATGGAAACAACCTAAATGTCCATTGACAGATGAATGGATAAAGAAGTTGTGGTATATATACACAATGGAATATCACTCAGCCATAAAAAAGAATGAAATACCATTTGCAACAACATGGGTAGACCTGGAGATCGTCATTCTAAGTGAAGTAAGTCAGAAAGGGAAAGAAAAATACCATATGATATCACTTGTATGTGGAATCTAAGAAAAAAAAGATACAAATTATATTTACAAGCCAAAAACAGACTCACAGACAACTATGGTTATCAAAGGGGGAAAGAAGAAAAGAAGAAAAAAAAAATTCTCCTTGGGATGAGAATTCTTGGGATTTACTGTCTAAACAATGTTCCTACATACCATGCAGCAGTGCCTGATGGCAGGCACTTTGCTGAATGCCTTGCGGCTCCACTCTGCAGAGGCGCTCGGCCAGACCGAGGACTGGACGCATTCTTGCCTCAGCTCCCCACAGAGCCTGCCTTTTCCTCTGCCTTGTTCTCTGCAGCACCTGCCTCTGCCCTTGCTCGTCCACTCTTACAGATCTCAGGCCTTCCTCTTTACCTTCCTTTCCTTAGCAAAATGGGCAGAATGAAGAGCAGCCATGCACACTTTGAAATGTTTTCATGCAGCTTGTCACCTCTCCCGAGGGCTTTTAATCCTCTGATGAAAGAATAAAGGATTTGATCTTTTCCAGCAAAATGACTGGGCTTGGAGCAAATGTCTTTAAAAAGCTCTGCTCAGTAAATTTCAGTCATGAGGAAAGGAACAGAGAAATAATTTTGATGGGTGGCTCTTCTTATTACCCCAAAACCATGGCATGCTCAGCTAAACCTGAGTGCAAACCTGCTGTAGTCTTTTTTTTTTTTTCAGTTTTATTGAGAGAATTGACGTACATCACTGTATACGTTTAAAGCGTACACCATGATGATTTGATTTACACATATTGTGAAATAATTACCACAGGAGGTTCAGTTAACATCCATCTTCTGATATAGATACAATACAAAGGAAAGAAAGAAGAAAAGAAAAAAAAAATTCTCCTTGTGATGAGAGCTCTTGGGATTTACTCTCTTAGCAGTGTTCCTGCATCTCGGACAGCAGTGTTAGGTATAGTCATCCCTAGGAGTTATTTATCTTATGTAACTGGAAGTTTGTACCTTTTTGACCAACTTCCTCCAGTTCCGCCTCCCGCCCCCTCCTGCTGTCGTCACCGTAGTATGCATGGGTCCTGGTGTGAGAAGAGGCTCTGTCCTCTCCCCTGTACTCCGCCTTGCTCCGCTGGGAGGGACTGTGCAGTGATCCAGGGGAAAACACAGGGATTGGAATCAGATGAAGATTTGAATTTTTTTCTCCGTGTGCTTGCTGTTTGTCCTTGGCAGATTACCTTACCCCTCTCTCCCTGCATGGGTTTCATCACCTGTAAAGAGAGACTAAGCATCACTGCCGCTCTCAGGCTGTAATGTAAGCAGAGGCCCTACAGAGAGGCCTCATGCAGGTTCACTGGTCTCTGAGTCTTCATTTTCCTGGGTCCTCAGGGTCAGTGCTTTCTTTCCCTGTTAGTAATTCCTGCACAGCATGAGGGGGGGCCCACGGCGTTCACTTGTGCATTGTTAGGCCAGAATTGTGAGACTGTGGTTTTAAAAGAGATACATAGTTAATTGAGACAATTTAGGAAATACAGAAAAGGAAGGTAGACATGATCTAAAGTCCCACAACTCAAAGACAAACAACTCTTGGCATATTTCTGTGCAGAGTTTTGTTCCTTTTTCTCCGTATTTGTAAATGTCCTGCAAACATAACTGAATTTTGTGTCTTGCTTTCCTGTAAAAATAAGCTTTCACTCGTATTCTCTTAACACCTCTTTGTGACTGTTCAGTTGTTTTATGCTATCCTATTATTTCAGTATACTTCCTTATATTTGGACATTCAACTTGTTTGCAACTTTTTACTAGTAATACTGCATTAACTATCCTTGTCCATGTAACTTTCTTATGTTTAATAATATTTCCTTATTAATATGCTTAGAGGCAGAATTTACTAAGTTAAGAAGTAGGAATGTTGTTAAGGCTGTTATTTGGTGTTATTTATCAAATATTTATTAAATGCTTATTTCTGTGGCACAGAATACAAAGCACTGGGTGTAAAAAAGAAAAAAAAAGAGTTCACTTTAGTTTTTTCCATCTAGGAATTTTCAGCCTAGTCGGGGAAATGAGGTAATTATGTAAAAAGTTACGTAATCTTGGGGAAAAGGAATAGTTATTTCCAGGTACCAGTGGAAGAGGTGTCATTAGACAATAGGATGAAAGTATTTATGTGTGCCATGGAAATTTTAAAACAAGATCTTTTCCTACGTGCGTGGCTTTATTTGTATATCATAGCAACATTGTGTGGTTGGTGGCATCCTCGTGTTAGAGCTATGGAAACTAAGGCCAAGAGAGGTGTTCACACAGACAATGAGTGGTAAATTTAGGATTTAGAAATCAGATTCTAAATCTCATGTGATGTGCTGAAGACTTCTTGGCTTCTTGTGGCAGTTTCAGACTCTTGGTTATCGTACTGCTCTGCAGACTGTGTGGGGCTTTTTTCTTAAGCCTGATGATGAACCAAATGTTACCATAATATGCTCATGCTCAAGTCATTTTTTAGGGGGATTACCCTTTAAAGATTTAGTGTGGCTAGAGTGTGTTTTAAGAGACTCTAATCCACAGGAAACATCTTTTGAGTTTATAATTTTTCCCTATCAAGAAAGTGCATTTGTAGGAAACATTACAGTCATTTAAAATTTTACATTTTTAATGATAATCATGTTTTTAAGTATGTTTGAGATTTTCTTGTTGTTTTAGGTTATTTTTATTTTGTTACTTATAATTAAAAATAAACCCCTGACGTTTCACTTGTCTTTCTCCTGATTTCTTATTATTTTACAGAAATCTTCTTCCCATTACCCATGTGTGTATAGAAGAAGGAGAAAAACCCATGGTGATACTGCCTTACATGAATTGGGGGAATCTTAAATTGTTTTTACGGCAGTGCAAATTAGTGGAGGCCAATAATCCGCAGGTGAGAAAACTTTGCCTGAGCACCAGTTATTTACTGGTAGCTTCTAATATTTTTAAAAGTAGATGTTAACATTTTTGTATATAAACTGTCTGAAGGCCTGCAAAACAAAACTCAGAATGAACCAGAAGATATGTATAACCTGTTGACTTAGAAGAAGATGGTTTGTGATTCCTGTCTTGAGGCTTACACTCCGCTGATGCTGAAGTTTTTCCCTGTATAACCGTTGTGTGTTTATTCATAATCACCTCAAACCTTCTGTAACACCGTCTCAGTCATTTTTCTGATAACTCTTTGCGGGCTCTGGTGCTGAATCTCCCTTCTAGGAATGGAAATCGACTTTACAGAGCCACTTGGTCCATACTGTACACATCCCCGCCCACACCCCCCTACCCCCCTAAAAAGCTGGTGATGACTGGAAGTATAGGTTGTGGGGGATAATTGGGGATATTTTTAATATGCTTGCTTGCAAGATATCAGTCATCTAAGAGTTTCTTTCTCTTTACTACTCATGCACATAGCTGTGAGGCATTTGTTGGATTCCAGACACATTATGAAGGTAGTGGTAGTGAAGTCTGGTGGGTGTTTCGCTCCCTTCTGTACCTTGTAGCCTCATTAATTTGGTTTTAGGATTTGTAATAATGTTCTTATTAGAGTAGCCAGGAGAAAGTAGATTCAAAAGCTGCATTGAATATTTGGCTTTATAGCTATGAGATGCTCGGTAAATTGACAGATTAAAGCTAGGCTTTCCAGCAAGTGGTTGGAGGCTGTGACCTGTCAGCACCACCTGGAGAGGGATTTCATTGCTCAGCCTACAGTACAGGCACCCTGGCTCTGGAGGAGGCCGTCACTAGAGAGAGCTGTAGACCTGCATTAGTTTGAAAGTTGTCCCCAGGGGATTGCCTCCTACTAAAAACCTATTGTAAAATAATAATAAGCATTATTAAATATGACCTTGACAATTCATTCACTGAACAGATAACTTATTGAGCAGCTACTGTCTGTGCTGGTTGCTGGGGAGACAGACCTAACAGATGAGAGAGACAGTGAAGTAAATGGTAAATTACATATTGCAGGATGATAAAGACTACGGCAGACATAAATACAGGGAGCTATGGGAACATATTCTTGGTCAAGAAGTAGCTTTTTAAAACTCAGTGTGTAGGTGTAAAGAAGTGTTTGGGGATGGAGTAGGATTGTGGAATAAAACAAGCAACTGCCCTCATCATTTTTGTGCTGCCTGCAAACATTGTCGTTTTCTGTTACCACAGGCAATTTCTCAGCAAGACCTGGTACACATGGCTATTCAGATTGCCTGTGGGATGAGCTACCTGGCCAGAAGGGAAGTCATCCACAAAGACCTGGCTGCTAGGAACTGTGTGTAGGTGCTATGAGCTCGTCACTGTTGTTTGGTGTTTATTGCCCCCTGGATTTGGGGTTCTCTCCTGGAGTCACAGTGGGAATTGTGTTGTATTTGAGTGACTGTGGTCCATATTTTTAAGTACTCTGATTGCATTTGATGTTCACTGTCTTTACTTTTCAGCATTGATGACACACTTCAAGTTAAGATCACAGACAATGCCCTCTCCAGAGACTTGTTCCCCATGGACTATCATTGTCTGGGGGACAATGAAAACAGACCAGTTCGGTGGATGGCTCTCGAAAGTCTGGTTAATAATGAATTCTCCAGTGCTAGTGATGTGGTAAGTGCTGAGACCCCCAGAAATGAACAGAATGAAAATGAAGAAGAGGCTCCAATGTTTTAAAAATGCTTTTCTATTCTTTAAAAAAATCGAATAACTGTTCCCTAGAGTAAGGAATTCAGAAAGCAAGTAGAGTTAGTTCCCAGTCAGCCAGTTTGTGGAGATAAACTATGATCTAAACCATGGGCCATCACTGTGTGTAATCTCATTTCGTCCTCACAATAATCTGTGAGAGGGCTGTTAACACTATGAGATAGGTAGACACTATTCCATTTTTAGGTGATAATATTGAAGTTAGACAGGTTACAGTATTTGATTATTTTTTTAAGTCCCAGAATGACCAAGTTGTTGCTTTCTTTTTTCCAAAAGACCTCTTCCAAATATTATGGCCTGAGCAATTTATAATTCCCCACGTCACTCTCTTCCCTTATGTCAGTTTTGCCCATTCAAGCAGATCATATAGTGGGATCCTTTATACTTAGTGATGTATAGTTTCAGAAGCCACTTTTATTTGTGGGTTTTTTGCAGGCATTTATAATTGTTTTTAATTTCTGTCACTTTTTAGTCTGATTTGGAAGATTAATTCATTTTCCTGTCTCTTGCTTACTGCACTTTAGTATTGTACCTGAATATTTAGAGATTAGGTAAAACTTCTGCTTATAAAGTCGCCTTATCTCACTCAAATGATATCTATTAGTGTTACATGTAAAATCTTATAGAGAAATTTGCTTTAAAGTTTCATTTGTAAAAATGGGCTTACTATATCATTGTATGTTGTGTCTCATTGATGTATTCTATTTATAATATAGGGTTACCCTTTTACTTCTAAGTTTGTATGGTTTAAGGATTACTCTTTTAATACACACTTTCCCTCAGTGTACTAGTGTCCTGTGGCTGCTGTAACAAATTGCTACAACCTTACTGGTAAAACAACAGGTATTTATTCTCTCACAGTTGAATTCTGGAGGCCCAGTTTGAAATCAGGGTACAGGCAGGGCCTTGCTCCTTCCAGAGGCCCTAAGGGGGAAACCTTTCTGGCATCTTCCAGCTTCTGGTGGCTGTTGGCACTCCGTGGCTTCTGGCTGCATCTCTTGGCTCCATGTTCATGTCAGCTTATCCACCGTGTGTCTGTTTCTCAAAACTCCCCCCCCCACCCCCCCACAGTGATACGTATGATTACACTTAGGACTCACCTCATTATCCAGGATACACTTCTACTCTTGAGGGCCTTAACTTAATCACATCTTTTGTCATATAAGGTGATATTTACAGGTTTTGAGGATTAGAATGTGGACATATCTTTGGGGCCACCATTCAATCCACTACACTCAATAATTGAAATTAGCTAAAATTTCCTTACTGAAAAACTAATATTCCAACTTAAAATCCTTGAAATGAGAGTGATTTGTTAAGGGAGGAGCCATTTCTTGTTATTATGATCTTCTAATTTTTTTTTTCTTTTTCAGAAGCTAGGTTAGCTGTTATATTGTGCCTTTCTACACATCAAATGTCTTGATAAAACATGATGTGAATGACCAATTTACATATATAGGTTTTAAAATTTTTTCCCTATAAATTAAGGTCTTTTATTATGCATCTCTTCATAATACTTTGCTTTAACTTAATTTAAAATCAACTACTCTCTGAAAAAAAAAAAAAAAACTTAACCTGACACTTGACAGATGGGCAGAGTAAATATGAGTGATGGTGAGAAAGATGTTGTCTGCTTCACGGAGCTGCTGGAGAGGTTAATAGTGGATGGAAACTGGCCTCATGTTGTCAGGCTCTTTCCCAGCCAGAGGCGTGGGGCACGTTGGAGAATGGGTGGAGGTGGGAGAAATGCATCCTGACTCTTAGATTCAGAACCCCGAGGGTCCAGCTTATATAACAGTGGGGAACTTGGCCTAGTCTGTTCTTTCAGAGCTGTGATAGCAAAATAAAACTTCTCTTTCTAACATTAATGTGAAGACGTTAAAATTCCAAGTAAAGCAATATAAACATGCAAAGCAGCTCACACAGTTCTCATAGTTGTCTAAAGAGAACATGGACTTCTTTGGGGGAAAGGAGGGGTTGCTTTTCTGGTTTTGATATTTGTTTTTCCCAAATGATGTAAAAAAGGGAAGCGGATTTGATTTAGGCCAGCACACAGCTGCTGCCCTGAATGGCAGCAAGGACGGTTGTGCTCTCTGATAAGGTGCTTGTTCTTAGGGTTGCCAGGTCTTTATTCAGAGGTTCTGAATTATAGCTGGAATCCCTTGCCAGTTTCTACCTTAAAGCAAAGTTCTTTTCATGGGGAAAAAATGAGTTTAACTTTGTTTTAGAACTGTGTTGAATTACAGCTGTATGGTTTTCTAATCCATCCCTTTAGAAAAGCCTACATCTGAACATTTTTTAATGCAGGAAAGTAAGAGAGACTTTTCTCACTTTTTTTTTTTGAAAAATCTCATTCCATAATTGATTTGAAAGATTAATTCATTCAACTCTTTGAGATGTTAATATCCTTTTCAATGGTTGATTAAAAATTTTTATGTTTTCATTACTCATTGAAATACAGCATAGTTGCCTTAGAAATGAAGTGGCAATTGTGGTGAACCCAAAACTCATCTAACAGGCAGGAAATAGAATCTGTAAGCATGTCATGTAACTTCAGGAGATTGGAGACTGCTTAGAAAAGGGAACATTGATAGCTAATATTTCAGAGGCGTATGCAAGGTAGCCAGTAGTGCTGTTTGCTTGCACAGTGGAAACCCCCAAAATATGCATTGCTTAATTTAATGTATTTATCTGTGTAAGTATTCCATTGCATTTTTAAAGTAGTAATAGGAGTTACTCTTTATAACATTTATGATTAGCATATTTCACAGGAACTCCAGAGTAAAAATTAGATGATACATTTCAGCCAATGGGACCTTAGTTAATAACACATCTCTAAGCAGTGTGATCTGCATCTCTTCAGCTGGGTGCACTGCCCTGTATTAGCTGGTAAAGTCCATATAAAGGATACGTGGCTTAGTTAAGCAAATATTTCAAAGTTGTACTTAGAATTAGTTATTTTTATGGTTATGGTAGTTTACAAATTTTCTGAGAGTTCACATATTTTATGTAAGAATCTGCTGCCCATCAGGCTACAGTCACACCAGATACGTTATTGCTATTTGATACTTGACAGCTTTATGTTTAAAAATCACCACAAACTTAATGGTAAGCAACTTAACAGAAGAAATACTTTAAAATTATAATTAGTTTTAGCATGTCTTGGCATAAACTTAGTTGAAATGTCTGTGTGACCCAAGTTCTTCTGAGCTGTACTTAGAACGTGTTGGTGAGAATACCCATTGATTTACATTTAGCATGGTCAACTCCTAAATGTTCATATTTCTCTCCTTTAGATTCTTATAAATTCATTTCCTTAAAAAAATATATTTTCTCCTAGATATCTTTTGCCTTGGATAATTGAGATTGAAAGGAATGGGAACACTGTTCCTATGACTGTGACTATTAGTGTAAAAATCCTGCCTTTCAGTTTTGTGGGATTGAATGTTTTTCGAATTCTTATATTAAAGCATACGTGTTAAAGTTGCTTTTAAACATCTGTATCGAAAATATGTACACATAATCATGCTCTGTACCAATGTTTCCTATATAGATAAAATTGGGGGTTTAAAAAGCTACATTTAATAATCTACTTTTGGACTATAAAACTTTATTCAGAGTCAAATGCAAAATAAGTAATGTAATCCCACTCCCACCAGAATATCTACACATGTAAAATTTGTATTTTAGCTGTTAATGTAGCAACATTAACTGCCTTGGAAGGGACATTTTCTCTGTCTTTAAAAGTCCTTTTGGCATTTCTTTATAGTTAAAAATTCTACTTGATTTGTTTAGAAATATATTAATGTTTTCCATGTTAAAAAAAATACTTGCTTCTCTGGGTTGTGTTTTCAGTTCTTACTGGAAGGATTCAATATTTCACTATGTCAAGATTCTTAATGTTAATATCAGCTTTTAACTGTTGAACTTAGGAAATACGCACAACTAGATTTGACTAGTTATAAATCTCTAATATTATTCTAAGAGATGACGTCATTATGGGCATTCTTAAGACTATCTGGATATTGTTCTTACTCTGTTTTCATCAGATGTGGTACTGCCATAGATTTTTTTGGTGACTTTTCTTTTATTTGGAAATAGATTTCTTGATTTATATCTTCTTTGAATTATTTAGTTGATTATAGTAGCTAACATAATTCTGCTCTTGAGAGACTTATCTTCTCTTAAGAGACTAAATGCAATCAGGAATGTACAATTAAGAGTTTCTTTCTTGGTGGTTTTCTTGCCTTTATAGTATTACATTGTGTTTAAAAAGCATTTTCTTGGGAAAAACAAGCCAAGCAAATAATTTCCATGCTAATCTTATCAGTGTGGTTTGTGGCAATGAAGAGATCCTTTAAGGTATTTGGACAGTTTTTAGGGTGCAGAGAATATGAAAATGTGTTCCTTGACATTTCTTTTGTGAACATTAGAGTTTATCTCTAGAAAGAGGAGGGAACTCTGTAAAGTTATACAGATACTCTGTTTGCAGTAGAATTTGTTAATATTCGTGTTTGCCCAGTGCCATGGAAAGTCACTGCCACAACTCTGAACATACTTGAGCAGAAGAAGCTCACACTTATCATATGCCCGTGAAGAGTAGTCTTCTGAGCTACTGTGGCATCAAAGAGCAATAGTTTTCAGAGAAAGCTTATTTTCATTATTATTGTTTGTTTGTCTTGGGGGGATATTAGGTTTATCTATCTATCTATCTATCTTTCTATTTATTTATTTATTTTAAAGGAGGTACTGGGGATTGAACCCAGAACCTCGTGCATGCTAAGCGTGTACTCTACCACTGAGCTGTACCCTCCCCCGTGAGAATGCTTATTATTTTTAAAGGGACAGAAAACTTTCTATTTTATGCCATTTCTTCATTATTAATTTTAGAATAATACTTAGATTCCCAGTATTTATTTTGTTTCCATTGTGGTTGCAGATATTACACATCAATAATCTTAGGTTTATTTAAATATTAAACTGACATTAAGAAGAATTGATAAAAAGACATTAGGAAAAAGCTGGGGAAGTGAAAAGATCATTCAGACGTTAGTTTAGGAAATAAAGATTTAAAGTTTAATATTAACATTAAGAACATATTGTTTAGTTTTATGAAATAGTATTATTTTAGTAGACCTAATCTTTCCTGGGGATGAGGAATAAATGGATTTACTCTAGGAAAAGTTAGTATCTTTTCAGAGAGACCAATTGCTGTCTTGTGACAGTGTAGTGACCCTCGATGTATTTTCTTTATTTGGCTCTCCTTAAGAACAGATATTTTCCTCAAGAAATCATGTGAACATCTCTTTTCTTCCCTTTCCTACCTTATCCTTATCGTTCTATTTAATATTCCCTTCAAATAGCCCCAGTGTTCTGATGGACCAATGTCTGAGCATCTGGTACAGTGGACAGAAGTACCATAAATAGCAGACATGTGTGATGGCCTGGTAGGTAGGGCTCCAATACTGGCTCTTCTGTCTTTTTAAATCATGGATCCTAGGACAGATACATAGCAGAAGAGGTCTCTTTTCAGTCATGTATGACACTCTGTATCTAAAGATGGCTGATTTTGGAAGTTGAGTTGGCAACATGAACTAAATTTGATACCTGAGGCAATCAGTGCGTTTTATATATAGTCATTATGCACCTGGGTACATTTGTTTAGCTGGAATAAAAAAATATTTGCCACAGTGATAAATATGGAGGATTATTAAGATTTTAGGGTTAATAGTTTACATTGAAGAATTGTTCAGAGGACCCCTTTAAAGGTCACTTGTATGAACTTACTAATTGGATCTTAAATTTTAAATAGTAAAGCTTTTTTAAAGTATCATAATTCTATAGATACATATTTCAGCTGTGGCTATTGGAAAGGCCTAGAAGATATGTGACTGAAAAATTAAAATTCATAGAACATTAAAACTTCAAAAACTGGGCATTTAGAAAGGGATATATACTAATAAAGCCTGTACCATGTTTGCAGCATAGTGTCAGTTTTGGACACTTATGAAAATTTGTTAGTTAATGTTAGTGAAAATTGAGTGAACGCAGGCTTCTACTCCTAAGAATATTCCTGCATGCTGTTTTGATCTTCAAAGTGAACTTTTAATTAAAGGAATTGGTAGGGAAAGATCCAGAATCCTTCCCGTTGGTCTTCAGTTTTCCGGTCCTTAACCTTCCCTCCCCTTTATAGCTTCATATTTTCTACTGTACATTTCTTTATATACATTTCAGCCAATCTGGAATTCCTGCTGGATCCAAACATGCCAGCTACTTTTATGACATTTGATTTGATCTTCTTTGGATCCCCAGAGAACCTTGTATCTACTTAGTGGCACCTATCAAGAATTTTGTGTCTACCTAATGATACCGGTCACTTGCTGCCTTGTATCTTCATGCACAAGTCATCTTTCCCAGAATGGACAGTGGGGAACTCTGCCTTAATTATTTTCCTTTAGCAGGTGTCCCATATTTTACGTATTTACAAAATTGAAGTTGATGTGTGTGGTGTGTCTTTTGGGTCATTTATTGTAAGGCCATTCACAGCCAGCGTTATTAATCTTATCCTTGGAGAGCTATGTACTTGACTGTGTAAAAGCATCCCGAATGGCCTCACCCTGTCCTCTTCTCCTCTCTGTTTCCATACTGAGTCCTCACATTTCTCCTTGTCTCACTCTCACAGACTTCACTTCAGAGATCCCATTTGTTCTCTTGACTTCAGTTGTTATTTATAAGTAAATGATTTATTAATTGACTTTTGTGGCCCAGGGTCTCCCTTTTAACTGTAAGATACGTTGCATAGACGTCTACTTTGCTTTTCTACTCAGGACCCATGATTCTGAAAACTTCAGCTCCAACTTTGATCTGTACTTCTCTTTAGTTCTCCTGTTGCAGTAAGTTCTAAGTCACTACGAAGATACAGCACAATAGAGGACAATAGGCAGAATATCTGGTTTTGGTGGGAAACGTGATTGATGTGGGTGGGGCACGTTGAGTTCAAGATGCTGATGTGTGGAACGTAGGTCTAGAACTCTGGAAAGACACAGAAGCAAGATATTAGAAACTGGGCATCAAGTTCATAAAACTTGTGATTGTATGAACAAGGGAGTGATCTCAGAGGTAGTAAATACAAAGGGAGAAGAAAGCCAAGGGAAGAATATAGGGAATTTTTATTTTTAGTTAGGGAGAAAGGAAAGATAAACAATGAAATAAAACAGAAAGGTAAGAAGAGAATCTGGAGAATGCTGTGTCTTAGAAACCAAGGAAGGAAATAGTTTCAAGGAGATTCTAGTCTATAAAACATATCTGCAGTGGTCAGAAAGGATGAGGAAATCATTGGGCGCTTTTGAACAAGCAGGTTTAGTAAATCATTAGAGATAGATAAAGCACTTGTCAAGGGCTCTGGGAAGTGAGAAAGTGGGGGCGATAAGTAGATTACACTTTGAAGAAGTTCAGCTGTGAAGAGGAGGGTAAGGGTCATAGCTTGATGGAATGGCAGGCTCAAGAGAGGTTTTATTGTGTTGTTTTGTGTTTTATTTTATTGGGTTTGTTTAGTTTGGTTTTTAGGCCAGGGAACAATGGGGAGAAAGAGATTGGACATGTGGTTTTTGGAGGTCCAAGACATGATGGGCGAATGGGCTCAGAAGCCCAGGGAAAGGTATAGTTTGGCACAGGAAGAGGTATACCTCTTGTCTGATACAGGAGTAAAGCAAGAGATAGAAGAGAGAAGACATGAAAGCTCTTGCAGAAGGCTCACTCATTGACCTGTGGGACAACTTCAGGTTGCTGAATTCATGTGTAATTGGGGTTTCTAAAGGGACAAAGTGAAGGTAGGGGGCAGCAATGTAAGAAGACAGTAAACCAATATCTTTAAAGTAGTGTAAGAAAAAACTTGCATAGAATTTTATACTCAGTGAAAGTAGCTTTCAAAATAGAAGGAGAAGTAAAGGAAGTAAAGACTTTTCCAGAAATACAAAAGCTGAAAGAATTCATCACCAGCAGACACACACTATAAGGAAGGTTAAGGTGAGTGGGGAAGGTATAGCTCAAGGGTAAAGGGCATGCTTAGCATGCATGAGGTCGTGGGTTCAGTCCCCAGTACCTTCATTAAAGCAAGCAAGCAAACCTAATTATCCTCCTCCCCTCAACAACAACAACAAAAAGAAATGTTAAAGTCCTTTAGTAATGAGTAATACTAGATGGAAATATGGATCTGTACAAAGCAGCAAGTACCAGAAATGGTAACTGCCTGGTTAAATATACATGGGGTTTTTCTTATTACTTAAATTCTTCTAAAAGATAATTGAACATATTTCAATGCCTCTTTCTCAGTAATTGATAAAATAGAAAATCAGTAAGGATATAGATTTGAATATCAGTACCAACCAACCTTGATCTAATTAACAATTATAGAGCACTCACTGAACAACAGCAGAATGCATATTTTCAGGTGCACATGGAATATTTACTAATGTAGACCATATTCTGGGCAATGAAGTCAATAAATGTAAACATTTTGTTTATACAAAGTAGGGTTTTGTGAACACAGTGGAATTAACTTAGAAATCAAAAATAGGAATCTGGAAAATCCTCAAATATTTAAATAATACACTTCCAAATAACCCATGTATTGACAAAGAAATCAAAGGGAAGTTGCAAAGTATTTAGAATTGAATGAAAACGACACATTTCAAAATTTGGAAGATGCTGCTGAAGAGGGACATATATACTATCAAACATCAATATTAGAAAAGAAGAAAAGTCTCAAATTAGTGATCTTAGTTTTCACCTTAAGAAACTAGAAAAAGAGCAAATTAGACCCCAAGTAAGTAGATGGAAGGAAATAATAAAGATTAGATGGAAGTCAGTGAAATATGAAACCAAAAATAAGAGAAAATCAGTGAAACCAATGCTTAACTCTGAGAATATCTAATGATAAGTCTTTTGCCAGACTAATCAGGAAAAAAGAAAGAAGTTGCAAATTAACAGTATAATGATTGAGAGAGATTGTATCATAACAGATTCTCACAGCAGTAAGAGAATATTTTGATCAACTTTCTCCAAATAAATTTAGACACGTGGGTGACATAGACAAATTTTTTGGAAAACAAGAATTTTCAAAGCTGACTCAAGAAGTAGATTCTCCAGGGGCAGGATATAGCTCAGCAGTAGAGTGCACACTTAGCATGCAGGAGGTCCTAGGTTCAATTCCCAGTACCACCATTAAAAAAAATAATAATAAAAAATCAATCAATCAATCAATCTAATTACCTCCTGCCCCTTCAAAAATAAATAAAATTTTAAAATAAAATAAATGAATCTATTTTTAAAAGTAGATAATCTATATCTATTTAATAGCTCTATATCTATTTTTAAATGTTAATGAATTTTTAGTTGAAAACCTGCCCAAAAAGAAAACGCTGGGTCCAGAGTGAACTCTAGAGCACTGGTGAATATACCTCCAAACATTTAAGGAAGAAATAATCCAAATTATATACAACTCAGAAACTGGAGGATAGAATACTTTCTCTTATTCTACGAGGTCAGCATTACCTTGAAATACCACTGGACAGAGACTACAGATCATATCCCTCATGATCACGGACACAAGAAGTCTAAAGAAAAGTTTAGAATCCATAGATATATTTAAAAATAATATTATGACCACATTGGCTTTATCCCAAGAATACAAGCTTATTTTATCATTTGAAAATCCAAGCAGTGCAGTTTACTCTTTTAACATACTAAAAAAGAAAAACCAAGTGATCATCTCAGTGGATGCAGAAATAGTATTAAAAACAATCCATTTTAATCCATTAAAAACAATTCATTTCTAATTCCCAAAAATTCCCAGCAGACTAGGAATAGATAAGAACTTCCTCAGTCTGATAAAGGGCATCTAACAACAACAACAACAAAGCCTTATAACAAATAACATACTTAATGCTGAAAGGCTGAATTGTTGTTACCTAGTACCAGTTACAAGACAAGGACACCCACTCTCATCAGTATTGTTCTTAAGGTTCTAGCCAGTGCAGTAAGGCAAGAAGAGGAAATAAAAGGCACGAAAATATTGGCTAGGAAAAAGTAACTATTTGTAGACGACATGATTATCTATGAAGAAAATCCAATGTAATATACAAAATAGCTACTAGAACTAACTAGTGAGGTTAGATGGTTAGAAAGATTACAGGATACAAGATCAATTTACAAAATCAGTTGTATTTCTATATATACTAATATAATTCAGAAATTGAAGTTTAAAAAAAACATAAAGCATCATAAAATAAGAAATTCTTAGGAATAAATATGACAAAAATGTGAAAGACCTGTATGATGACTGCTTTAAAACATTGTTGAGAGAAATTAAAGACCTACCTAATGGAGTGGTATTCCTTGTCTGTTGATTAGAAAACTCAGTATTAAGATGCTGGTCCTCTCCAAGTTGATCCATATAGATTCAATATATTCCCAAATAAAATCTTTACAGACTTTTAATTTTTTGGTAGAAGTTCACAGATTGATACAATTGATACAGAAATGCAAAGGCATAGAATAGCCAAAACAGCTTTGAAAAAAGAAACTTGGAGGTCTGATTTCAAATTACAGTAATCAAGACAGTGTAGTGTTGGCATTATGGATAGATTAGTGGAATAGAATAGAGCATCTAAAACTTGACCCACATGTGTATGGACCACTAATTTGCAACAAAAGTGCAAAGGCAAGTCAGTGGTGAAAGGATTACCCTTTAGACAAACGGTCCTCGAGCAATTGGATATCCAGCTACAAAAAATGAACTTTGATTCATACCTTGCTCCATATACAAAAATTAACTCAAATCACAGATCTAAATGCACAACCTAAAACTGTGAAACTTAACAGAAGAGAACAGTAGAAGAAAATCCTTGGAGCTTTGCATTAAGCAAAGATGTCTTAGGTAAGACATCAAATCAAGATCTGAAAAAGAACGAGTTAGATGTTATCAAAATTTAAAACTTGTACTCTTTGAAATAGTATGAAGAGAATGAGAAGACAAGTCACACTCAGAGTATATATTTGCAAATCATGTATCTGATCAAGGACATGACCTGCAGAATATTTAGAGAACTCTCAAAAGTCAGTACAGTTATTTCCCACTTTTCAGAAGTTCACTTTATGCCACTTTGCTTTTGTGAAAGACCTCTGTTAGTAACTGTTTTCACTAACCAGAAGAAATCCAATGAGGATTTTTGGTTTTACAAAAAAAAAAAGTGAAAAGTGAAAAACATTCAAGTGTTTGTTTTGCAGTAGCCATTTATAGGGGTATCTCACACCTTGAGCAGAGAGAATGACTCTACCAAATTCCTTTCCTGGACACTCACTACACTCAGCATCTCAGAATCAAGCTGTCGGAGCTTTGAACTGTATCTGTAAGCATCTGTGGTTTATCTTGATTTTGTGCACATGTTAGCAAGACTGCTGCTTTGCTTTATGCCATTTCAGTCTCCAAAATGTTTCATAAGAATACTTTCAGATAGCAGTGGAAACCTGTGATTAAAAAGCAACCCAATATCAAAATGGGCAGAGTACTTCACCAGTGAAGGCATATAGATGGCAAATAAGGACATGAAAATATGAGCAACATAATTAGTCATTAAGAAAATGGCAAGCTAAAACCACAATGAAATACCATTGCACACCTGTTACTATGGCTAAAATTGAAGGCTGGAGTGTTTGCAAGGTTTTGGAGGAACTAGCTCTCTTACACTGTTGATGGGAATGCAGTACGGTACATTCACTTCAGAAAACAGTTTGGCAGTTTCTTAAAAGTTAAATTGTATATTCTGCATCCAGTCATTTTGCTCCTAGGTAAATGAAAGCATATGTACATAAATGTTCATAGCAGCCTTACTTTTAGTAGTTAAACCTGGAAATAATCCAAATGTCCGTCAACAGGTAAATGGATGAACTGCTGCAGTCATACAATTCAACAGTGAGAAGGGGTGAACTGTTGATACACGCTTACGTCATGGATGAATCGCAGAAGCATTATCCTGTGTGAAAGAAGCTAGGCAAAAAAGTGTAGTTTGAATCTTTCCATTTATGTAAAATTCTAGAAAATGCAGGCTAATGTTAGTGACAGAAAGCAGATTAATGGTTATTTGGGGATAGTAGGGGTGGTGGTGGGGAGGACTGGGAGGAAAGGATTAGAGCTGTTAAAAATCTGTTGCAAGTGATGGATGTGTTCATTATCTTGATTGTGGCAATGGTTTCAGAGGTGTACACATGTCAGAACTTAA